>NC_092002.1:20104738-20448488 GCF_044704955.1 Pristiophorus japonicus | reverse complement strand
CCAGCCTATCCAATTTTTCCTCATAGTTAAAATTCTCCAATCCTGGCAACATCCTCGTAAATCCTCTGTACCCTCTCCAGTGAAATCACCTTTCCTGTAATGTGGTGACCAGAACTGCACGCAGTAATCCAGCTGTGGCCTAACTAGTGTTTTATACAGTTCAAGCATAAGCAGTATGCTCTTATATTCTATGCCTGGAGCACATGAAGGGGTTAATGTAATAAACACTTGGTAGACAGCGTAAACACGGCTAATGGAGAATTAACGTGGTCACTGTCAGCACTGCTGTCAATCTGTTTTTAATTTCCGGCACTAGATTACTCTATACAAATATTATATTACATTATAACGCATACTGCACATTCAATATTATAGGGCAAAGTTCCACTTCTGCCCAGTCAACTGTCGACGTCCTAGGTTCTGGAATTCCCTACTTAAACCTCTTCATCTCGCCACCTCCCTCTCCTCCTTTAGGACCCTCCTTATGTGTCAGCTGTGGCTCAGTGGGCAGCACTCTCGCCTCTGAATTAGAAGGTTGTGGGTTCAAGTCCCACTCCAGGGACTTGAGCATGTAAATCTAGGCTGACACTCCCAGTGCAGTGCTGAGGGAGTGCTGTACTGTCAGAGGTGCATTCTTTTGGATGAGATGTTAAACCGAGGCCTCGTCTGCCCTCAGGTGGACGTAAAAGATCCCATGGCACTATTTCGAAGATGATCAGGGGCGTTATCCCCGGTGATCTGGGCCAATAATTAACCCCCAATCAACATAAAAAAACAGATTATCTGGTCATTATCACATTGCTGTTTGTGGGAGTTTGCTGTGCGCAAATTGTCTGCTGTGTTTCCTACATTACAACAGTGACTACACTCCAAAAGTACTTCATTGGCTGTAAAGTGCTTTGAGGTGGTCGTGAAAGGCGCTATATAAATGCAAGTCTTTCTTGCTTCTTTCTGAAAACCCAGCTCTTTGACCAAGTTTATCCTTGCTCCTCCGAATATCTCCTACCTTGGCTTGGTGTTCATTTATTCATTGAAGAACCTTCGGATGTTTTTTTACATTAAACGGACAATATAGTTGGAAATTATTGTTGATAAGGGAACTTCTACTGTAGAGAAAATATTATTCCAACATGCTTACACCGCTGTAGCGATTGGGATTTGAGTAAAGCCTCACCAGTGTGATGAGCCAGTAAGCATTATTTCCATTTTCTGATGTGTTGGGATTGGGGGTATCTTCATTATGCTAATTGGACAACGTCCCATCCACACGCACGTCTGCAACAACGGCAACCTACATTTATATAGCGCCTTCAACGTAGTGAAATACACAAAGCGCTTCACGAGGACGTAATCAGACAAAAATTGGCACCGAGCCCCATAAGGAGATATTAGGGCCGATGGCCAAAAGTTTGGTCAAAAGCAGTAGGTTTTAAGGAGGAGCTTAAAGGAGGAGAGAGAGTTGTTGAGGTTTAGGGAAGGAATTCACTAGATGGCTAAGGGCACGGCCAGCAATAATGGAGCGATTAAAGTTGGCGATGTGCAACAGGCCAGAATTGGAGGAGTGCAGAGCTCTCGGAGGGCTGGAGGAGGTTATAGAGATAGGGAGGTGCAAGGTCACAGAGGGATTTGAGCACAAGGATGAGAATGTTTTATTTGAGGCGTTGCTGGACCAAGAGCCAATGTAGGTCACTGAGCACAGGGGAGATGGATCTCCTGTCATCATCATAGGCAGTCCCTCGGAATCGAGGAAGATTTGCTTCCACTCTTAGCATGAGTTCTTAGGTGGCTGAACAGTCCAATATGAGAACCGCAGTCTTGGTCACAGGTGGGACAGATAGTCATTGAGGGAAAGGGTGGGTGGGACTGTTTTGCTGCATGCTCTTTCTATTGCCTGCGCTTGATTTCTGCATGCTCTCGGGGACGAGACTCGAGGTGCTCAGCACCCTCCCGGATGCACTTCCTGCACTTAGGGCGGTCTTTGGCCAGGGACTCCCAGGTGTCAATGGGGATGTTGTACTGCTCAACAACGTGGACCATTTCCCATATCTCGGGAGCCTCTTGTCAACAAAGGCAGACATTGATGCGGAGATTTAACATCACCTCCAGTGCGCCAGCGCAGCCTTCGGCCGCCTGAGGAAAAGAATGTTTGAAGATCAGGCCCTCAAACCTGCCACCAAGCTCATGGTCTACAGGGCTGCAGTAATACCCGCCCTCCTGTATGGCTCAGAGACATGGACGATGTACAGTAGACACCTCAAGTCGCTGGAGAAATACCACCAACGATGTCTCCGCAAGGTCCTGCAAATCACCTGGGAGGACAGACACACCAACATCAGTGTCCTCGCCCAGGCTAACATCCCCAGCATTGAAGCACTGACCACACTCGATCAGCTTCGCTGGGCAGGCCACATAGTTCGCATGCCAGACGAGAGACTCCCAAAGCAAGTGCTATACGTGGAACTCCTTCACAGCAAACGAGCCAAAGGTGGGCAGCGGAAACGTTACAAGGACACCCTCAAAGCCTCCCTGGTGAAGTGCGACATCACCACTGACACCTGGGAGACCCTGGCCGAAGACCGCCCGAGGTGGAGAAAGTGCATCTGGGTGGGCGCTGAGCTCTTCGAGTCTCAACGCTCCGAGCGTGAAGAGGTCAGGCGCAGACAGCGGAAGGAGCGCGCGGCAAACCAATCCCACCCCCCCTTCTCCCGCCGAATATCTGTCCCACCTGTGACAGGGTCTGTGGCTCTCATGTTGGACTGTTCAGCCACCAAAGAACTCACTTCAGGAGTGGAAGCAAGTCTTCCTCGATTCCGAGGGACTGCCTATGATGATGATGATGTACTGCTATAATATAAGACCGTCCTCTTACGTGGCAAAACACAGGCTGCAATTCTCTCGCCTCAAAATAGACACTGGTGTTGAGTCGTGCAGGAGACAGCTCCTGTCCTTTTGTCTGCTGGTAGATTTAATCCGCCTGCTTCCCCGCTGGCGTCTCATTTGACAAACCATCTCAGTCTAATCCTCAGGAAGGTGGGTGTTAGTTTTTGCTCTTTGCCGTCTCAGAGTCCCACAGCCGCAGTCAGGAGCTATCAGCACTAATTATCCGCTTCCCCGTCACACACCGCGGGCTCCCATCTTCACTCTCTCCTCCACCTTCAAGGTCAAACGTCTCCTGATCTCGCCGTATCCATTCCCACTCTCCCCATTATTCACGGCCACGTGACCCTCGAGACACTCCGGAAATTGCTGCCAAGGTGGCCCCCTTTGTGTGTGTTTACAGCCAGACGGAAGGTTTCTGAGCCAGAGATAAATTACACAGCAATCTCAGCCATGTCCAATGTCACAGAAATTCATGAGAAACATCTGTTAAGGCTGGCACTATTAAGCATCACTCATTTGAAAAAGGAAGGAAGGAAAGATATTTATTTTTATAAAGCCTTATTGTGCCTCTCTGAAATGCCTTAAAGTGCTTTAGGTACAATGAATTACTTTGTGTTGCACTGATCGTTGTTACAATTACCAAGTCGTCCTCGACTCCGAGGGACTGCCCGAGAAGGGAGGTTACAATTATCAAGACTGCCTACTTGCAGCGCCATGCCATCGCCCTTCTCCATCTCTGCCTCAGCCCATCTGCTGCTGAAACCCTCCCCTATGTTTTTGTACCTCCAGGCTCGGCTGTTCCTACGCACTCCTGGCCGGCCTCCCTCTGCAAACTTGGGCTCGTCCGAAGCTCTGCTGCCCGTGTCCTAACCCGCACCGAGTCCCGCTCACCCATCGGCCCGGTGCTCGCTGACCGACATTGGCTCCCGGTCCAGCGACGCCTCAAATTTACAATTCTCATCCTCGTTTTCAAACCGACCATGGTCTCCCCCCTCCCTTTCTCTGTGACCTCCTCCAGCCCTAAAACCGCCCCCCCCTACCACGAGAATTCTGCAATTTTCTCTCCAATTCTGGCCTCTTGCACATTCCCAATTTCCTTAAGCTGTCTCGGCCCCAAGCTCCCTCCCTAAACCTCTCTGCCTCTCTCCACGAAGCTTTTTACGATGTTTTGAAAGGTCAATATTGAGCAAAAACAGTGAGATAGACCTGCCACTTGGTAAATCATTGGTGCAATGATTACTTTGTACAGTTCTGGTCGCCACAGTACAGAAAGGATATTGCAGCTATTGAAAGAATACAGAAGAGAACAACCAGAATGTCTGTGGGGATGGAGGGATTGGATTATGAGGAGGGATTGTGTAACTTGGCCATGTTCCCTCTGGGAAAGAGAAGTTTGAGCGGTGAGCTGATTTTTTTTATTTGTTCACTTGTTGTGGGCACCGCTGGCATTTATTATCCTTTCCTAATTGCCCGTGAACAACTGGGCCAGTTAAGAGTCAACCACATTGCTGTGGGTCTGGAGTCACACACAGGCCAGACCGGGTAAGGGCGGAAGATTTCCTTCCCTAAAGGACATGAGTGAACCAGATGGGTTTTTAATGATAGTTTTACGGATCCTGACATGAGCTATCTTTTTTAAATCCCAGATTTATTTAATTAACTGAGTTTAAATTCCCCAGCAGCCAGTGGTGGGATTTGAGCTCATGTCCCACTCATTAGTCTAGACCTCTGGATTACTAGTCCAGCAACATAACCTCTACGCTCCTTAAAACATACCTCTTTGACCAAGCCTTTGGTCACCTGCGCTAATTTCTACTTATGTGGCTCGGTGTCAAATTTCTTATCTCATAATACTCCTGTGAAGTGCCGTGGGTCGTTTCACTACGTTAAAGGCGCTATATAAATACATGTTGGTGTTGTTCGCTGTTTTGAGGATTCTAAAGGGACAGATAAAACGACTGTGACCAGCTGTTTCTCCTTGTCCAGAACAGTGGAACCAGAGGACACAGCTTGTGCTGGAAGGGGGGTAAATACAAAACTAATCTGTGGAAACAATGGGGGCCATTTTAACCCAAACCGTCCGATTTGCTGAGCTCTGAAGGAGCTAAATTAAAAAGTAGGACCTCAAAAGTAGTAATCTCGGGATTGCTACCAGTGCCACGTGCTAGTCAGAGTAGGAATCGCAATATAGCTCAGATGAATACATGGCTTGAGCAATGGTGCAGCAGGGAGGGATTCAAATTCCTGGGGCATTGGAACCGGTTCTGGGGGAGGTGGGACCAGTACAATCCGGACGGTCTGCACCTGGGCAGAATCGGAACCAATGTCCTCGGGGGAGTGTTTGCTAGTGCTGTTGGGGAGGAGTTAAACTAATATGGCAGGGGGATGGGAACCTATGCAGGGAGATAGAGGGAAACAAAAAGGAGGCAAAAACAAAAGACAGAAAGGAGATGAGGAAAAGTGGAGGGCAGAGAAACCCAAGGCAAAGAACAAAAAGGGCCATTGTACAGCAAAATTCTAAAAGGACAGAGGGTGTTAAAAAAACAAGCCTAAAGGCTTTGTGTCTTAATGCAAGGAGTATCCGCAATAAGGTGGATGAATTAACTGTGCAAATAGATGTTAACAAATATGATGTGATTGGGATTACGGAGACGTGGCTCCAGGATGATCAGGGCTGGGAACTCAACATCCAGGGGTATTCAACATTCAGGAAGGATAGAATAAAAGGAAAATGAGGTGGGGTAGCATTGCTGGTTAAGGAGGAGATTAAGGCAATAGTTAGGAAGGACATTAGCTTGGATGATGTGGAATCTATATGGGTAGAGCTGCAGAACACCAAAGGGCAAAAAACGTTAGTGGGAGTTGTGTACAGACCTCCAAACAGTAGTAGTGATGTTGGGGAGGGCATCAAACAGGAAATTAGGGGTGCGTGCAATAAAGGTGCAGCAGTTATAATGGGTGACTTTAATATGCACATAGATTGGGCTAACCAAACTGGAAGCAATACGGTGGAGGAGGATTTTCTGGAGTGCATAAGGGATGGTTTTTTAGACCAATATGTCGAGGAACCAACTAGGGGGGAGGCCATCTTAGACTGGGTGTTATGTAATGAGAGAGGATTAATTAGCAATCTCGTTGTGCGAGGCCCCTTGGGGAAGAGTGACCATAATATGGTGGAATTCTGCATTGGGATGGAGAATGAAACAGTTAATTCAGAGACCATGGTCCAGAACTTAAAGAAGGCTAACTTTGAAGGTATGAGGCGTGAATTGGCTGGGATGGATTGGCGAATGATACTTAAGGGGTTGACTGTGGATGGGCAATGGCAGACATTTATGATGAACTACAACAATTGTACATTTCTGTCTGGCATAAAAATAAAAAAGGGAAGGTGGCTCAACCGTGGCTATCAAGGGAAATCAGGGATAGTATTAAAGCCAAGGAAGTGGCATACAAATTGGCCAGAAATAGCAGCGAACCTGGGGACTGGGAGAAATTTAGAACTCAGCAGAGGAGGACAAAGGGTTTGATTAGAGCAGGGAAAATGGAGTATGAGAAGAAGCTTGCAGGGAACATTAAGACGGATTGCAAAAGTTTCTATAGATATGTAAAGAGAAAAAGGTTAGTAAAGACAAACGTAGGTCCTCTGCAGTCAGAATCAGGGGAAGTCATAACGGGGAACAAAGAAATGGCGGACCAATTGAACAAGTACTTTGGTTCGGTATTCACGAAGGAGGACACGAACAACCTTCCGGTTATAAAAAGGGGTCGGGGGGTCTAGTAAGGAGGAGGAACTGAGGGAAATCCTTATTAGCCAGGAAATTGTGTTGGGGACATTGATGGGATTGAAGGCCGATAAATCCCCAGGGCCTGATGGACTGCATCCCAGAGTACTTAAGGAGGTGGCCTTGGAAATAGTGGATGCGTTGACAGTCATTTTCCAACATTCCATTGACTCTGGATCAGTTCCTATGGAGTGGAGGGTAGCCAATGTAACCCCACTTTTTAAAAAAGGAGGGAGAGAGAAAACAGGGAATTATAGACCGGTCAGCCTGACATCGGTAGTGGGTAAAATGATGGAATCAATTATTAAGGATGTCATAGCAGTGCATTTGGAAAGAGGTGACATGATAGGTCCAAGTCAGCATGGATTTGTGAAAGGGAAATCATGCTTGACAAATCTTCTGGAATTTTTTGAGGATGTTTCCAGTAGAGTGGATAAGGGAGAACCAGTTGATGTGGTATATTTGGACTTTCAGAAGGCATTCGACAAGGTCCCACACAAGAGATTGATGTGCAAAGTTAGAGCACATGGGATTGGAGGTAGTGTGCTGACATGGATTGAGAACTGGTTGTCAGACAGGAAGCAAAGAGTAGGAGTAAATGGGTACTTTTCAGAATGGCAGGCAGTGACTAGTGGGGTACCGCAAGGTTCTGTGCTGGGGCCCCAGCTGTTTACACTGTACATTAATGATTTAGATGAGGGGATTAAATGTAGTATCTCCAAATTTGCGGATGACACTAAGTTGGGTGGCAGTGTGAGCTGCGAGGAGGATGCTGTGAGGCTGCAGAGTGACTTGGATAGGTTAGGTGCGTGGGCAAATGCATGGCAGATGAAGTATAATGTGGATAAATGTGAGGTTATCCACTTTGGTGGTAAAAACAGAGAGACAGACTATTATCTGAATGGTGACAGATTAGGAAAAGGGGAGGTGCAAAGAGACCTGGGTGTCATGGTACATCAGTCATTGAAGGTTGGCATGCAGGTGCAGCAGGCGGTTAAGAAAGCAAATGGCATGTTGGCCTTCATAGCAAGGGGATTTGAGTACAGGGGCAGGGAGGTGTTGCTACAGTTGTACAGGGCATTGGTGAGGCCACACCTGGAGTATTGTGTACAGTTTTGGTCTCCTAACCTGAGGAAGGACATTCTTGCTATTGAGGGAGTGCAGCGAAGGTTCACCAGACTGATTCCCGGGATGGCGGGACTGACCTATCAAGAAAGACTGGATCAACTGGGCTTGTATTCACTGGAGTTCAGAAGAATGAGAGGGGACCTCATAGAAACATATAAAATTCTGACGGGGTTCGACAGGTTAGATGCAGGAAGAATGTTCCCAATGTTGGGGAAGTCCAGAACCAGAGGTCACAGTCTAAGGATAAGGGGTAAGCCATTTAGGACCGAGATGCGGAGAGTGGTGAACCTGTGGAATTCTCTACCACAGAAAGTTGTTGAGGCCAATTCACTAAATATATTCAAAAAGGAGTTAGATGAGGTCCTTACTACTGGGGGGATCAAGGCGTATGGCGAGAAAGCAGGAATGGGGTACTGAAGTTGAATGTTCAGCCATGAACTCATTGAATGGCGGTGCAGGCTAGAAGGGCCGAATGGCCTACTCCTGCACCTATTTTCTATGTTTCTATGTAATAGCGAGTAATGGGCGGGCTATAAAACTGCCCCATCCCCTGGGTCTCCCGCCCAGCAAGTTAGGCTAACATTATCACCAATGTTTCAATGAGCAAGTGTTCAATTTATGGAATAGGCTCCCGTGCCGAGATGGTGGAAGCAGTTAGAATGGATTTAGTCAAATGAAAATTAGATAGATTTCTTTCAGAAAATAATATTTTGGGATCCCGTCTGAGAGTAATTTGAGCCGCGATGTGTGCGGAGTGTAACGAGCTCGGGAGGAACCGGTGACTTTGGGCCTGTGGTTCCTAAAGCTCTCCCCCACTGGGGGGTTTGCCTCACCTCCTGGTGGTCTGGGTCTGTTGTAGACTCATTGATAGCGATTGATCACTGGGATTGGTCAACAACTCCATTATCGTTGGATCGTGAGATGGTACATGGGCCTTAGTCTTTTATCGTCTAGGATTCCGAAGTTCAGATGCAATGATAGAATGCATTTACAAAGTAGCTCCCTCTTGTCCTGGATTTGCCACTCACCTCATCGGTGATCTGGTCAGCACAGCGCTGCATCTCCTCCAGCTCCGACCTCATATACACGTCTCCGTCCATGGCGCCCCCTGTGGCTTATTGCGGCAGCACAGCACGTCACGCTGAAGCACTTGTGCTCCAAGGGTCTGAAAACCAGAAAGTGAAACGCTTTAGAATACTTATCATATTTAGAGTACTTATTAGGCATCATCTGTGGCTCAGTTGGTATCACTCTCACCTCTAAGTCAGAAGATTGTGGGTTTAGGTCCTAATCCAAAGACCTAAGCACATAAATCTAGGCTGACTCTCCCAGTGCAGTGCTGAGGGAGCACAGCACTGTCGGAGATGCTGGCTTTCAGATGAGACGTTAAACCGAGGCCCCATCTGCCCTCTCAGGTAAATGTAAAAAATCCCACGGCACTAGTTCAAAGAAGAGCAGGGGAGTTCTCCCCGGAATCCTGGCCAATATTTATCACTCAACCAGCTAACCAACTAAATAACAGATTATTTGATCGTTACCATATTGCTATTTGTGGGAGCTTGCTGTGCGCAAATTAGCTGCTGTGTTTCCTACATTACAACAGTGACTACACTCCATTGGCTGTAAAGCGCTTTGGAACATCCTGAGGTCATGAAAGAGGCAGTAGAAATGCACATCATTTTTTTCTTTACATTATATTTTCAACAGGCAGCCTGTGGTTCAGAAGAAGCAATGAACAAAACTGCATGCAGAATGTGTAGAACTTCCGGAGTTTCCCTGCAGGTATCATTGATCAGGAGTGGAACCCACCCATGCGGAATCGGCTATTTACAAACTGTTATTTTATGCAAAGTACATTACAAATCTTATTTTGACACACACTTGCTGTTTACAAAACTTTGCTTTCTCTTCAGAAGTTTTTGTCATACTTTACTGTCAATTTTTCCCATTTCTAAATTTTTGTGTCAACATTTGTGTCACGCTGCAATTGCACCATCCCAACAGTGGTGGCGCTGTCGCGCCTTAGCTGTGTGACTCCCGGCTTCCCAGCCTGCACTGCGGAGAAACACCTGCACTCCAACCACCTCTCTGCTTTATAAATTATTGTTAGAATTACAGAGGATTTACAGTTAGGCAGAATGGCCTGTATATGTGCCGTAGACTCGATGTAACTCGATATAAGCACAGAGGCAGACCATTTGGCCCAACTGGTCCATGCCGGTGTTTATGCTACACACGAACCTCCTCCCACCCTATCATCATATCCTTTTATTCCTTTCTCCCTCATGTGTTTATCTAGCTTTCCCTTAAATGTAACTATGCTAATCGCTTCAACCACTCCCTGTGGCAACGAGTTCTACATTCTCACCACCCTCCGGCTAAAGACGTTTCTCCTACATCTCCCTTGGATTTATTATATATAATATTATATTATTATATTTATGGCCCTTAGTTTTGGTCTCCCCCACAAACGCAAACATCTTCTTTACCCTATCAAACCCTTTCACAATCTGAAAGAGCTCTATCAGGTCACTGCTCAGTCTAGACAAAGAACCCCAGCCATTTCAATCTTTCCTGAGGTATAGCCTCTCAGTTCTGGCATCAACCCACTAACTCTTTTGCATTTTCTCCAGTGCCTCTGTATCTTTTTTGTTGTCTGCAGACCAGTCAGTTGTGCTACTCAGTTTCAAATAATATTATCAAATCCAAATATATAAAAATTAGAACTGAATGTACTTTAAAATTAAGAAATAATTATTTCTGCGACTCCTGTTCTAATTAACCTTTGCGCTCGAACACTTACACTTGGATCCCTGTGCATAATGTCACAGGAGATCAGATAGTTAGAAACAATTATTCATCAGCAACCAAAAGAAATTACAATTCTGAGGGTACTTGTGCATGAAACACAAAAGGATGGTATGCAGGTGCAGCAAGTGATCAGGAAGGCCAAGGGAATCACCTGGAATACTGTGTGCAGTTTTGGTTTCCATGTTTACTTATTTTGGAGGGAGCTCAGAGAAGGTTCACAAGGCTGATTCCGGAGATGAGGGGGTTGACTTATGAGGAAAGGTTGAGTAGGTCGGGCCTCTACACATTGGAGTTCAGAAGAATGAGAGGTGATCTTATCAAAACGTATAAGATTATGAGGAGGCTTGACAAGGTGGATGCAGAGAGGATGTTTCCACTGATGGGGGAGACTAGAACTAGAGGGCATAATCTTAGAATAAGGGGCCACCCATTTAAAACTGAGATGAGGAGAAATTTCTTCTCTCAGAGGGTTGTGGATCTGTGGAATTCGTTGCCTCAGAGAGCTGTGGAAGCTGGGTCATTGAATAAATTTAAGCCAGAAATAGACAGTTTCTTGAACGATAAGGGGATAACAGGTTATGGGGAGCGGGCAGGGAAGTGGAGCTGAGTCCATGATCGGATCAGCCATGATCTTATTAAATGGCGGAGCAGGCTCGAGGAGTCAGGTGGCCTACTCCTGCTCCTATTTCTTATGTTATGTAAAATGGATGAATTGATTGGACATTCCAAGGCAAATTCAAAATATAGTGGCGATCCTGCAGACTGGGAAAGATAGAAAGTACATAAGAGTTAGGAGCAGGAGTCGGCCATTCGGCCCATCGAGCCTGTTCTGCCATTCAACAAGATCATGGCTGATCTTCTACCTCAACTCCACTTTCCTGCACTGTCCCCATATCCCTTGATTCCCTTAATATCCAAAAATCTATCGATCCCTCAATGACTGAGCCTCCACAGCCCTCGGGGGTAGAGAAAAAAGACAGACTTGCATTTATATAGCACCGGACGTCTCAAAGCGCTTTACAGCCGATGAAGTATTTTTGGGGTGTAGTCACTGTTGTAATGTGAGAATTCTAAAGGAATTCAAAGTGGCAAAAGCTCCAAAAAGGAATGCAAGAAAAGTTTGCTCCAAGGATAACAAGTGTATTAAGTTGCCGGCTAAGTGTAACATAGAAAAAACATAGAAACATAGAAAATAGGTGCAGGAGTAGGCCATGCAGCCCTTCGAGCCTGCACCACCATTCAACAAGATCATGGCTGATCACCCACCCCAGCACCTCCCCCCCCACCCACCGACCCCCCCCAGCCGCAAGGCCCACATCCAATGAACTGGGATCAACAACTCTCCGTGGCAGGGAACCCCACAGGCCAACAACTCCCCGAGTGAAGCAGTCTCTCCCAATCCCAGCCCCAAACAGCCCACCCCCCATCCCAAGACCATGCCCCCCACCCCACCGGCTCCAGACCCACCCAACACCGGGAACACCCCACCCCCGCACCCAATCCACCCCGTCCCGTCAGAATCCTTCCCAAATACCGAACACCCCCAGATGTCGAGCCCCCAGCCCCGGCTACCCCGGAGCCACGCCCCCGCGACGCCAACCACACCACATCCACCAACCGCCATCTGCGCAGTCAACCCGTCCACCCCACTCCGAACACTCCCCGCACCGAGGCACAGAGCCCCCAGGCCCGCCCCTCCAACACACTTCGCCTCCCCAGACCTCCACTGCAATGTGGCCCCTCCCTTCCCCCGCCCTGGGTTTCTCCGCCCCCCACCTCCACCACTCTCCTCTCCATCCCCCGCCCCTCAACTTCCCTCTGCCTCCCCGCACAGGCTCCCATCTTGGGGGCGGTAACCTTCTGGGGCCGGGAATTTTAGCCCCCAGCGTGGAAGTCCTGCTCCCGCCACAGAATTGGCCTTACCCCCCCTCAATGGAAGCGGAGTGCAATTTCCCACACGCCACTTCCTTTGGGGGCAGTTACCGGGGCACGACTGGGTGCTCCTGTTGGAACTGGTGCTCTCCACTCTCTGTCCTGTGACAGTTGGAACTGGTGCTCTCCACTCTCTGTCCTGTGACAGTGGGAACTGGTGCTCTCCATTCTCTGTCCTGTGACAGTGGGAACTGGTGCTCTCCACTCTCTGTCCTGTGACAGTGGGAACTGGTGCTCTCCACTCTCTCTCCTGTGACAGTGGGAACTGGTGCTCTCCACTCTCTCTCCTGTGACAGTGGGAACTGGTGCTCTCCACTCTCTCTCCTGTGACAGTGGGAACTGGTGCTCTCCACTCTCCCGTCCTGTGACAGTGGGAACTGGTGCTCTCCACTCTCTGTCCTGTGACAGTGGGAACTGGTGCTCTCCACTCTCTCTCCTGTGACAGTGGGAACTGGTGCTCTCCACTCTCCCGTCCTGTGACAGTGGGAACTGGTGCTCTCCACTCTCTGTCCTGTGACAGTGGGAACTGGTGCTCTCCACTCTCTCTCCTGTGACAGTGGGAACTGGTGCTCTCTACTCTCTGTCCTGTGACAGTGGGAACTGGTACTCTCCACTCTCTGTCCTGTGACAGTGGGAACTGGTGCTCTCCACTCTCTCTCCTGTGACAGTGGGAACTGGTGCTCTCCACTCTCCCGTCCTGTGACAGTGGGAACTGGTGCTCTCCACTCTCTGTCCTGTGACAGTGGGAACTGGTGCTCTCCACTCTCCCGTCCTGTGACAAAACGTGGGCAACTTAAAGAGAGGCGCAGGTAAAATGGTAATTGAAAACAAGGAAATGGCAGACTTTGTGTACAAAGTAGAGGAAGAGCATAAAGTACCAGAGTTACAAGGGAAAATAAATAGGGCAGGAATTTACTAGATTTAATCTAAAAAATGATCATGAACAAAATGAGACAGAAAGGTTGAGTAGGTTGGGCCTATAGTCATTGGAGTTCAGAAGAATGAGAGATGATCTTATTGAAACATATAAGATAATGAGGGGGCTCGGCAAGGTGGATGCAGAGAGGATATTTCCACTCATAGGGGAAACTAAAACTAGGGGACATAGACTCAGAATAAGGGCCGCCCATTTAAAACTGAGATGAGGAGGAATTTCTTCTCTCAGAGGGTTATAAATCTGTGAAATTCTCTGCCCCAGAGAGCTGTGGAGGCTGGGTCATTGAATATATTTAAGGCAGAAATAGATTTTTGAACGATAAGGGAGTAAAAGAGTTATGGGGAGCGGGCAGGGAAGTGGAGCCGAGTCCATGATCAGATCAGCCATGATCTTATTGAATGGCGGAGCAGGCTCGAGGGGCTGAATGGCCGACTCCTGCTCCTATTTCTTATGGTCTTATGTAAGATTGACCAATCTCTGGGGCCTGATGGCTTCCACCCCAGGCTATTAAAAGTAGGTGAGGAAATTGTAGATGCTCTAGTTATGATCTGCCAAAACTCTCTGGCTTCAGGATTATCACCTTGGATTGTAAAACTGCCTATGTCGCTCCATGATTTCAGAAGAACGGGAGAGAGGAAATAGGAAATGAGTCTAACGTCAGTTGTGGGGATGGTGCTGGAATCGGTCACCGGGGACAGAGAGACCGAGCATTTGGACAAACATCAACTGATGAGAGCGAGCCAACAAGGATTTGGAATGGGGACGTCATGTCTAACTAAACTAGTTGAATTTTATGAGGACGTCACTAATGTAGTAGATAAGGGAATGTCTATGGATGTTATTTATATGGACTTCCAGAAGATATTCGATAAGTTTCCACACAAGAGTCCCTTAGCAAAAATGAAAACACATGGACAACCTATTGACACGGGTAGGGAATCAGTTCAAAGGTAGAAAACAGAGAGTAGGGATAATGGGTATGTTTGACAGGATGTGACTAGTGATTTGTACTGAGAAGTTGCCTGGACTGATTAGCAGTTTGCAGCCTCCGATGAATATCCTGTTAGCAAGTATATTGATGTATAACTTCGGGGCGAAGGAGCGGCGAGAGATTGTAGAGGGATGTGATCGGGGCCCAGGAGAGGCGAGGGCCCAGGGGCAGCCCGGGCCCAGCCCACACTGCGATATGTGTGCGCACTCGGCCCGTGCAGCAGAGCTGGTCTCCAGTCATTGGTCAATTCTTGCCACTGGACCAAGACCGAGCTCTGTCAAGCCCGTGTGGTGGCTGGTGTGCAACAGTCACCCCACGTTAAAAAAATCCACCCACAGGCATCCACCGTTCAGGAAGTAATTCGGGATCCGGAATATTAGGTCCTTCATTGAAACACCTGTGAACACATCCCTTTTCGGCGTGGAAGCAAGTCATCCTCTATTTGAGGGACCGCCTATGATGATGATATTGATGTTTAACTTGCTTGTACTTTCTGTCAATATTAATAAAACCAACAGGGCAATGTATCTTGGGCATCCGATCCTAGAAAATTTGGAATCATCTATTTGATTGGTCTAGCAATCAGGTGCTGGAACCATGGCTGATTTTGTTCTCTTCAAACCATCGCCCTGAGCCCAATTGCATAATGAACTCAGCCAAATTTTGATAGTTGCGATCCTGCCCCCTTTATTATCACGTTACCCTTTTCACTAAAGTAAGTATTTCCTCTAATGAAGTGCAATAACTGGTGTCCCTAACAACTGCACCTCAATTGACCGTGTCACCTCTCCTACTCTAGCCTTGCTGTAGTCTTGCAATAAAGGCCTTGTCCCTCCAAGGTCCACTCCAGCACATAATCAAGGTTGGCGCTTCAGCGCAGTACCGAGGGAGTGCTGTATTGTTGGAGGTGCTGTCCTTTGCATAAGATGTTATGTCAAGGTCACGTCCACCGGTTCAGGTGGACATTTAGGATCCCATGGAAATTCAAAGAAGAGCAGGGAGCTCTTCCAGTGTCCGGGCCAACAATCCTCCCCCAACAGAGAACCTCAAAAGCAGATTAACTGGCCTTTCTATTATTGTCTGTGTACATTTAAAAGCAAAAAATGAACTTGCATTTATATAGCACCTTTCGTGACCTCAGCATGTCCCAAGGTGCTTTACAGCCTTTTGAAGTGCAGTCACTTTTGTAATGTAGGAAACATGGCAGCCATTTTGAGCACATCAAGTTCCAACAGTGGGCCAAAGTCCGACACCTCACCCCCCACCACCATCCCCGGGCCTCCTATCTGCCCAGCGAGGCCTCCACCCCACCCCCACCTCAACAATCCCCCCTTAGCCATCGAACCAATCCCCTCTGGTCCCGATCACCCTACGGCCCACGGTCCCCTTCCGATCTACCCCGCCCCCCCCCCCCCCCCACCACCACAACCCCTCCCCCGTCCCCTTCCAACTCCTGAACCTCCTCCGGCCTCCGATCCACGTTCCCCCGACCCATCCTCCATTTCCTCCCCTTCCTCCTCTCTGCAGCCTGGTGACATTGACCTCCCAGCTTGACAGTCAGCCAGCCTCTCCGTCTGGCTGGCTGTGGGCGGGAATCAGTGCCTCGAAATGCAAATCAGGCCCTCCCTTTACATTGGGCAGGGCCTGTGAAATAACCCGTTCTCCCGGATTTCCCCACCGTTTTCCAGCCCTCCCCGCTCCCTATCTGCCTCCGAATTAAAATTCCATCCTGCGTTCCCTCATGGAGCAGCATTCCGTGTGTCGGACTGCACAAGGTATTTCTGGCCGCCCTTGACCATGTCCTGAGTGTCGCCATTTTGGTTCCTGACTCCGGATGAAGGAGGAGGCTCGGTTCCAATACCACATGTGCCTGATGGAAGGAGCATGGTTAGGGGTCAACACCCATCTGCTCTGCACTGGGACACTCCAGATTTTGTGTGGCCTTTTAGAAATTTCTAGAATTCGAGAGGAACACACAAAATGGCTGCTTTGAAAAAAAATAAGAGGCCATTGTTTCACACCTGTGTAGTGCTGGGTCAGTGTTAGTGGTGACACTTGCATTAATAGCAAAGAAAATCTCTGAACTCAAACTATTACCCGCTCCCTGCCCTGCTCATTTATACAATCAAAGAGCAGTACAGCACAGAAGGAGGCCATTCGGCCCATCGAATCTGCTCCAGTTCTTTTGAAGAGCCATCCAGGTAGTCCCACCCCTATCCCCCCTGCCCCCAACCCCACCCCCCTCCCACCGCCCCATATCCCTACAATCTTTTTCTCCTTCAAGTATTTATCCAGTTCCCCTTTGAAGGCTCCTATCGAATCTGTATCCACTGCTCTATCAGGCAGTGCGTTCCAAATCCTAACCACATTCCTCATGTCGTCTCTGGTTCTTTTGCCACTCACATTAAATCTGTGCCCTCTCAACGACCTTCCAGCCACTGGAAACAATTTCTCTTTATTTAGTCCTATCGAAACCCTTCATGATTTAAAACATTTCCATCAAATCTCCTCTTAGCCTTCTCTGCTTTAAGGAGAACAACCCCAGCTTCTCTGGTCTACCCACGTAACTAATCCCTCATCCCTGGAACCACTCTCGTAAATCTCTCCTGTAAGCCTTCACAGCTATTTTTCGCCATCGTATCATAGAATCATAGAATTTTACAGCGCGGAAGGATGCCATTTCGGCCCATCATGTCCGCACCGGCCGACAAAGAGCTATCCAGCCTAATCCCACTTTCCATAGCCTTGGTCCATAGCCCTGTAGGTTACAGCACTTCAAGTACTTTTTAAATGTGGTGAGGGTTTTTGCCTCTGCCACGCTTCCAGGCAGTGAGTTCCAGACCCCCACCGCCCTCTGGGTGAAGACATTTCCCCTCAAATCCTACCAACTACTCTAGTTGTTGACCCCTCTGCCAAGGGAAACAGGTCCTTCCTATCCACTCTATCCAGGCCCCTCATAATTTTATACACTTCAATCAGGGCTCCCCTCAGCCTCCTCTGTTCCAAAGAAAAGAACCCCAGCCTATCCAACCTTTCCTCATAGTGAAAATTCGCAAGGACCTAGCTGGTTAGCGACTTGTACGAAAGATTGGCCCTAAATTGGGCCTCATTCTCGTCTGCTGCTGTCTGTGTTCATTCTCACCTTGAAGCTCTGAGAAGCGAGGGATGTGGGAAACGCAGCAGCCACCAGCATGACTCATCTTTTTATAAAGCTGTTTACACAACCTTGTCAAACGGATAATTCAAGCCTTAAATGCTGGAGAAGCGCAGGAGGTCCATTCAGTGTGTGAAAGATCCAGTAGTTAACACCTTCTAATGAAGGGCTTACCCATAATGGTAGACCAGCTTTCTCGCAAACCTGCTGTGTATTCATAGTATTAAGGGTATATTCCCCACCCCGAGTTTTCTTCTCTCCTAAAGGCGCTCATGTTGGGTTACATTACGTAAACTAGAGGAGATCTGAACCTCGGCTGCCCGTGTCCTAACTCGCACCAAGTCGCGCTCACACATCACCCCCTGTGCTCGCTGACCTACATTGGCTCCCCGTTAAGCAACGCCTCGATTTCAAAATTCTCATATTTGTTTACAAATCCCTCCATGGGCTCGCCCCTCCCTATCTCTGTAATCTTTCACCCACCCTTTCCTTCAACGACTGTCTGTCCCACCTGTAACAGAGACTGTGGTTCACGTATTGGACTGTTCAGTCACCTAAGAACTCACTTTTAGAGTGGAAGCAAGTCTTTAAGGCAGAAAAAGACAGATTTTTGAGCGATAAGGGAGTTATGGGGAGTGGGCGGGGAAGTGAAGCTGAGTCCATGATCAGATCAGCCATGATTTTATTGAATGGCGGAGCAGGCTCAATGGGCCGTATGGCCTACTCCTGCTCCTATTTCTTATGTTCTTATGTTCCTCGATTTCGATGGACTGCCTATGATGACGATGAATCTTCTCCAGCCCTACAACCACAACCCCCGCCCCCCCACTCCCCCCGAGATGTCTGCGCTCTTAAGCATCCCTGATTATAATCGCTCTACCATTGGTGGCCGTGCCTTCTGTTGCCTGGGCCCCAAGCTCTGGAACTCCCTCCCTAAACCTCTCCGCCTCTCTACCTCTCTTTCCTCCTTCAAGACGCTCCTTAAAACCTACCTCTTTGACCAAGCTTTTGGTCACCTGCGCTAATTTCTACTTATGCGGCTCAGTGTCAAATTGTTTGCTCATAATATTCCTGTGAAGTGCCTTGGGATGTTTCACTATGTTAAAGGCGCTATATAAATACAAGTTGTTGTTGTCGTACAGAGTCACGGGTGTAAGCCGCCTTACTGCTCCTCACCTAGAACGGCCAGCTCTGCTTGGGTGCATTACTGAAGGTTTCATCATATGACCCCCCCGACCCAAGCCGCCCTGCCTCCACTGTCTCGCCATTGGTCTATTCCCCAGATGCACGGCCTTCTCACGGCCAATCGGAAAGGGGAACAGGTGCTTTGCAGGGTCCCCAAAAACAGATGGGTTTTGGTCGGGTGAAATGTGAAAATGTTTTCAAATCTCAAACCCCGCCCCTAAAACCACCTGCAATCCGCCCTCTTCTGGTTTTAACGGAGTGCGAGACGGGGCGGGGGGGGGATGGGCGACCAACCTGCTCCCGTGTGATTGGTTGGTCATTTAAATATCATCATAGGCGGGCCCGCGAATGAGGATGACTTGCTTCCACACCCAAAGGGATGAGTTCACAGATGTTTCAATGAAGGACCCGATGTTCCAGTCCTGAACTCCAATTGAGGGGGTGGAAGATGCCTGTGTGGGGATTTTTTAACGTGGGGTGGCCGTTGCACACCAGCCACCACATGGGCTTGACAGAGCTAGGTCTTGGTCCAGTGGCAAGGATTAACCAGGACAACTGGAGACCAGCTCTGCTGCACAGACCTAATGTGCGCACACATATCGCAGTGTGGGCTGGGCCTGTGCTGCCCCTGGGCCCTCGCCTCTCCTGGGCCCCTTACGCTCATTTGCCACTCAATTTACACTCAGTAAATATTATAATGAGGCTGTGAGCCTCAGATTTAACCTGATCTTCCAAGTTTAACCCTGGCTGTCCGGAATTCCGGGCCTCGGGAACCCCGGCAGCTAAAGGGAGGCGCGGATCACTGCATTGAAGAGGAACGTGTCTCGACGCCCCTGCTTGTGTGCCAGAAGGAGCAGGCGCCCTCAGGCTATCTTCTTCCCTGCCATTGGATCCCCCCCCACCCCTCTGCCCCCCACGCTATCGCTACCCCAGCTGCAGGCTCCCTACCTGCTCCTGGATTAAGGCCCCTTCTGTCGCGCTCCCCGTCCAACAGGGAGCCAAGCCTATCAGTCAGGTTGGGAATAGGCTGGGAAAATAGACGTACGCTGGGACGGCATAGTGGGGCACCTGGACTTCCTCTGCCCCAACCCCACCACCCCCCCCCCGATCTCCAATATTTTTATAACCAATAAATGAAAGCGTTCAAAAAATAAAGACTAATTTCACACCGTCTCTCGGTGTTGCTGGCAACGGAGCCCCGCACATTGATCTGCAATTCCCGGAGACTCCCGGGCAATCATAAGACTTAGGAGCAGGAGTCGGCCATTCGGCCCCTCGAGCCTACTCTGCCATTCAATGAGATCATGGCTGATCTTCTACCACAACTCCACCTTCCTGCACTGTCCCCATATCGCTTGATTCCCATCGTTCCCCAAAAATTTATCAACCTCTGTCTTGAATATACTCAAAGACTGAGCCTCCACAGCCCTCTGGGGGAGAGAATTCCAAAGATTCACCACCCTCTGAGAGAAGAAATTTCTCCTCATCTCAGTCCTAAATGGCCAACCCCTTATTCTGAGACTGTGACCCCTGGTTCTAGACTCCCCAGCCCGGGGGAAACATCCTCCCTGCATCTACCCTGTCAAGCCCTGTAAGAATTTTATGTGTTTCAATTAGATCACCCTTCATTCTTCTAAACTCTAGGGAATACAGGCCTAGTTTACACAATCTCTCCTCATAGGACAATCCCCTCTTCCCAGGAATCAGTCTGGTGAACCTTTGTTGCACTCCCTCTGAGGCAAGTATATCTTTGCTTAGGTAAGGAGACCAGAACTGTACACAGTACTCCAGGTGTGGCCTCGCCAATGCCCTGTATAAATGCAGTAATCCTGGAGGTTTGAAACCCTAACCTCATCCCAATGTCATTCCGAGTGAGTGAGCCTCGATAGTCAGTGTGGGCGGCCTAGTTGACCATTCAGGACCACATAGCTCAGTGTGTGGTTCCTTCCTCACAGACAGCGATGGGGACAAGTATCCGGGATGACTTTCCCCTCCCTGAGTCAGGAGCACTGGAGCCGGTTATAGAGGCTCCGCCCACACCTTGGTTGAGGTCAGCTTCCTACCACAGGCCAGGGATTGAGCTCAGAGTGTGTCAGACATAGCTCGGTGGGCAGCACTCCTGGCGCAGTGCTGAGGGAGCGCCGCACTGTCGGAGGTGCCGTCTTCTGGCTGAGACATTAAACCGAGGGCCCTGTCTGCTCTCTCAGGTGGACGTAAAAGATCCAGTGGCACTATTTTGAAGAAGAGCAGGGGAGTTATCCCCGGTATTCTGGCCAATATTTTTCTCTCAACCAGCATCGCTAAAACAGATTATATGATCACTTTCTCATTGCTGTTTGTGGGAGCTTGCTGTGCGCAAATTGGCTGTCGCGTTTCCCACATTACAACAGTGGCTAACTTCAAAAAGTATTTCATTGGCTGTAAAGTGCTTTAGGACATCTGGTGGGCATGAAAGGCGCTATATAAATGCAAGTCTTACTTTCTTTAACCTGTGATCTCCTAGTCTGTAACTGTCCACACTGGGCAATGCACTTAGCAGCTGGATCATCGATACGTCCCGTAACATGATTCTGAGAACTCCACCAGCTACTAAACAACAACTCCATTTATTTCTACAATTCCAATTACGTGTTTAAAAAGGTACAGACGATCCATTTTGTAGCTGTTGGCTGCAGCCATCTTGATCCTACTCTCCAGAACTCCCTGAACACTTCTGCCTTGGTACTGCACTCCCTTCCCCCCACTTTTGAAGTCTCATCAACAGCTATCTTTTCCACTCGGCTCGATTGTGTCAGTCGTGGCTCAGTGGGCAGCACTCCTGCCTCGGAGTCAGAAGGTTGTGGGTTCAAAGTCTCGCGCCAGGGACTTGAGCACGTAAATCTAGACCGACATTCCCAGTGCAGTGCTAAAGGAGTGCTGCACTGTTGGAGGCGCCGTTAAACCGAGACCCTGACCGCTCTCTCAAGTGGATGTAAAAGATCCTATTTTGAAGAAGAGCAGGAGAGTTATGCCGATATTTAGCCCTCAACCAACATCACTAAAACAGACTGGACTGGAAATCGCGGCCTCCCCGAGTCCGTACAGGGCGTGTACAGGGCGTACACGGGGTATGTATGGGACGGACCCGGGAAGGCATTGCAACATAATGCGCATGCGCCGAAAGCTGGATTTTTCGATCTGTCAAGCTCCAGCTCCAGCTCGACAGCTCGTCCACATCTCGGGAGCGAGGACATGTGCACGGGCAAGATTGCGGGATTTACCCATATCCTGCCCAGCAAATGCCCTCAAAACTCTTGCGCCTGATAAAAGCCGGTGCATAGCCGACTGTTACAGGCGTAAGAGTTTTAAAACATACAAGAATATAATTAAATTAAATTAAATAAAAAATATTATTTTTAAAAACCCTGTCTACTATGTTATATTTATTTTTAACCAAAATTAAAAAAAACTTTTTAAAAAGTCTGAATATTTTTCTCTCTAAGATATTTAACTTTAATTTCAATTATGTGAGGTGTGTTTTTTATTTTTTATTATAGTATTTAGTGTGTTTGTTTTTTTTCTCATTAATAGCAATGAGCGCGTGCATTACTTCAGGAAGGATATATTAGCTTTGGAGGGGGAGAGACGATTCACTAGACTGATTCCGGAGAGGAGGGGGTTAGCTTATGATGATAGATTGAATAGATTGGGTCTTTACTCGTTGGAGTTCAGAAGGATGAGGGGTGATCTTATAGAAACATTTAAAATAATGAAAGGGATAGACAAGATAGAGGCAGAGAGGTTGTTTCCACTGGTCGGGGAGACTAGAACTAGGGGGCACAGCCTCAAAATACGGGGGAGCCAATTTAAAACCGAGTTGAGAAGGAATTTCTTCTCCCAGAGGGTTGTGAATCTGTGGAATTCTCTGCCCAAGGAAGCAGTTGAGGTTAGCTCATTGAATGTATTCAAATCACAGATAGATAGATTTTTAACCAATAAGGGAATTAAGGGTTATGGGGAGCGGGCGGGTAAATGGAGCTGAGTCCACGGCCAGATCAGCCATGATCTTATTGAATGGCGGAGCAGGCTCGAGGGGCTAGATGGCCTACTCCTGTTCCTAATTCTTATGTAGATATGGTGTTCCCATTGCTATTAATGAGAAAGATGTGGAATACTGTACCTGATTGGCTGAGCAGTCACATGTGACTGCACCGTCTCCGTGGGAACCTGGAGGACGGGAGTGCGTCCGCATCACGGGAAGAGAAGGCCTCCCCACCGGAATCCCATGCTCCTCCCGGACCAACCGGTAATTTCGTAGAAATGTTTCAGGTCGGAGACGTTTGTCCGAAAGAAGCCTCCGACCGCAATTTCAGCCCCATCATCTGGTCATTATCACATTGCTGTTTGCGGTAGCTTGCTGTGCGCATATTAGGCTGCTGCCTCTGCTACATTACAACAGTGACTGCACTCCAAAAGTACTTCATTGGCTCCTAGGCGCTGTAGCATGTTGTGAAAGGCGCTATATAAATGCAAGTCTTTGTTTCTTGCATTCTCTTATTACTGCTCAGTGTCTTGGCTCTCCTCCGTGAGGCACCTGGGGTGTGGGGCCATTAAAGGCACAGTCCAAGTGGCTGGGCCACCGCAAGCTGCTCCCTCCAATGGCCCCGGCCTGCTGATGGTCTTGCAAGCCAGGACTGCGCCGATTTCCGGGCCGCCCGGAAATCCGCAAGACCATCAGCAGGCCGGGGCCATTGGAGGGAGCAGCGTGTGGCGGTATACCACTGCAAGGAGCAGTGCGTGCTGTGAAGGAGGGCGACGGCTACGAAGCCAGGTCGCTGATTGCAGGGCGGGCAGGCACAGCAGAAGGGGTGAAGGAGCGGTGAGAGTTTGTAGATGGAAGTGACTGGGGCCCAGGAGAGGTGTGAGTTACGGGGCCCAGGAGAGTCGAGGGCCCAGGGGCAGCACGGGCCCAGCCCACACTGCGATATGTGTGTGCACTGGGTCTGTGCAGCAGAGCTGGTCTCCAGTCGTCCTGGGTAACCCTTGCCACTGGACCAAGACCTAACTCTGTCAAGCCCGTGTGGTGGCTGGTGTGCAACGGTCACCCCACGTTAAAAAAATCCACACACAGGCATCTTCCACCCTTCAGGATGTAGTTCGGGATCTGGAATATTAGGTCCTTCATTGAAACACCTGTGACTCATCCCTTTTTGGCGTGGAAGCAAGTCATCCTCGCTTCGAGGGACTGCCTATAATGAGTTCAAGTGGGAGGGGTTGCCTGTTTTGTGATGCAAAAGCGTCTGCTTTGTGAAAGCTCAGGTGGATGTTCTGAAGGCGGAGGGGGGTGAAATCGAAGAGTTAAAGATCGAAGGGAGAATTCTGTGATGCTGAGACCGCCAGGCAGTGAGTCAGGAGTAAATCTGTGAGGAGATGAGAGACATAAAGAAAACCTTGCTGGAGACACAGACGCTTGAAGCTAAAGAGCAGGCGGCTCTGGGATGGGGCAGTTCATCACTTTAACAGCCCATAAACGCAAGCTGCCGGCCATTAGCAGATAAGGCCATTTCTCAAGCAAGTCCGAGGCAGAGAGGGGAAGATGCAATTCGGTTTTATCGCCGTCATTTCAACAAAGTGGCCAGCAGCGGATGATCCAGTGTCTGGTCCCCTGTCATCTCACTCACAGGCAGTCCCTCAGAATCGAGGAAGACTTGCTTCCACTCTGAGCATGAGTCCTTAGCTGGCTGAACAGTCCAATATGGAAACTGTTGTGCATGCAGACTATGGATGTACTCTCTGTGTAGTCACTGTATAGTTACATAAGATGGAGACTTGTTTACCTGATGTACTATCAATAAGGTTTACACTGTGTACATACATGCTGGCACCACTAGAGGGTGCAACTGGTGGAGACCGGGGGGGGTTTCCTGCCCTGCGATATGTGCAGGCTTGTGCCTCACTCTGGAGTGTGGAATAAAGGACCAAGGTCACTACAGTTTGAGTACAACACATTGCCTCGTGGAGTCATTCTCTGTCACAGGTGGGACAGATAGTCGTTGAGGGAAGTGGTGGGTGGGGAGTCTGGTTTGCCGCACGCTCTTTCCGCCTGCCTGCGTTTGATTTCTGCATGCTGTCGGCAATGAGACTCGAGGTGCTCAGCGCCCTCCCGGATGCATTTCCTCCATTTAGGGCGGTCTTTGGCCAGGGACTCCCAGGTGTCAGTGGGGATGTTGTACCAGGGGCTTGGACACTGTCACTCTTGCTCATCGAGATGAGGGGCGTTGGTGGTGGAGGATGGACAAGCTTCTGTTTCAGTCACATATATCCCGATTTTAATGGGAGGGGGGTGTGGGTCTGGTGAGCGTGAGACTCAAAAGTGGCCGGAGAGCCTGGGGGGGGGGGGGAGTCCAGGGACCTAGAACTTAATTAATAGCAGAAAATGCTGGAAATCTCAGCGGGTCAGGCAGCATCTGTGGAGAGGAAAAACAGAGTTAACGTTTCGGGTCGAATGACCCGCTGAGATTTCCAGCATTTATTTCAGATTCCGGCATCCGCAGTATTTCACTTTTGGATCTGAATGGCCCGGCCTCATTTACATCCATTACGCGCAGTCCCGCGCAAACCAGGCCAGGCCACTCGCTAACTGCCAGGCAGAGGCGGGGCTATGGCGGCACCCACGGAACGGTCTCCAGTCACGAGGGGATTGGGGGGGGCGGGGGGGGGTCTCTGGATGCGAGGGTCCTGAACTTAAGGAAAGGTAACTTCGATGGTATGAGGCGTAAATTGGCTAGAATAGACTGGCAAATGACACTTCAAGGGTTGACGGTGGATAGGCAATGGTAGACATTTAAAGATCACATGGATGAACTTCAGCAATTGTACATCCCTGTCTGGAGTAAAAATAAAACTGGGAAGGTGGCTCAACCGTGGCGAACAAGGGAAATTAAGAATAGTGTTAAATCCAAGGAAGAGACATATAAATTGGCCAGAAAAATCAGCAAACCTGAGGACTGGGAGAAATTTAGAATTCAGCAGAGGAGGACAAAGGGTTTAATTAGGAAGGAGAAAATAGAGTACGAGAAGAAGCTTGCCGGGAACATAAAAACTGACTGCAAAAGCTTCTACAGATATGTGAAGAGAAAAAGATTAGTGAAGACAAACGTAGGTCCCTTTCAGGTGAAATTATAATGGAGAACAAAGAAATGGCAGACCAATTGAACAAATACTTTGGTTCTGTCTTCACGAAGGAAGACACAAATAAACTTCCGGAAGTACTAGGGGACCGAGGGTCTAGTGAGAAGGAGGAAATGAAGGATATCCTTATTAGGCGGGAAATTGTGTTAGGGAAATTGATGGGATTGAAGGCCGATAAATCCCCAGGGCCTGATAGTCTGCATCCCAGAGTACTTAAGGAAGTGGCCTTAGAAATAGTGGATGCATTGGTGATCATTTTCCAACAGTCTATTGACTCTGGATCAGTTCCTATAGACTGGAGGGTAGCTAATGTAACACCACTTTTTAAAAAGGGAGGGAGAGAGAAAGCGGGTAATTATAGACCAGTTAGCCTGACATCAGTAGTAGGGAAAATGTTGGAATCAATTATTAAGGATAAAATAGCAGCGCCTTTGGAAAGCAGTGATAGGATCGGTCCAAGTCAGCATGGATTTATGCAGGGGAAATCATGCTTGACAAATCTTCTGGAATTTTTTGAGGATGTAACTAGTGGAGAGGACGAGGGAGAACCAGTGGATGTGGTGTATTTGGACTTTCAAAAGGCTTTTGACAAGGTCCCACACAAGAGATTGGTGTGCAAAATCAAAGCACATGGTATTGAGGGTAATATACTGACGTGGATAGGGAACTGGTTGGCAGACAGGAAGCAGAGAGTCGGGCTAAACGGGTCCTTTTCAAAATGGCAGGCAGTGCCGCAGGGCTCAGTGCTGGGACCCCAGCTCTTTATAATATACTTCAATAATTTGGATGAAGGAATTGAGTGTAATATCTCCAAGTTTGCAGATGACACTAAACTGGGTGGCGGTGTAAGCTGTGAGGGGGATGCTAGGAGGCTGCAGGGTGACTTGGACAGGTTAGGTGAGTGGGCAAATGCATGGCAGATGCAGTATAATGTGGATAAATGTGAGGTTAGCCACTTTGGGGGCAAAAAAGCGAAGAAAGAATATTATCTGAATGGTGGCAGATTAGGAAAAGGGGAGGTGCAACGAGACCTGGGTGTCATGATTCATCAGTCATTGAAAGTTGGCATACAGGTACAGCAGGCGGTGAAGAAGGCAAATGGTCTGTTGGCCTTCATAGCTAGGGGATTTGAATATAGGAACAGGGAGATCTTACTGCAGTTGTACAGGGCCTTGGTGAAGCCTCACCTGGAATATTGTGTTCAGTTTTGGTCTCCTAATCTGAGGAAGGACGTTCTTGCTATTGAGGGAGTGCAGCGAAGATTCACCAGACTGATTCCCGGAATGGCAGGACTGACATATGAGGAGAGACTGGATCAACCGGGCCTGTATTCACTGGAGTTTATTCACTCAGAGAGTTGTTAATCTGTGGAATTCCTTGCCGCAGAGAGTCGTTGATGCCAGTGCCTTTCTATTAGATATGGCCCTTACGGCTAAGGAGATCAAGGGGTATGGAGAGAAAGCAGGAAAGGGATACAGAGGGAATGATCAGCCATGATCTTATTGAATGGTGGTGCAGGCTCGAAGGGCCGAATGGCCTACTCCTGCACCTATTTTCTATGTTTCTATGAGCGGGGTTGGGGGTGGGGGATGACGACTCGTAAATGGACTCCACACAGCGGCAGACGGTAGCATTACTGGTGCAGGATTGCGCGCACCTTCAAGCCCTGGACACCGTGGATCACTTCCCATATCCCGGGAGCCTCCTATCAACAAGAGCAGGCAACAACGACGAGATTCAACATCACCTCCAGTGCGCCAGTGCAGCCTTTGGCCGCCTAAGGAAAAGAGTGTTTGAAGACCAGGCCGTCAAATCTACCACCAAGCTCATGGTCTACAGGGCTGTAGTAATACCCGCCCTC
Source organism: Pristiophorus japonicus (assembly GCF_044704955.1). NCBI lineage: Eukaryota > Metazoa > Chordata > Chondrichthyes > Pristiophoridae > Pristiophorus > Pristiophorus japonicus. Next base: position 20,420,654 of record NC_092002.1, on the reverse strand, counting down.
CTGTATGGCTCAGAGACATGGACCATGTACAGTAGATACCTCAAGTTGCTGAATAAATATCACCAACGATGTCTCCGCAAGATCCTACAAATCCCCTGGGAGGACAGGTGCATCAACATCAGCGTCGTCATTCAGGCTAACATCCCCAGCATCGAAGCACTGACCACACTTGATTAGCTCCGCTGGGCAGACCACATAGTCTGCATGCCAAACACGAGACTCCTAAAGCAAGCGCTCTACTTGGAACTCCTTCACGGCAAATGAGCCAAAGGTGGGCAGCGGAAACGCTACAAGGACACCCTCAAAGCCTCCCTGATAAAGTGAGGCATCCCCACCAACACCTGGGAGTCCCTGGCCAAAGACCGTCCTAAGTGGAGGAAGTGCATCCGGGAGGATGCTGAGCACCTCGAGTCTCATCTCCGAGAGCATGCAGAAATCAAGCGCAGGCAGCGGAAAGAGCGTGCGGCAAACCTGTCCCACCCACCCTTTCCCTCAACGACTATGTGTCCCAACTGTGACAGAATCTGTTGCTCCCATATTGGACTGTTCAGCCACCTAGGAACTCATACTAAGAGTGGAAGCAAGTCTTCCTTGCTTCCGAGGGACCGCCTATGATGATGACGACTTAAGGTAGCCTCTCCTGATATGCTGTGCCAGATTCAGCAACAAGAGAATCCCACCCCTCCCCACCAGCATCTTAGAATAAATCACGGTATTGACTAGAGTCAAGAAGAATCTCACACCAACCATCACCCCTGTGCCCGCTAAGGTACACTGGCTCCCGATTTTAAAATTCTTATCCTCGTGTTCAAATCCCTCCATGGCCTCTCCCCGTCCCATTTCTGTAACCTCCTCCAGCTCTACAACCCTCCGAGATCTCTGCCCGCCTCTTGCGCATCCTCGATTTCAACCGCTCCACCATTGGTGGCCGTACCTTCTGTTGCCTGGGCCCCAAGCTCTGGAACTCCCTCCCTAAACCTCTCCACCTCTCTACCTCTTTCTCCTCCTCTAACGCACTACTTGAAAACTACCTCTTTGACCAAGCTGTCCTGATAGCTCCTTATGTGGCTCGATGTCAAAGTTTGACTGAGAACGCTCCTGTGAAGGGCCTTGGGGCATTTTGCAATGTTAAAGGCGCTATATAAATGCAAGTTATTTCTGCAGTTCTGTCATAAACAGTCTAGAGGCACTGTTACACTGAAACGTGTTTAGTTAGGATCGCAGGATCCTGATGTCCATGGAACATCTCACTGCCTTTACGTTGCTAAAAGCATCTCCTGCATTCTAGTAGCCTCACTTGTTCATGTGTCCACTCTGACCTCCGTCTCCCGCAATGCCAAGCCGCAGAGTAAAGGTACCCGGGGGCAGTGGACGTATAGTAACTCCTACACCATCAATGGCTTGGAAAGTACAAGCAGACAAACGATGGATGACAGGAATAGACCCTCTGGTCCATCCAGTTTGTCCCATGTCATGGTCATCAGCATCATAGGCAGTCCCTCGAAACATAGAAACATAGAAAATAGGTGCAGGAGTAGGCCATTCGGCCCTTCGAGCCTGCACTGCCATTCAATGAGTCCATGGCTGAACATGCAACTTCAGTACCCCATTCCTGCTTTCTCGCCATACCCCTTGATCCCCCGAGTAGTAAGGACTACATCTAACTCCTTTTGGAATATATTTAGTGAATTGGCCTCAGCAATTTTCTGCGGTAGAGAATTCCACAGGTTCACCACTCTCTGGGTGAAGAAGTTTCTCCTCATCTCAGTCCTAAATGGCTTACCCCTTATCCTTAGACTGTGACCCCTGGTTCTGGACTTCCCCAACATTGGGAACATTCTTCCTGCATCTAACCTGTCTAAACCCATCAGAATTTTAAATGTTTCTATGAGATCCCCTCTCATTCTTCTGAACTCCAGTGAATACAAGCCCAGTTGATCGAATCTTTCTTGATATGTCAGTCCCGCCATCCCGGGAATCAGTCTGGTGAACCTTCGCTGCACTCCCTCAATAGCAAGAATGTCCTTCCTCAAGTTAGGAGACCAAAACTGTACACAATACTCCAGGTGTGGCCTCACCAAGGCCCTTACAACTGTAGTAACACCTCCCTGCCCCTGTACTCAAATCCCCTCGCTATGAAGGCCAACATGCCATTTGCTTTCTTAACCGCCTGCTGTACCTGCATGCCAACCTTCAATGACTGATGTACCATGACACCCAGGTGTCAGTGCACCTCCCCTTTTCCTAATCTGTCACCATTCAGATAATAGTCTGTCTCTCTGTTTTTACCACCAAAGTGGATAACCTCACATTTATCCACATTATACTTCATCTGCCATGCATTTGCCCACTCACCTAACCTATCCAAGTCGCTCTGCAGCCTCAAAGCATCCTCCTCGCAGCTCACACTGCCACCCAACTTAGTGTCATCCGCAAATTTGGAGATACTACATTTAATTCCCCCGTCCAAATCATTAATGTACAGTGTAAACATCTGGGGCCCCAGCACAGAACCTTGCGGTACCCCACTAGTCACTGCCTGCCATTCTGAAAAGTACCCATTTACTCCTACTCTTTGCTTCCTGTCTGCCAACCAGTTCTCAATCCACGTCAGCACACTACCCCCAATCCCATGTGCTTTAACTTTGCACATTAATCTCTTGTGTGGGACCTTGTCGAAAGCCTTCTGAAAGTCCAAATACACCACATCAACTGGTTCCCCCTTGTCCACTCTACTGGAAAAATCCTCAAAGAATTCCAGAAGATTTGTCAAGCATGATTTCCCTTTCACAAATCCATGCTGACTTGGACCTATCATGTCACCTCTTTCCAAATGTACTACTATGGCATCCTTAATAATTGATTCCATCATTTTACCCACTACCGATGTCAGACTGACCGGTCTATAATTCCTTGCTTTCTCTCTCCCTCCTTTTTTAAAAAGTGGGGTTACATTGGCTACCCTCCACTCCATAGGAACTGATCCAGAGTCTATGGAATGTTGGAAAATGACTGTCAATGCATCCGCTATTTCCAAGGCCACCTCCTTAAGTACTCTGGGATGCAGTCCATCAGGTCCTGGGGATTTATCGGCCTTCAATCCCATCAATTTCCCCAACACAATTTTCCGACTAATAAGGATTTCCTTCAGTTCCTCCTTCTTACTAGACCCTCTGACCCCTTTTATATCCGGGAATTTATTTGTGTCCTCCTTAGTGAATACCGAACCAAAGTACTTGTTCAATTGGTCTGCCATTTCTTTGTTCCCAGTTATGACTTCCCCTCATTCTGACTGCAGGGGACCTACGTTTGTCTTTACTAATCTTTTTCTCTTTACATATCTATAGAAGGTTTTGCAATCCGTCTTAATGTTCCCTGCAAGCTTCCTCTCGTACTCTATTTTCCCTGCCCTAATCAAACCCTTTGTCCTCCTCTGCTGAGTTCTAAATTTCTCCCAGTCCCCAGGTTCGCTGCTATTTCTGGCCAATTTGTATGCCACTTCCTTGGCTTTAATACTATCCCTGATTTCCCTTGATAGCCACGGTTGAGCCACCTTCCTTTTTTTATTTTTACGCCAGACAGGGATGTACAATTATTGTAGTTCATCCATGCGGTCTCTAAATGTCTGCCATTGCCCATCCACTGTCAACCCCTTAAGTATCATTCACCAATCTATCCTAGCCAATTCACGCCTCATACCTTCAAAGTTACCCTTCTTTAAGTTCTGGACCATGGTCTCTGAATTAACTGTTTCATTCTCCATCCTAATGTAGAATTCCACCATATTATGGTCACTCTTTCCCAAGGGGCCTCGCACAACGAGATTGCTAATTAATCCTCTCTCATTATACAACCAGTCTGAGATGGCCTCCCCCCTAGTTGGTTCCTCGACATATTGGTCTAGAAAACCATCCCTATGCACTCCAGGAAATCCTCCTCCACCGTATTGTTTCCAGTTTGGTTAGCCCAATCTATATGCATATTAAAGTCACCCATGATAACTGCTGCACCTTTATTGCATGCACCCCTAATTTCCTGTTTGATGCCCTCCCCAACATCACTACTACTGTTTGGAGGTCTGTACACAACTCCCACTCGCGTTTTCTGCCCCTTGGTATTCCGCAGCTCCACCCATACCGATTCCACATCATCCAAGCTAATGTCTTTCCTTACAATTGCATTAATTTCCTCTTTGACCAGCAATGCCATCCCGCCTCCTTTTCCTTTCTGTCTATCCTTCCTAAATGTTGAATACCCTTGGATATTGAGTTGCCAGCCTTGGTCACCCTGGAGCCATGTCTCCTTAATGCCAACCACATCGTATCCGTTAACTGCTATCTGCACAGTTATTTCGTCCACCTTATTCCGAATACTCCTCGCATTGAGGCACAGAGCCTTCAGGCTTGCCTTTTTAACGCACGTAGACCCTTTAGAATTTTGCTGCAAAGTGGCCCTTTTTGTTTTTTGCCTTGGGTTTTTCTGCCCTCCACTTTTACTCATCTCCTTTCTGTCTTTTGCTTCTGTCTCAATTTTGTTTCCCTCTCTCTCCCTGCATTGGTTCCCATCCCCTTGCCATATTAGTTTAACTCCTCCCCAACAGCACTAGCAAACACTCCCCCGAGGACATTGGTTCCGGTCCTGCCTAGGTGCAGACCGTCCGGTTTGTACTGGTCCCACCTCCCCCAGAACCGTTTCCAATGCCCCAGGAATTTGAATCCCTCCCTGCTGCACCACTGCTCAAGCCACGTATTCATCTGTGCTATCCTGCGATTCCTACTCTGACTAGCACGTGGCACTGGTAGCAATCCCGAGATTACAACCTTTGAGGTCCTACTTTTTAATTTAGCTCCTTAGAAACATAGAAACATAGAAAATAGGTGCAGGAGTAGGCCATTCGGCCCTTCTAGCCTGCACCGCCATTCAATGAGTTCATGGCTGAACATTCAACTTCAGTACCCCATTCCTGCTTTCTCGCAATACCCCTTGATCCCCCTAGCAGTAAGGACCTCATCTAACTCCTTTTTGAATATATTTAGTGAATTGGCCTCAACAACTTTCTGTGGTAGAGAATTCCACAGGTTCACCACTCTCTGGGTGAAGAAGTTCCTCCGCATCTCGGTCCTAAATGGCTTACCCCTTATCCTTAGACTGTGACCCCTGGTTCTGGACTTCCCCAACATTGGGAACATTCTTCCTGCATCTAACCTGTCTAACCCCGTCAGAATTTTATATGTTTCTATGAGGTCCCCTCTCATTCTTCTGAACTCCAGTGAATACAAGCCCAGTTGATCCAGTCTTTCTTGATAGGTCAGTCCCGCCATCCCGGGAATCAGTCTGGTGAACCTTCGCTGCACTCCCTCAATAGCAAGAATGTCCTTCCTCAGGTTAGGAGACCAAAACTGTACACAATACTCCAGGTGTGGCCTCACCAATGCCCTGTACAACTGTAGCAACACCTCCCTGCCCCTGTACTCAAATCCCCTTGCTATGAAGGCCAACATGCCATTTGCTTTCTTAACCGCCTGCTGAACCTGCATGCCAACCTTCAATGACTGATGTACCATGACACCCAGGTCTCTTTGCACCTCCCCTTTTCCTAATCTGTCACCATTCAGATAATAGTCTGTCTCTCTGTTTTTACCACCAAAGTGGATAACCTCACATTTATCCACATTATACTTCATCTGCCATGCATTTGCCCACTCACCTAACCTATCCAAGTCGCTCTGCAGCCTCACAGCATCCTCCTCGCAGCTCACACTGCCACCCAACTTAGTGTCATCCGCAAATTTGGAGATACTACATTTAATCCCCTCATCTAAATCATTAATGTACAGTGTAAACAGCTGGGGCCCCAGCACAGAACCTTGCGGTACCCCACTAGTCACTGCCTGCCATTCTGAAAAGTACCCATTTACTCCTACTCTTTGCTTCCTGTCTGAAAACCAGTTCTCAATCCATGTCAGTACACTACCCCCAATCCCATGTGCTCTAACTTTGCACATCAATCTCTTGTGTGGGACCTTGTCGAACGCCTTCTGAAAGTCCAAATATACCACATCAACTGGTTCTCCCTTATCCACTCTACTGGAAACATCCTCAAAATATTCCAGAAGATTTGTCAAGCATGATTTCCCTTTCACAAATCCATGCTGACTTGGACCTATCATGTCACCTCTTTCCAAATGCACTGCTATGACATCCTTAATAATTGATTCCATCATTTTACCCACTACCGATGTCAGGCTGACCGGTCTATAATTCCCTGTTTTCTCTCTCCCTCCTTTTTTAAAAAGTGGGGTTACATTGGCTACCCTCCACTCCATAGGAACTGATCCAGAGTCAATGGAATGTTGGAAAATGACTGTCAACGCATCCACTATTTCCAAGGCCACCTCCTTAAGTACTCTGGGATGCAGTCCATCAGGCCCTGGGGATTTATCGGCCTTCAATCCCATCAATTTCCCCAACACAATTTCCCGGCTAATAAGGATTTCCCTCAGTTCCTCCTCCTTACTAGACCCCCCGACCCCTTTTATAACCGGAAGGTTGTTCGTGTCCTCCTTCGTGAATACCGAACCAAAGTACTTGTTCAATTGGTCCGCCATTTCTTTGTTCCCCGTTATGACTTCCCCTGATTCTGACTGCAGGGGACCTACATTTGTCTTTACTAACCTTTTTCTCTTTACATATCTATAGAAACTTTTGCAATCCGTCTTAATGTTCCCTGCAAGCTTCTTCTCATACTCCATTTTCCCTGCCCTAATCAAACCCTTTGTCCTCCTCTGCTGAGTTCTAAATTTCTCCCAGTCCCCAGGTTCGCTGCTATTTCTGGCCAATTTGTATGCCACTTCCTTGGCTTTAATACTATCCCTGATTTCCCTTGATAGCCACGGTTGAGCCACCTTCCCTTTTTTATTTCTATGCCAGACAGGAATGTACAATTGTTGTAGTTCATCCATGCGGTCTCTAAATGTCTGCCATTGCCCATCCACAGTCAACCCCTTAAGTATCATTCGCCAATCCATCTCAGCCAATTCACGCCTCATACCTTCAAAGTTAGCCTTCTTTAAGTTCTGGACCATGGTCTCTGAATTAACTGTTTCATTCTCCATCCTAATGCAGAATTCCACCATATTATGGTCACTCTTCCCCAAGGGGCCTCGCACAACGAGATTGCTAATTAATCCTTTCTCATTACATAACACCCAGTCTAAGATGGCCTCCCCCCTAGTTGGTTCCTCGACATATTGGTCTAAAAAACCATCCCTTATGCACTCCAGAAAATCCTCCTCCACCGTATTGCTTCCAGTTTGGTTAGCCCAATCTATGTGCATATTAAAGTCACCCATTATAACTGCTGCACCTTTATTGCACGCACCCCTAATTTCCTGTTTGATGCCCTCCCCAACATCACTACTACTGTTTGGAGGTCTGTACACAACTCCCACTAACGTTTTTTGCCCTTTGGTGTTCTGCAGCTCTACCCATATAGATTCCACATCATCCAAGCTAATGTCCTTCCTAACTATTGCCTTAATCTCTTCCTTAACCAGCAATGCTACCCCACCTCCTTTTCCTTTTATTCTATCCTTCCTGAATGTTGAATACCCCTGGATGTTGAGTTCCCAGCCCTGCTCATCCTGGAGCCACGTCTCCGTAATCCCAATCACATCATATTTGTTAACATCTATTTACACAGTTAATTCATCCACCTTATTGCGGATACTCCTTGCATTAAGACACAAAGCCTTTAGGCTTGTTTTTTTAACACCCTCTGTCCTTTTAGAATTTTGCTGTACAATGGCCCTTTTTGTTCTTTGCCTTGGGTTTCTCTGCCCTCCACTTTTCCTCATCTCCTTTCTGTCTTTTGTTTTTGCCTCCTTTTTGTTTCCCTCTATCTCCCTGCATTGGTTCCCATCCCCCTGCCATATTAGTTTAACTCCTCCCCAACAGCACTAGCAAACACTCCCCCGAGGACATTGGTTCCGATTCTGCCCAGGTGCAGACCGTCCGGATTGTACTGGTCCCACCTCCCCCAGAACCGGTTCCAATGCCCCAGGAATTTGAATCCCTCCCTGCTGCACCATTGCTCAAGCCATGTATTCATCTGAGCTATCCTGCGATTCCTACTCTGACTAGCACGTGGCACTGGTAGCAATCCCGAGATTACTACTTTTGAGGTCCTACTTTTTAATTTAGCTCCTAGCTCCTTAAATTCATTTCGTAGGAACTCATCCCTTTTTTTACCTATGTCATTGGTACCAACGTGCACCACGACAACTGGCTGTTCTCCCTCCCTTTTTAGAATGTCCTCCACCCGCTCCGAGACATCCTTGACCCTTGCACCAGGGAGGCAACATACCATCCTGGAGTCTCGGTTGCGGCCGCAGAAACGCCTATCTATTCCCCTTACAATTGAATCCCCTATCACTATCGCTCGCCCACTCTTTTTCCTGCCCTCCTGTGCAACAGAGCCAGCCACGGTGCCATGAACTTGGCTGCTGCTGCCCTCCCCTGATGAGTCATCCCCCTCAACAGTACTCAAAGCGGTGTATCTGTTTTGCAGGGGGATGACCACAGGGGACCCCTGCACTACCTTCCTTGCACTACTCTTCCTGCTGGTCTTCCATTCCCTCGCTGGCTGTGGACCCTTCTCCTGCAGTAAGACCAACTCGCTACACGTGATACTCACGTCATTCTCAGCATCGTGGATGCTCCAGAGTGAATCCACCTTCAGCTCCAACTCCGCAACGCGGACCGTCAGTAGCCGGAGGTGGACACACTTCCCGCACATGTAGTCGTCAGGGACACTGGTGTTGTCCCCGTGTTCCCACATGGTACAGGAGGAGCATATCACGTGACCGAGCTGTCCTGCCATGACTTAACCCTTAGATACACTTAAATTGCCGACAACAATGTTAATAGTTACTGACTAATAAAGAAAAAGAAAAACTACTCACCAATCAGCAGCCAATCACTTACCACGTTGGCTGTGACGTCACCTTTTGATTTCCTTCTACTTCTTTTTTGCCTTCTCTCCCAGCTGGAGCTGCACCGCTACGTCTCTCTGGACTCCCGCCTCTCTCGACGCTCCCCGGACTGCTGAGCCTTTTATAAGCCGCTGTCTCTCTCGACTCCCGCCTCTCTCGACGCTCCCCGGACTGCTGAGCCTTTTATAGGCCGCTGCCTCTCTGGACTCCCGCCTCTCTCGACGCTCCCCGGACTGTGAGCCTTTTATAGGCCGCTGCCTCTCTGGACTCCCGCCTCTCTCGACGCTCCCCGGACTGCTGAGCCTTTTATAGGCCGCTGCCTCTCTGGACTCCCGCCTCTCTTGACGCTCCCCGGACTGCTGAGCCTTTTATAGGCCGCTGCCTCTCTGGACTCCCGCCTCTCTCCCTCTTTGTTCCTTAAATTTGTCTCGTAGGACCTCATACCGTTTTTTACCAATATCGTTGGTACCAATGTGCACCACGACAACGGGCTGTTCACCCTCTCTTTTCAGAATGTCCTGCACCCGCTCCGAGACATCCTTGACCCTTGCACCAGGGAGGCAACATACCATCCTGGAGTCATACCGCTCCTGCTGTACCTGCCCGCGCTGCAATCAGCCATCGCCCTCCTGCAGTGGTATGCCACAGCACGCTGCTCCCTGTAATGGCCCCGGCCTGCTGATGGTCTTGCAGGCCGGGACCGTGCCGATTTCGTGGTACCTTATGCATCACACGATCCAGGACAAAGCAGCCCGTTTGATTGGCACCCCATCCACCACCTTAAACATTCACTCTCTCCACCACCGGTGCACCGTGGCTGCAGTGTGTACCATCTACAAGATGCACTGCAGCAACTCGCCAAGGCTTCTTCGGCAGCACCTCCCAAACCCGCGACCTCTACCGGCTCGAAGAACAAGGGCAGCAGGCGCGTGGGAACACCACCACCTCCACGTTCCCTTCTGAGTCACACACCATCCTGACTTGGAAATGTATCGATTGTTCCTTCATCGTCACAATCCTGGAACTCCCTCCCTAACAGCACTGTGGGAGCACCTTCACCACACGGACTGCAGCAGTTCAAGAAGGCAGCTCACCACCACCTTCTCAATGCCGGCCTTGCCAGCGACGCCCACATCCCAGGAACGAATTAAAAAAAAATATACACTCCCCACACCACCTGGAATCCACGTGATCTCCTTGAAGAGGCAAGAAACTACTTGAAAAAAACAGGCTAATTTGGGGCAGGGAGTGGGTGGGTGGTGAAATCTGGGAATCTCTGCTCCGACCCCTTTAGGAGGAAGTGTCAAAGGTCTCTCGCGGGAGCAAATTCATACGCAGTCTAATAAAGCTACTCTGTGTTCCATTCCGTATATCAAAGCTAGCACAGAGTATCCTGCTCTGATTTAATCAGTCCTCAGGTTCCTCGGGCACATGGGGACGAGCATTAGGAGCTGCACTATACCCACCTCAGGCCATCCAATTAGCTGCTCGGTCACCGAACGCAAATCGGAATCCTCCGAGCCTGTCAGAAATACTGAGCCAGATTATTTTGCGAGGCAGTTTTTGCAGCGGGGGTGGGCGCACTTGATGTGTTCCATCTCCTGATCGGTGTATTCAGCAGCAATGCTCCCGCTAGTTATCTTTTGGTCGCGCAGACCCTTTAATGGGCTCTGTGGTTCTCTCAAATTTAAGCGCAAGCGCGGTTTTTCAATTGAAAAGCCGCTGTGCAGCCATGGCTTAACGGGAACATTGTTCAGCGGAATAAACATAGAAACATAGAAAATAGGTGCAGGCGTAGGCCATTCGGCCCTTCGAGCCTGCACCACCATTCAATATGATCATGGCTGATTGTTCATCTCAGTACCCCTTTCCTGCTTTCTCTCCATACCCCTTGATCCCTTTAGCTGTAAGGGCCACATCTAACTTCCTCTTGAATATATCTAATGAACTGGCCTCAACAACTCTCTGTGGGAGAGAATTCAACAGGTTCACAATTCTCTGTGTGAAGAAGTTTCTCCTCATCTCGGTCCTAAATGGCCTACCCCTTATCCTTAGACTGTGACCCCTGGTTCTGGACTTCCCCAACATCGGGAACATTCTTCCTGCATCTAACCTGTCCACTCCTGTCAGAATTTTATATGTTTCTATGAGATCCCCTCTCATTCTTCTAAATTCCAGTGAATATAAGCCTAGTCGATCCAGTCTTTCTTCATATGTCATTCCTGCCATCCCGGGAATCAGTCTGGTAAACCTTCGCTGCACTCCTTCAATAGCAAGAATGTCCTTCCTCAGATTAGGAGACCAAAACTGAACACAATATTCCAGGTGAGGCCTCACCAAGGCCCTGTACAACTGCAGTAAGACCTCTCTGCTCCTCTACTCAAATCCCCTCGCTATGAAGGCCAACATGCCATTTGCCTTCTTCACCACCTGCTGTAACCTGCATGCCAACTTTCAATGACTGATGTACCATGACACCCAGGTCTCGATGCACCTCCCCTTTTCCTAATCTGTTACCATTCAGATAATATTCTGCCTTTGTGTTTTTGCCAGCAAAGAAAGAACGACCTGCATTTCTATAGCGCCTTTCACGACCACTGGACGTCTCAAAGCACTTTACAGCCAATGAAATACTTTTGGAGTATAATGTGGGAAAAGTGGCAGCCAACTTGCGCACAGCAAGCTCCCACAAATAGCAATGTGACAATGACCAGATAATCTGTTTTTGTTATGTTGATTGAGGGATAAATATTAGTCCCAGGACACCGGGGATAACTGCCTCTGCTCTTCTTTGAAATAGTACCATGGGATCTTTTACGTCCACCTGAGAGAGCAGACGGGTCCTTGGTTTAATGTCTCTTCCATCAGTGCAGCGCTCCCTCAGCACTGCACTGGAGTGTCAGCCTGGATTTATGGGCTCATTTATGAACCCAAAACCTTTTGACTCAGAAGCGAGTGTGTTACCCACTGAGTCACAGCTGCCACAAGGGTGGCGTGTACAATTCTGTTGGGAGGTTAACATTCATAAATAGGTGTCGTCGGAGGGGAATGGTTACATTGGGAATCTCTACCCTTAGATCAGGTATATGTTTAAAATGATTAAAGGAATAGGGTTGATAGAAAAACTGTTTCCTCGGGTGGGGGGAGTCCAGAACAAGGAGACATCACATTAACATTAGAGCCCGGCCGTTCAGGGGTGAGGTCAGGAAGCGTTTCTTCACACAAAGGGCAGTGGGAATCTGGAACTCTCTCCCCCAAAAAGCTGTTGAGGCTGGGAGCCACTTGAAAATTTCAGAAGTAAGATTGTCACACAACGGTATTAAAGGTTGCGGAACCAAGGCGGGTAGATGGAGTTAAGATACAGATTAGCCACAACCTAACCGAACGGGTGAACAAGCTCGAGGGACTGATTGGTCCTAAAATTAACGGTAATGCTCCCTGATGCATCAGTTGGTATAGGTGCAGCATCCAGAATCCGGACTCCGGACCGATTGGCGGCAGGGTCGTCCGGAATCGGTAAAAAATGTTCCGGAATCCGGACCCGTCGACCTCGAGGCCTCCTCGCTGGCCCTTGCCAGAACACCTCCCCTTCTGATGTTCCGAAATCTGGAAATACCCAAACCTGGGCTCTGGTATTTGCGAAGTTATGACGTCAGAAAGACGTTCCAAAGTCCGGAAAAACGCGGAATCCGGAACGGCCTCGGTCCCGAGGGTTCCGGATCCGGTACGCTGCACCTGTAAATATATCCAGCACAAACCTGAAAGGCTCAAAGGATGGAGCGGGGCGTAGAGGGAGGAGACTCATGTGGCGTATAAACACCGGCATAGACCAGTTGGACCAAATAGCCTGTTTCTGTGCTGTAGATTCTGTGTGTAATGTATTTGCTTCATGGGTTTTATGCTTAAGAATTCACAGCAAAACATTGCTATTAAGAACTAGTTGGTTTATTAGCAAAAGGTTTAACAACCACACTACACATTGCCAGTTCATCCACCAGGCTCACAATCACCTGCCTCATCGTGCAGCCCCTGAACCCAACTGGCTGGGGTTTTATTGAGTCTTGTGAACATCACATGATTGGCTAAGCCACTCCCCACTCATCAGCTCTACAACTATTTTGTTGTTGAACATTAATACAAGTGCCTCCTGATTAAAGGGAGGCACTAAAACTGACACATTAAACAAATTAAACTTTTGACGGTAAACTTAAATCAAATTAAAATTTGGTTGCTGGGGGTGATGATGCATTCCAGTCCCTCCGGCGCCCACCTCTCGCGTACTGGTGGACACCGCGTGCTCCATCTCCAGGGACACCCTGGCTCGGATGTAACCGCGGAAGAGAGGCAGGGAGTCGGGCTGAACGACCCCCTCGACCGCCCGCTGCCTGGACCGGTTGATGGCCCCCTTGGCCAGGCCCAGGAGCAGGCCCACAAGGAGGCCTTCCGACCTGCCCACTCCCCTCCGCACAGGGTGCCCAAAGATCAGGAGCGTGGGACTGAAGTGCAGCCAGAATCTGAGGAGCAGCCCCTTCAAATATTGGACGAGGGGCTGCAACCTCGCACACTGAACATACACGTGGAACACGGACTCCTCCAGACCGCAGAAATTGCAGGCCGCCTGGGAGTCCGGGAATTGAATGTGAGCTTTCAAGCATAAAGCTTGGACACAAGTAACAAATTATATTCCAAATTCCTGCTTTCTTTCTTTCAATTCCTTTTAAAGTATGACACAGAAATGTTGATATGAGATGGTGTGAAAGCTCTAGTGTGACAGACAACACATGTGCCGGACAGAAAGAGAGAGAAATGGTGATTATATCGTCGTTATAGTGAATGATGGCTCCATTAGTGAATCAGATAATCAGCCACAAGTTGTCATTTCAGGGTGTTAATCAAAATCAGACATGATGGGGCTGGGTTGTGATACCTACCAACCTTGGTAGTCTGCCTGGACTCAATCTTTAATCTCGCGTATGATGAATAGTTGCTTCAAGATGTGGCAAAAGCTGTCGGCACCAGAGTTCTACTGATGTCCATGGAACTGTCAGCCGTGGCTCAGTGGGCAGCACTCTCGCCTTGGACTCTGAGGGGTCAAGTCCCACTTCAGAGACAAAATCTAGGCGGACACTCCCAGTGCAGTGCTGAGGGTATGCTGCACTGTTGGAGGTGGCGCCTTTCGGGTGAGACGTTAAACCGAGGCCCCGTCAGTGGACGCAAAAGATCCCACGCCACTATTTCGAAGAAGAGCAGGGGAGTTCTCTCCGGTGTCCTGGTCAATATTCATCCCTCAATCAACATAACAAAAACAGATAATTTGGTCATTATCACATTGCTGTGTGTGGGAGCTTGCTGTGTGCAAATTGGCTGCCGTGTTTCCCACACTCCAAAAATACTTCATTGGTTGTAAAGTCTTTGAGATGTCTGATGGTTGTGAATGGCGCTATAGAAATGCAAGTCTTAATTTTTAGGACATTCTTAGGCACTTCACAGGCAATTAATTATTTTGATGTTTTGTACACAAACACGGAGTACAAAGCAAGGTCCCACAAACAGAATTGAGACGAATGGCCAGTTAACTTGTTTTGATTGAGGAATGCTGGGCCACAACACCGGGGAGAACTCCCCTGCTCTTGTGTGAAACAGTGCCATGGGATCTTTTACCCGAGAGGGCAGGCGGGGCCTCGGTTTAACGTCTCATCTGAAAGTCGGCACCTCCGATAGTGCAGCACTCTCTCAGCACTGCATTGGAGTGTCAGCCTTAGATTTATTTGCTCGAGTCCCTGGAGTCGGACTTAAACCCACAATCTCCTGACTCAGAGGCGAGAGTGCGGCCCACTGAGCCACAGCTGGGGTCAAACCGAGGCTCTGCACAATTGAAACATCAGTGCCTCCCCTTTGTATTCCAGCCCCTGGAGATAAAGGCCAAGATTCCATTAGCCTTGTTAATTATTTTTGTAGATTGTTGAGTGAGTTCTGTACACGGTCCCCGAAATCCCTCAGCTCCTGCACAGGTCCTAATTTCTCACCATTAAGAAAATATTCTGATTTGTCGTTCTCAGGTCCAAAGTGGATGACCTCATATTTCCCCGCATTGAACTCCGTCTGCCATCGTTTGGGCCACACAATGAACCCATCTATGTCCTTTTGTCATTTCCTGCTCCCATCTGCACAACTTGCTGCGCCTCATAACTTAGTCATCTGCAAACTTGGATATTGTCCCCTGGCTGCTGGGCTGCCACACTGCATTGTCAATGTGTGAGCCCCAATGGTGAATGTGAGTCAGCTATTTGACTGTGGAGGCATCACCACTGAACCCAATGCTGTCTTCATTTGATATGCATTTTGTTTTATTC
This sequence comes from Pristiophorus japonicus, assembly GCF_044704955.1. NCBI lineage: Eukaryota > Metazoa > Chordata > Chondrichthyes > Pristiophoridae > Pristiophorus > Pristiophorus japonicus. The sequence continues at coordinate 20,405,308 of NC_092002.1, read as the reverse complement.
GGTCCTGGGATGTGGGCGTCGCTGACAAGGCCGGCATTTATTGCCCATCCCTAATTGTCCCTTGAGAAGGTGGTGGTGAGCCGTCTTCTTGAACCGCTGCAGTCCGTGTGGTGAAGGTGCTCCCACAGTGCTGTTAGGGAGGGAGTTCCAGGATTTTGACCCAGCGACGATGAAGGAACAGCCGATATATTTCCTAGTCAGGATGTTGTGTGACTCGGAGGGGAACGTGGAGGTGGTGGTGTTCCCATGCGCCTGCTGCCCTTGTCCTTCTGGGTGGTAGAGGTCGCGGGTTTGGGAGATGCTGCCGAAGAAGCCTTGGCATTTTGCAATCAATGTGCTGGAAACAGGATGCTGACAGAAAGGTCGGTAAGCAGAAGACACAGATTGAAGATAATTGGTAACAGAACCAGAGGGAAGATGAAGAGAATTTTTTGTTCACGCAGTGAGTTGTTGTGATCTGGAAGGGCAGTGGGAGCAGATTCAATAATAACTTTCAAGAGGGAATGGGATATATGTGTGTGGAAAAGGAAACATTTTCAGGGCTATGGGGAAAGGGCAGGGGGGAGTGGGACTAATTGGAGAGCTCTACCATGGAGCCGGTACAGGCACGATGGGCTGAATGGCTCCTTTTGTGCTGAATGATTCATAAGAACATAAGAAATAGGAGCATGAGTCGGCCATTCGGCCCCTCGAGCTTGCTCTGCCATTCAACAAGATCATGGCTGATCTGCTACCTTAACTACACCTTCCCGCACTATCCCCATATCCCTTGATTCCCTTAATTCCCAAAAATCTCTCGATCTCGGTCTTGAATGCACTCAAAGACTGATCCGTCACAGCCCTCTGGGGTAAAGAATTCCAAAGATTCACCCTCCGAGTGAAGAAATTTCTCCTGCTAAATGGCTGCCTCCTTATTCAACGTCATTGCAGGCACACACACGGAAAACCCTGGGCCATAATTATTACTGATTGGGGCCTGGATGTTTGAAACGGGATTTCCTTAGCACTGTTGCATCCAACGGAACACCAAGACCCGTTAGGATCAGCCACTTGGGATTTATGCAAATTAAAGGGAGCAGGGATTTTAAAATGTTATCCGTGGCTCTATGAAGACAAAAGCTAGGATTTCGCTCGGCCGAGGTGAAGATTAAAGTCTCTCGAACGCAGAGAGACCTCATGACATCTCTCCGGCCAGTGACTCGCTTGTGAAGTGCAGACACTAGTCTTCTGTAGGCAGGCTTGGCACGTTTTGAAACCGACCCCAGTTAGAGGAGCTGTGAATAAATCTTCCTCTCATCGGGCACGGAGACCACACAGCTACACAGAGCTGTCAACCACGGAGAGACGATCGAAGTCAGATTGATCGCAGCCCTACAGGGGGAGCCGAAATGGCTCTGCTAGCTAGGCGTACTGATATAGTATGCACTTTTCAAAAGAGCTGTGATTTCCACAGTCATCAGAAGTAATTCTTCCTCCACAGAGTGGGGTTTGCTCTTGAGAGAGAGAGAGAGTGAGAGAGAGAGAGCGACCTTGGGCTGATTCCCTCATTTCCCCAACTCGCCCTCTTTCTCTGCTAAAGGTCTCGACTGATCCTAGGGTAGAGTTCCACAAGCTCTGACAATCCTCTGGCAGCTCACCCACAAAGGTCTAATCTTCATGTCAGAGACTCCACAAGCTCTGACAAACCTCTGGCAGCTCACCCGCAAAGGTCTAATCTTCATGTCAGAGACTCGACAGCAAGTGTCAGGCTCTTTGACCATGAGAGTATCATCACTGAGCCCAAATATCACAAGAAAACAATGCCGGTCGTTTATAATCCAGACAGACCTTTTGGATTAAATTAGGATTTTGGATCAAACCTACTGTGATCTTCCATGGATATGTTGGAATGTATCGGTTTCCGAAACAATTCTGTTTGCAAAGAGAGAAACACAGAAACATAGAAAATAGGTGCAGGAGTAGGCCATTCGGCCCTTCTAGCCTGCACCGCCATTCAATGAGTTCATAGCTGAACATTCAACTTCAGTACCCCATTCCTGCTTTCTCGCCATACCCCTTGATCCCCCTAGTAGTAAGGACCTCATCTAACTCCTTTTTGAATATATTTAGTGAATTGGCCTCAACAACTTTCTGTGGTAGAGAATTCCACAGGTTCACCACTCTCTGGGTGAAGAAGTTCCTCCGCATCTCGGTCCTAAATGGCTTACCCCTTATCCTTAGACTGTGACCTCTGGTTCTGGACTTCCCCAACATTGGGAACAGTCTTCCTGCATCTAACCTGTCTAACCCCGTCAGAATTTTAAATGTTTCTATGAGGTCCCCTCTCATTCTTCTGAACTCCAGTGAATACAAGCCCAGTTGATCCAGTCTTTCTTGATAGGTCAGTCCCGCCATCCCGGGAATCAGTCTGGTGAACCTCCGCTGCACTCCCTCAATAGCAAGAATGTCCTTCCTCAGGTTAGGAGACCAAAACTCTACACAATACTCCAGGTGTGGCCTCACCAATGCCCTGTACAACTGTAGCAACACCTCCCTGCCCCTGTACTCAAATCCCCTTGCTATGAAGGCCAACATGTCATTTGCTTTCTTAACCGCCTGCTGCACCTGCATCCCAACCTTCAATGACTGATGTACCATGACACCCAGGTCTCATTGCACCTCCCCTTTTCCTAATCTGTCACCATTCAGATAATAGTCTGTCTCTCTGTTTTTACCACCAAAGTGGATAACCTCACATTTATCCACATTATACTTCATCTGCCATGCATTTGCCCACTCACCTAACCTATCCAAATCTCTCTGCAGCCTCACAGCATCCTCCTCGCAGCTCACACTGCCACCCAACTTAGTGTCATCCGCAAATTTGGAGATACTAAATTTAATCCCCTCATCTAAATCATTAATGTACAGTGTAAACAGCTGGGGCCCCAGCACAGAACCTTGCGGTACCCCACTAGTCACTGCCTGCCATTCTGAAAAGTACCCATTTACTCCTACTATTTGCTTCCTGTCTGACAACCAGTTCTCAATCCATGTCAGTACACTACCCCCAATCCCATGTGCTCTAACTTTGCACATCAATCTCTTGTGTGGGACATAGAAACATAGAAACATAGAAAATAGGTGCAGGAGTAGGCCATTCGGCCCTTCTAGCCTGCACCGCCATTCAATGAGTTCATGGCTGAACATTCAACTTCAGTACCCCATTCCTGCTTTCTCGCCATACCCCTTGATCCCCCTAGTAGTAAGGACCTCATCTAACTCCTTTTTGAATATATTTAGTGAATTGGCCTCAACAACTTTCTGTGGTAGAGAATTCCACAGGTTCACCACTCTCTGGGTGAAGAAGTTCCTCCGCATCTCGGTCCTAAATGGCTTACCCCTTATCCTTAGACTGTGACCTCTGGTTCTGGACTTCCCCAACATTGGGAACATTCTTCCTGCATCTAACCTGTCTAACCCCGTCAGAATTTTAAATGTTTCTATGAGGTCCCCTCTCATTCTTCTGAACTCCAGTGAATACAAGCCCAGTTGATCCAGTCTTTCTTGATAGGTCAGTCCCGCCATCCCGGGAATCAGTCTGGTGAACCTTCGCTGCACTCCCTCAATAGCAAGAATGTCCTTCCTCAGGTTAGGAGACCAAAACTGTACACAATACTCCAGGTGTGGCCTCACCAATGCCCTGTACAACTGTAGCAACACCTCCCTGCCCCTGTACTCAAATCCCCTTGCTATGAAGGCCAACATGCCATTTGCTTTCTTAACCGCCTGCTGCACCTGCATGCCAATCTTCAATGACTGATGTACCATGACACCCAGGTCTCTTTGCACCTCCCCTTTTCCTAATCTGTCACCATTCAGATAATAGTCTGTCTCTCTGTTTTTACCACCAAAGTGGATAACCTCACATTTATCCACATTATACTTCATCTGCCATGCATTTGCCCACTCACCTAACCTATCCAAGTCGCTCTGCAGCCTCACAGCATCCTCCTCGCAGCTCACACTGCCACCCAACTTAGTGTCATCCGCAAATTTGGAGATACTACATTTAATCCCCTCATCTAAATCATTAATGTACAGTGTAAACAGCTGGGGCCCCAGCACAGAACCTTGCGGTACCCCACTAGTCACTGCCTGCCATTCTGAAAAGTACCCATTTACTCCTACTCTTGTCGAACGCCTTCTGAAAGTCCAAATATACCACATCAACTGGTTCTCCCTTATCCACTCTACTGGAAACATCCTCAAAAAATTCCAGAAGATTTGTCAAGCATGATTTCCCTTTCACAAATCCATGCTGACTTGGACCTATCGTGTCACCTCTTTCCAAATGCACTGCTATGACATCCTTAATAATTGATTCCATCATTTTACCCACTACCGATGTCAGGCTGACCGGTCTATAATTCCCTGTTTTCTCTCTCCCTCCTTTTTTAAAAAGTGGGGTTACATTGGCTACCCTCCACTCCATAGGAACTGATCCAGAGTCAATGGAATGTTGGAAAATGACTGTCAACGCATCCACTATTTCCAAGGCTACCTCCTTAAGTACTCTGGGATGCAGTCCATCAGGCCCTGGGGATTTATCGGCCTTCAATCCCATCAATTTCCCCAACACAATTTCCCGGCGAATAAGGATTTCCCTCAGTTCCTCCTCCTTACTAGACCCCCCGACCCCTTTTATAACCGGAAGGTTGTTCGTGTCCTCCTTCGTGAATACCGAACCAAAGTACTTGTTCAATTGGTCTGCCATTTCTTTGTTCCCCGTTATGACTTCCCCTCATTCTGACTGCAGGGGACCTACGTTTGTCTTTACTAACCTTTTTCTCTTTACATATCTATAGAAACTTTTGCAATCCGTCTTAATGTTCCCTGCAAGCTTCTTCTCATACTCCATTTTCCCTGCCCTTGCATTTATATAGCGCCTTTCACCACCTCAGATGTTACAGCCAATGAAGTACTGTCAGAATGTAGTCAATGTTGTAATGTAGGCAACGTGGCAGCCAATTTGCGCACAGCAAACTCCCACACACAGCAGTGTGATAATGACCCGATAATCTGTTTTGGTTATGCAGATTGAGGAATAAATATTGGCCCCAGGACACCGGGGATAACTCTCCTGCTCTTCTTCGAAATAGTGCCGCGGGATCTTTTACATCCACCCGAGAGAGCAGATGGGGCTTCGGTTTAACGTCTCATCCGAAAGGCAGCACCTCCGACAGTGCGGCGCTTCCTCAGCACTGCACTGGGAGTGTCAGCCTAGATTTATGTGCTCCAGTCCCTGGAGTGGGACTTGAACCCACAACCTTCTGACTCGGAGGCGAGAGTGCTGCCCACTGAGCCACGGCTGACTAAATCTAATCAATGACTGCAATCTAAATGCAGCCCTACCATGGGCTAATTTACTCACTTACACCAAGACAAATTTAGGAGTGATATAGAAAGTCTTTCCCCGTGTAAGGAATGCTCAACGTGTGAAGTGGACATCCAGCTCTGACGACTGAGGTAAAAAAATCCTAGGAGCCATTTAAGGGACACTGTGCCGGGGAGACGGGATTTTTCTCGATGGGTGAGCAGAGGGTGCGTTTATATTTATCCCTCCCCGCCGACTGACCCCGAGCACATGGTGCTCTCGTCGCTGGCTGCGGTTAGAAATGGAAAGTGCCCGATAGGCCTTGTTCAGGCGCCTGTCAGGATCATTGGATCGACTGCTGCCTGGTTCCTCCGGACAGTGACGCTGGCTGGAGGTGTAACTGAAAGTGACTGATGCTCGGAGACTAGTATAACCGCCCTCCAGAAACCGCTGCTATTCTGTAAACAATGTCAACTTGCATTTATATAGCCCCTTTAACGCAGTAAATCATCCCAAGCCGCTGCACAGGAGCGTTATTGGTCAAAATTGGACCCCGAGCCACATACGGAGTTATCGGGACCGACGACCAAGAGGGTAGATTTTAAGGGGCATCGTAAAGGAGAGGGAGAAAGTCGGAGAGGTTTTGGAAGGGAATTTCAGAACTTTGGGCCTGGACAGCTGAAGGCACGGCCGCCAATGGTGGAGCGAAGGAAGACAAACAACACCTTAAACTGTGTGGGCCATGTCTCAATTGGTAGTGCTTCTACCTCGGAGCCAGAAGGTCATGGGTTCAAGCCCCACTGCACAGACTTGAGCATATTATATAGGCTGACACTCCCAGTGCAGTACTGAGGGCATGCTGCACTGTCGGAGGTGCCGTCTTTTGGATAAGACATGAAACCGATCCCTTGTCTGGTCAATGTAAAAGATCACATCGCTCTATTTGAAAAAGACCTGACCAAAATTTCTCCTCAGTGAACACCACCAAAAACAGATTGGTCATTTATGTGTTTGTGGGAGCTTGCTGTGCGCAAATTGGCTGCCGCGTTTCCTACATTACAACAGTGACCACACTTCAAAAGTACTTCATTGGCTGTAAAGCACTTTGGGACATCCTGAGGTCATGAAAGGCGCTATATAAATGCAAGTTCTTTCCTTTGTTAAAATGGCCTATCTCATCCATACTTACCGTCAGATCTTGTAACACAAAGGGTAACATTCTCTTCAGCTGTTCTCTCCAGACAATACTTCACAGGCCAACATAAATATTATACGGATGTCATTGTAATATGCTTGGGATATAAAGCTAATATTAAATAAGAGGCCATTCATAATCGGCAACATTTTGATAAGCGCATGAAGAGTTCACTGAGGGAGTGGGTCAACATTTTACTTGCATTGGGCTAATGTCACAACTGAGCAGCAGACTTGAGATTATTTTCACTGGAGCATGGAAGGCTAAGAGGAGATTATATAGAGATTAGAAAATATATATTAAAGGTTTTGATCAGCTGAATGGGGAAGGATTATTTATCTGGGTGGGGAGTCAGCGATGAAGGGTCAACAATTTCACATGAAGAGAGTGAGAGGGAGGTGGGGAGAGGGAGGTGGAGAGTGAGAGGGAGGTGGGAAGAGGGAGGTGGAGAGTGAAAGGTGAGGTGGAGAGTGAGGGGGAGGTGGAGAGTGAGGGGGAGGTGGAGAGTGAGGGGGAGGTGGAGAGTGAGGGGGAGGTGGAGAGTGAGGGGGAGGTGGAGAGTGAGGGGGAGGTGGAGAGTGAGGGGGAGGTGGAGAGTGAGGGGGAGGTGGAGAGTGAGGGGGAGGTGGAGTGTGAGGGGGAGGTGGGGAGTGAGAGGGAGGTGGAGAGTGAGAGGGAGGTGGAGAGTGAGAGGGAGGTGGAGAGTGAGGTGGAGAGTGAGAGGGAGGTGGAGAGAGGGAGGGAGGTGGAGAGAGGGAGGTGGAGAGTGAGAGGAGGTGGAGAGTGAGAGGGAGGTAGGTGAGAGGGAGGTGGGAGGGGGAGGTGGGAGAGGGAGGGAGGTGGAGAGTGAGAGGGAGATGGAGAGAGGGAGGTGGAGAGTGAGAGGGAGATGGAGAGAGGGAGGTGGAGAGTGAGAGGGAGGTGGAGAGGGAGAGGGAGGTGAAGAGTGAGAGGGAGGTGGAGAGTGAGAGGGAGGTGGAGAGTGAGCGGGAGGTGGGGAGAGGGAGGGAGGTGGAGAGTGAGAAGGAGATGGAGAGAGGAGGTGGAGAGTGAGAGGGAGATGGAGAGAGGGAGGTGGAGAGTGGAGAGGGAGGTGGAGAGTGAGAGGGAGTGCAGAGTGAGAGGGAGGTGGAGAGGGGTGAGAGGGAGGTGGAGAGTGAGCGGGAGGTGGAGAGTGAGCGGGAGGTGGAGAGTGAGCGGGAGGTGGGGAGTGAGAGGGAGGTGGAGAGTGAGGGGGAGGTGGAGAGTGAGGGGAGGTGGAGAGTGAGGGGGAGGTGGAGAGTGAGGGGGAGGTGGAGAGTGAGGGGGAGGTGGAGAGTGAGGGGGAGGTGGGAGAGTGAGGGGGAGGTGGAGAGTGAGGGGAGGTGGGGGTGAGGGGGAGGTGGAGAGTGAGGAGGAGGTGGGAGAGTGAGAGGGAGGTGGAGAGTGAGAGGGAGGTGGAGAGTGAGAGGGAGGTGGAGAGTGAGGTGGAGAGTGAGAGGGAGGTGGAGAGAGGGAGGTGGGAGAGGGAGGGAGGTGGAGAGTGAGAGGGAGATGGAGAGAGGGAGGTGGGAGGAGAGGAGGGAGGTGGAGAGTGAGAGGGAGGTGTGAGAGGGAGGTGGAGAGAGGAGGTAGGGAGAGGGGGAGGAGGTGGAGAGTGAGAGGGAGAGGGAGGGGAGGTGGAGAGTGAGAGGAGATGGAGGAAGGAGGGAGGTGGAGAGAGAGGGAGGTGAGAGTGAGAGGGAGGTGGAGAGTGAGAGGGAGGTGGAGAGTGAGAGGAGGTGGAGAGTGAGCGGGAGGTGGAGAGGTGAGAGGGAGGTAGGGGAGTGAGAGGGAGGTGGGGAGTGAGGGGGAGGTGGAGAGGAGAGGGAGGTGGAGAGTGAGAGGAGAGGTGGAGAGTGAGAGGGAGGTGGAGAGTGAGAGGGAGGTGGAGAGTGAGAGGGAGGTGGAGAGTGAGAGGGAGGTGGAGAGTGAGAGGGAGGTGGAGAGGAGAGGGAGGGAGAGAGAGGGAGTGGAGAGTGGAGGGGGAGGTGGAGAGTGAGAGGGAGGTGGAGAAGTGGAGAGGGAGGTGAGGAGAGGGAGGTAGAGAGTGAGAGGGAGGTGGGAGTGAGGGAAGGTGGAGAGTGAGCGGGAGGTGGAGAGTGAGCGGGGAGGTGGGAGAGTGAGCGGGAGGTGGAGAGTGAGAGGGAGGTGGAGAGTGAGAGGGAGGTGGAGAGTGAGAGGGAGGTGGAGAGTGAGCGGAAGGGAGAGGGAGAGTGAGGATGGAGGTGGAGAGAGAGAGGAGGTGGAGAGTGAACGGGAGGTGGAGAGTGAACGGGAGGTGGAGAGTGAGCGGGAGGTGGAGAGTGAGCGGGAGGTGGGGAGAGGGAGGTGGAGAGTGAGAGGAAGGTGAGGAGAGGGAGGTGGAGAGTGAGAGGGAGGTGGAGAGTGAGAGGGAGGTGGAGAGTGAGAGGGAAGTGGGGAGTGAGAGGGAGGTGGGGAGTGAGAGGGAGGTGGGGAGTGAGAGGGAGGTGGGGAGTGAGAGGGAGGTGGGGAGTGAGAGGGAGGTGGGGAGAGGGAGGTGGAGAGAGTGAGAGGGAGGTGGAGAGTGAGCGGGAGCTGGGGAGAGGGAGGTGGAGAGAGGGAGGTGGAGAGAGTGAGAGGGAGGTGGAGAGTGAGCGGGAGCTGGGGAGAGGGAGGTGGAGAGAGGGAGGGAGATGGAGAGTGAGAGGGAGGTGGGGAGTGAGAGGGAGGTGGGGAGAGGGAGGTGGAGAGAGTGAGAGGGAGGTGGAGAGTGAGCGGGAGCTGGGGAGAGGGAGGTGGAGAGAGGGAGGGAGATGGAGAGTGAGAGGGTGGTGGGGAATGAGAGGGAGGTGGGGAGAGGGAGGTGGAGAGAGTGAGAGGGAGGTGGAGAGTGAGGGAGAGCTGGGGAGAGGGAGGTGGAGAGAGGGAGGGAGATGGGGAGAGAGAGGTGGTGGAGAGAGTGAGCGGGAGCTGGGGAGAAGTCTCTCTCTGTGGAGGGCACTTGGAGCACGCAATGCTTTGCCACAGGGGGTAATTAAGTCAGAGACTACAGCACCTTTTACGGTGAAACTAGATAATGTTTGAAGCAGAAGATACGGAGCCAAAGGGAGAGAGCAGGGCAGTGGGATCAGCGTTTGTAAAAGACCAGCACATCCATCTATATTGGGACTCCTTCGATCAGTGAATTTATATGGTTTTTCTGGAATGAGTTTTATAAAGCGGGTGTGATAGATTGCGCGAACTTTAGTCCCAGTGTCAGATGTCAAACCTTATTGTGATACCGCTGTGTAATAAACGACAGTGGATGCCAGCCTGTTCAAATAGGATCATTGTCATCATTTGTCGTTACTGAGCAGTCTTGGGTAAGGGACAAGTGAGCAGAAGAGAACTGGTATTAAAAAGAAAGAGGTGTGTGGATTCTCGTGACCCGTGCTGCACAGTGCACAGGCTCGGCAGCGAGTGTCTCACCTCCTGACTCCCAAAAGCCCTTCCACCGTCTACAAGTACAAGAGTGTGATGCAGCTCACCTGCTCCAGCACTGTCTCAGGAACATCATCATCACCATAGGGGGTCCCTCGAAGCGAGGATGACTTGCTTCCACACCAAAAGGGATGAGTTCACAGACGTTTCAAAGAAGGACCCGATGTTCCAGTCCTGAACTCCAGGGGTGGAAGATGCCTGTGCGTGGCTTTTTTTAACGTATGGTGACCGTTGCACATCAGCCAACACACGGGCTCATAGAAACATAGAAAGTAGATGCAGGAGTAGGCCATTCGGCCCTTCGAGCCTGCACCACCATTCAATATGATCATGGTACCGCATTCCTGCTTTCTCTCCATACCCCTTGATCCCTTTAGACATAGGGGCCACATCTAACTCCCTTTTGAATATATCTAATTAACTGGCCTCAACAACTTTCTGTGGTAGAGAATTCCACATGTTCATAATTCTCTGAGTGAAGAAGTTTCTCTTCATCTCGGTCCTAAATGGCTTACCCCTTATCCTTAGACTGTGACCCCTGGTTCTGGACTTCCTCAACATCGGGAACATTCTTCCTGCATCTAACCTGTCCAGTCCGTCAGAATTTTATATGTTTCTATGAGATCCCCTCTCATTCTTCGAAATTCCACTGAATATAAGCCTAGCCGATCCAGTCTTTCGACAGAGCTAGGCCTTTATCCAGTGGCAAGGGTTAACCAGGACAACTGGAGACCAGCTCTGCTGCACGGATCTAGTGCGCACACATATCGCAGTGTGGCTGGCCCGTGCTGCCCCTGGACCCTTGGCTCTTCTGGGCCCCATACCCTTATTCGCCGCACCTCCGCCACGATCTCTTGCGTTTCTCCGCTGTGCCAGGGCCCCGCCGATGTTCCAGCCCACGCTCGAATCGGCGACCTGGGCCTTGATGACGTCACCCAGTCGCCCACCTCAAAGTCGTCGCACACTTGGGACGACTCGTGCTGGAAGCTGTAGTGGCATGATCCAGTTCTTATACTCCCGACCTGCGGGTGGTGTCCTTTCGCAGGTCGGGGTGGCAAATAAGTAGCAACATACGGACAGCAGCGGTTCAAGAACACAGCAATAAGGGCGAAGGCCCAATCTGGTTATTTTAGTGGGAGGAATGAAGCCCATGTGACCACAACTCCCAGCTCACTCCGAGTAGCGCCAAGCAATTGTTAACATGCTGATGAATGGGCAGAAGAGCGTTGGCTGAATGCAACAGGGGCATTAGTAGCAAGGGGCAGAAAGAACATGGCAGGGAATGTAAATTGAGACCAGGAACTGTGCAGCAATAGCAAACAATCTCTGGTTCCAATTAATCAGACAGGAGATGATGCATCCCATAATTTCACAGCCAACCCAATAGCTGTACATTGGGTCTGTTCGTTATGGTGTGACTGCAAATTAAATAATGTGACGAGCTTGGCCTCGACTCAGGCAGCAATGAATCTGGCATTCCTGCTTATTTTGTCAGTAGACAGTGAGGATTTCCCGCTGTGTCCAGTCCAGTTATAAAAGAGAATTTCCCATCTTTATTTTTCCCATCTTTGTTCCTCCTCCCACCTCGAGGCTGGACGGGAGAGTCCCTTCGAGCCCAACATCCTTTGGAACCTTGTCCCAAGTGGCCGTTCTCCATGTGTGTGCACCTTCACAGTGAACAGCACAGAGCGACTGAACTGTGGGGCACCTCGCAGTCAAGCCCAATCCTATCTCCACCCAATAGCCACACACGTGTGCTTAAGATGATTAAAAGGAGTTTATAGGTTAGAGATAGAGAGAAATGATTTCCTCTGGTGGGGGGAGACCAGAACAAAGGGGGGGGGGCTTAACCTTTTGAGCGATAAGGGAGTCAAGGGTTATGGGGAGCGGGCGGGGAAGTGGAGCTGAGTCCATGATCAGATCAGCCATTGAATGGCAGAGCAGGCTCGAGGGGCCAAATGGCCGACTCCTGCTCCTATTTCTTATGTTCGTAAAATTAGAGCCAGGCCGTTCAGGGGTGATGTCAGGAAGCACTTCTTCAGGGTAGTGGAAATCTGGAACCTTCTCCCCCAAAATGCTTTTGAGGCTAGGGATCAATAAAAAACTTTGAAATTGAGATTGATTCGATTTTTGTTGGGCGAGGGCCAATGGTCCCTTTAATTTTTTTTTGAGGTGTGCGGTCCCTTTAACGGGCTGCGCGGCCCAGTCAAATGTCCGCGTGCATGTCCGGCGAGCCGGCCTGCACCGGTCCTCGAGAGCGCAACGCAGCCACGCGGCCAGGCACTGCAACGGCATCATTGATGAGGGTATTATCGGATACCCAACTGAGGCAGGCAAATGGAGTCAAGGTGCAGAGCAGCCATGATCTAATTGAGTAGTGGAAGAGGCTCGAGAAAACGAGCCAAAGGTGGGCAGAGGAAACGTTTCAAGGACACCCTCAAAGCCTCCCTGAGAAAGTGCAACATCCGCACTTACACCTGGGAGTCCCTGGCCAAAGACCACCCTAAGTGGAGGAAGTGCATCCGGGAGGGCGCTGAGCACCTCGAGTCTCATCGCCGAGAACATGCAGAAAACAAGCGCAGGCAGCGGAAAGAGCGAGCGGCAAACCAGTCTCACCCACCCTTTCCCTCAACGACTGAATATCCCACCTGTGACAGGGACTGTCGTTCCCGTATTGGACTGTTCAGCCACCTAACGACTCATGTTTAGAGTGGAAGCAAGTCTTCCTCGATTCCGAGGGACTGCCTATGACGATGAGTGGAAGAGGCTCGAGGGACTAAGTGGCCTGTTCCTGCGTACGTTGGACGCGGAGTCACTGGACAAGAGCAGGAAACCCTGGTCTATTCCTCCCCCTTCTTAATCAGGGAATGCCCAGGCCCCATTAGCAGGAGCCCTGCTGAAGTTAGCCAGCTCAGTACAAGCCGGGGATTGGAACTGGTAGAACCCTGCGCCGTACAGCCGACGGCTTTGATCATCTCGAACTGGACAGAGGGGCAGGTTGCCGGGTTGAATAGGTGCAACTAATTCTTCTTTTCTTTGCTGCACGCTCTTTCTACTTTCCTCCCGATCTCTCTCTCTCGCTCTCTCGCTTTCCGTACTCTTTCCGTCCAAGAATTCTATACTTGAACATATTAGTCATGATGTGGGTAAAGTGTCATGGATGACAGATGCTTGCTGTGTAAAGGCAATTATCCAATCTGACACAATCCAGCCTCCTGCTCCTTACAGGAACAGGCCCAAAGGAAGAAACGCGCGGAACACCCAGTCAGAATCAGCGCCTCACGGAAGAAGGAGATAATCGGAAAAAGAAATAAATGGCAATTAAGAATGCGAAGAGAGTAGTAGATTTGACGGTTACTCCCTTTAATGTGGTGTAATTATATCTGCCTAATATCTGCCTCAGCCATCTTTCATTAGATCAGAACAAGATTGTAATCAACAGCTCAATTGACTGAACTGCCTGCTAACAGCTCTAATCTAGGAACATAGTGTTATATCTGTAGTGCACCTATGAATGACTCCACGAGGCAATGTGTTGTACTCAAACTGTACTGACCTTAGTCCTTTATTCGTGACTCCAGAGTGAGGCAGCTGCATGGTGGCTCCCTTTTTATACAGCCCCTGCCACCAGGACAGGAAACCCCCCATGGTCTCCACCAGTTGCACCCTCTAGTGATGCCAGCATAGTATATACACAGTGTAAACCTTATTGATAGTACATCAGGTAAACAAGTCTCCATCTTATGCAACTACACAGTGACTACACAGAGAGTACATCCATAGTCTGCACATATAACACATAGGATCAGATGTAAGGCATGCAGCCCCTCGAGCCTGTTCCGTCGCTCAGTTAGACCACGTCTGATCTGAATCTTAACTCCATTTACTCACCTTGGTTCTGTATCTCTTAATACTCTCCCCAACAAAAACCTACCAATCTCAGTGTTGAAATTTTCAGTTGACTCCCCCAGCCGCAACAGCTTTTTTGCCAGGGTGGCGGGGGGGGAAGGGAGGCCGGGGGGGGGGGAGGGTGGGGGGAAAGAGACTTCCAGATTTCCACTACTTTTTGAGACATGCTTCCTGAGATCACACCCTGAATTGCCAAGCTCTCATTTTGAGGTTACCTCAAAGCCTCTCTGATAAAGTGCAACATCCCCACCGACACCTGGGAGTCCCTGGCCAAAGACCGCCCTAAGTGGAGGAAGAGCATCCAGGAGTGCGCTGAGCACCTCGAGTCTCGTCACCGAGAGCATGCAGAAACCAAGCGCAGGCAGCGGAAGGAGCGTGCGGCAAACCAGTCCCACCCACCCTTTCCCTCAACCACTGTCTGTCCCACCTGTGACAGAGACTGTGGTTCCCGTATTGGACTGTTCAGCCACCTAAGGACTCATTTTTAGAGTGGAAGCAAGTCTTCCTCGATTCTGAGGGACTGCCTATGATGATGATGATGATCAGACGTCCTCCCCTTGTTCTCCCCCACCAGAGGGAATAGTTTCTCTCAATCTACCCGCTCAACTCCTTTAAACACCTCCGGAGGTGTGTATCGAAGATTTTCAGTGATCGAAGATGCCCTACAAATACTAATATTTCAGAGGCAGCCATTTTAAATACCATGTCAAAACTGCAGCGTAAATGTGACTTCACATCACCGCGAGAAAGGGCTACATTTCTCATTTTGTGCGGATGCATCAATTGGCTGAGAGATAATTGTCGACAGGACACTGGGAAAAGTCCCCTGCTCATGGGATCTTTTATGTCCGCCTAAAGGGGCAGATGAGGCCTCCAATTTACACCTCCTCTGAAAGACACACCTCCGACAGTGCAGCACTCCCTCAGTCATCATCATCATAGGCAGTCCCTCGAAACGAGGATGCCTTGCTTCCACGCCAAAAAGCGATGAGTTCACAGGTGTTTCAATGAAGGACCTAATATTCCAGATCCCGAACTACATGTTGAAGGGTGGAAGATACCTGTGTGTGGACTTTTTTAACGTGGGGTGGCCGTTGCACACCAGCCACCACACGGGCTTGACAGAGCTCGGTCTTGGTCCAGTGGCAAGGATTAACCAGGACGACTGGAGACCTGCTCTGCTGCACGGGCCGAGTGCGCACACATATCGCAGTGTGGGCTGGTCCATGCTGCCCCTGGGCCCTCGCCTCTTCTAGGCCCCGAACTCACGCCTCTCCTGGGCCCCGATCACATCGCTCTGCAATCTCTCGGCACTCCATCGCCCCGACCTCTCCGCTCCTGCTGTATCTGCCCACGCTCCAGTCACCGACCTGGACCTTGATGATGTCACTCTTCGCTACCGTCACCCTCCTGCACCAGCTCGCGCTGTACCTTGCCGTGGTACACCGCCACGCTGCCCATGGCCGCTGCTCGCCGCTCCTGTTATGGCCCCGGCCTGCCGCTGTACTACTTCGGTACTGCGCTGAAGAATCGGTGTGGGTTACGTGTTGAAGTCCTGTAGGCGGAGCTTGAAGCCACAATATTTGGACTCAGAGACAGGAGTGCTACTACTGAGCCAAGCCAAGACACACCACTGGTCAACGATTTAACTCAAAAGCAAAATGCTGCGGATGCTGGAATCAGAAATAAAAACAGAAAATGCTGGAAATCTCAGTGGGTCAGGCAGCACCTGTGCAGAGAGGAACAGAGTTAACGTTTCAGGTCATTTCAGTTCTGACGAAGGATCATCGACCTGAAACATTAACTCTGTTTCTCTCCACAGATACTGTCTGACCCACTCAGATTTCCAGCATTTTCTGTGTTTATACTCGATTTAACTGTTTGCCCTGTTATACTATGTGATTATCTCTTAGGAATGGAGTGATTTATGTTCCCCGTCCATTTCTATGGATATATGTTTAGTTAACAGAGGAGGAGGAGTACAGGTTCATGCTCATTACATTCATTTTGTTCCCTTCAGTCGTCTCCCATCTTCTCCTGCAGACACTGGTTCATACTGGCACACCAGTCCGCAGGCATCTAAGTGAACCTGGGTAGTTTGCGTCAGCAGGCTATTCCACCACAGGGGCATCACACCCAAGCTGGATCATGTCTTCACTCAACATCCACACATGTCCAATTAGTGATGGGGGGGGGGGGTGGTGGGAGGACCCGGCTTAGTTTCCCCTCTCCATAGTACACGGTCTTGAAGGAGATTGTATTGTTCCCACTGCCTCCCAACTGCAACTAATCTCCATAGGGCAGCAGAGGTCTCGGATCGAACCAATCCTGGTCAGAATGGCTGCGCAGACACCAAGCGAGCCCCTGGGGAGGGCACTCCGGGGAACTTCTCACCCTCACCGCCCGAGCAGGAAACTGGCGGAGACCAATGTTCACCCCAATGCTAGTCAAAGCATGGGCCACAACTCAAACCCTCACCTCGAAGAGTTAACATCCTGAATTTGCACTTTAAGCTCAGTCAGAACAAGGTTGCTTCCTTGCCTGTGTGCCATTGGACGGTTCCACCGATGACGCCATTGACTGAAAGTCCCTCCCACAGTTTTGCATCAGTCACCAGCTTCTGGCGTCAGCAAGTGGGAGAGTTGACGAGGGGAGGGGGCAACTGGATTTTAATAATAACTTGTGAAAAAAGGTTGATCTCTGGAGCCCTATTTATTGGTTTGATGTCATAGCAACAAATCAACATCACAGCCAGAACCACCGCTCTGGAACTCGCTCCCCAAGTACTCATCCAGCTAGCTCACTGTTCAATCCCTTCAGTACTAAGACAATGTTTTATTGTCGTATCAGAAATATGAAGAACTTTAACCGCAGGGCAATATCATGCAATACACGCTGAGTCCTTTGCGGAGTGCAAAGTATCTAACAGGTTGCTGGTGCCCCGTCTTTCAATCCCACACACACCCATTCAACAAATGGTCAACATAATCTTCAGCGACCAGCTAAAACACCACTCGTTGGAAAGACAATGCAGCCTTTCCAGCTCAGCTTTCCTCCACACCGTGTTAGAAAGGCTTGCAATTTAACCTCCTACCTGTTTTAAGACACTTGTTGGGACTTTTGACGAGAAGCAGATTGTCCTATATTTTTTTAACCTTTTTTTTTAAACAGAAAAGCAAGTCAGTGTTAACCACAGAATCTTCAACAGGAAGACAGATGCCCATTTGACTTCCAAAAGCCCCCAAACACATACCAATATATTTTAGATTAAGACATACATCAAGAATGTGAAAGCACTCCGAGTGCCCAGACAGAGGGCTGGGATTGACCACGCTGGGTATTGACAGTGAAATGCTCTGTTTCACAGTTTGAAAATAATATTTGTGCTGTTTTCAAATCAGTCAATGCTCTCAAAACATACAGGGCTTGTAGAGAGTGTTCCAGTTTGCCTGAAGTAAGTAAGCTCTTTTTAATAACACGCTGCAAAATGACCAGCTAGAAATGCTGTTTTTTTGTTCATTATTATTAATGCAGTACTAACCGTTAATCTCTCTTAATCCTCCGTGTTTTCTTGTCTGGACAGACTCTGAGCATAAATCCAATCTCTGATGGCTGGCTCTGGCTCTGCCTCCTCTCTCTCTCTCTCTGTCTCTCGCTCTGTGTCTTCTGATGAATGGCTGTGTTTAAAGAAGCCCCGAGGACAGAGGCGGCTCTGCAAGTCCCACAATTCCCATTCAGAAACGGCACACACTGCAGCAAAAAATGCTGACAGGTTTTGAGTGACACTGCACCGCGGACTGGGCTCCGCCTACAGCCAGCCGGATGGATGCTGCGCTCCGTGTCTGGGAGTAGCTCAGGAGGAGACAAAGGGAACCACTCGAATCCGGCTCACACATGCTCAAATTACAACTAGACAAAAGGGGGTGAGAGGGAGGAGAGGGGCTCTCCCTCTCTCTGTTAAGGTACCGTGTAGACTGGACTGAATGAGATTGGAATAAAATGGCATTTACCCTCACATAGGCTATTTATTTGTGTTGTTTTACAAGCATGTACAGAAAAGTGAGACAAATCTGCAGCCAAAATGATAACACAGCCCCAATATACCACAGACACTCCTTAAATGCTTTAAAAAGACATAGCTGACTATCTTAGGTACAGACTCTCCCACAGAACCCCACTATCATAGACAGACCCTTAAAGCGAGGATGACTTGCTTCCACACCAAAAAAGAAAGAGTTCACAGGTGTTTCAATATTCCAGATCCCGAACTGCATCTTGGAGGATGGAAGATGGCTGTGCATCCCACAAGATCCCACAGAACCATTGAAGGATTGGCACCTCAAGGGTTAACTTTCCCCTTTTCCGACATTACCAAATGTCCAGCATTTCTGTTCTTGTACCGCGTTACAAGTGGCCAGTTTTCTTGCAGTGCTGTCTACTTTCAATAGCAAGTGTAAGTAATATATCATCAGGCTGTTACCTCTCCACCTTATTTTGTATTTAAATGTGTGTTGCCCCTGTCTGGATAAAATATGATGTAGTCTGAAAGTTGTAATTGGAAAGCCACTGTATAATTTTAACATTAACAGGATGGTCTGGTCCCGCTTCAAGAACTCCGAGAGCGATGTGAATCTAATCGGTAGCAAGATGAACAGGCAACAGGCTAGCAACCCTAGGATTCAGAGTGTGGGCTGTGAAGCTATCAACTTAGAAATGCCAGCGATTACGTCGGTGTTATATAATCACTGACAGTGTTGCAATGGGATTCAATGTGTGCACAGGGTCGATGCCACCTCTATTCGACACATGTAGGAGTTATCTCAATGTAAAGAGAAACAAAGATTTTCACTTATATGGCTCATGTGGAGTATAAGCATCGGCATACACCTTTTGGGCTGAATGGCCTGTAAATTCGAATTAATTCACCACTACAGGATGTCACATAGCACTTTACAGCCAATGAAGTGCCTTTGAAGTATAGCCACTGTGGCAATGAGAGTGACGTACGAAGGGGCTGAAATTCAGTCGCGCCGCGTTTGGGGCACGAACTTTTAAAAGATTGACGATTTAGCGCCCGGCGAGATGGCCTGTTGAATTGTGGGAAATTGGGCACTTTTCCCTGAGAAATGAAGCGAGGCGGTCTCGGAGGCGCTAATGGCCTCAGGGGGGTGCTGCAGGAGCGCTATTATCGGGGCTGCACCCAATTTTACCTGACTTTCATTCACAGATAATGAGACTGCTGTTCATTCCAGTTCTTAAAAGGGATGTCGTTTCAGGCAGCACCTGGTCAATCTCATCATTTGTTCAGTTGACTGAGCTGCCGGGAAGGTGTATGATGGCTGCTGCAAGACCTTATGCAAGGAGGACTTGGTTCAGCGACCTGGCGTTGGGAGACGTTGGTGGGGGCAGTCGAGGGAAGGAGGGATGCACTGTTCCATTGATCTGGGATAAGGCCAACTCCACAGGTGTTAGGGCCATGTGGGCAGAGATGGCTGCGGAGGTGTTGGCCAGCACCGTGGTGGATAGAACATCCGCACATCGTCACAAGAAGTTCAACAACCTCACTCGGATAGTCAAGGTAAGTACGTGTTTTCACAACTCTTACATACCAGCCTCTGAGCCTCTGTCTGTGCACACTCTGCAAACGAGCACTTAACCCAGCAGGCAGCCACCAACCATCTGCACCTACTCACAGTCACAGCCTCATTTCACACCTTGCCTACATTCACAGCTATTTAACCACGGCAGGCATATCTTTCACATACATAACTAGACTCTTACATGGGTTTCTTTCTTTTGCAGGCGAAGATGGCACACAGCAGGATGGAGCAGCAGCGGACTGAAGGTTGAACTGCGCCATCTGACCGACCTCGGGGAGCGAGTGCTGCGGCTCATTGGCCCGCAGGTGGTGGGCGCCATGGCCACCGGAAACATCAAGCCTGCTGCGGGCAACAACGGTATCTTTATCCCCTCTGCTCATCCCACTTCCCCGTTAAACCAGAAGGCCTTTTCACTTTCCAGCTCCTCACACTGTCTGCCTTCCTTGCTCCATTCCTGCCCCCCTACCCTCACCTTAACGCGACTCTTGTGCCATTTATGCTTTCAGAGAATAAGCCAGTGGATGAGCAGCCTGTGCCTGAGCCCCCCAACTCAGTAACGAGGGAGAAGAGGGGGATGGGGATGGGGATGGGGATGGGGATGGGGAGGAGGAGGAGGAGGAGGAGGAGGAGGAGCAGGAGCCAAGCACTGCATCACTGCTTCTCTCACCCGCAGGCACCAGCTCAGAGACTGGCACTACGTGATCCTTTTAGAGGTTAGCTTAGTACAGGGGTCTGCACTGGGTGATGCACTGGCTGCAGCACGGTCAAGGGGGAAAGAGGAGCTCGGGAGCCATCACCCCGGAGGGCGAGTTCTGCTGCACAGGACTCAGATGAGGACCTCGAGGGGAGGTGTCCACACAAAGGGTGATGGCCATGCACTCCGACATGATCGGTGCAATGGCAAGGGTGCCCGAGAGCCTGTCGCAAGTGGTAAGGAATGTGGAGGAGTCCGCCTCCCGCATTGTACATAGCTCTGCGCACACCATGGAGCCCATCATTGCCAGTGTGCAGACGATGGTGGGCTCCCAGCAAGCCCGTGTGGATCCAGACCTCATGATGCGTGTCATGGGCGATGTGGCAACTTCCATTGCGGCACAGGCAGAAGCAACGCAACGTTTTGGTGCTGCAATGGAGGCGATGGTTGCTGGCATGGAAGCTCAGACTGCTCTCATGCAGCCCCAGCTTGATGCAGCGCAATGTCTTGGTGCTCTCATGCAGTCTCAGCTTGATGCAGCGCAACGTTTTGGTGCTCTCATGCAGTCTCAGCCACATGCCACGCAAGCTCTGACTGCTGCCATCGCCGCTGGGTCCTCCACAGTCGCCTCGGGGATCTCACGGTGTCGCAATCGGTCCTGCAGCAGATTGGTGGGGATGCTGAGGTGCTGCCCCGGGGGAGTGGCAGTGGGTCAGTGGAGCAGGAGCCTGCTGTCCTCTCTCAGGGTGACAGCATTCCTGATCCCACCATTGTATTTGTTGCTGCCGATCACCCAGCCAGCCCAGACTGCCTGGGGTGGTGCAATCTACAGCTGGGCCTTCCAGGTCCAGAGCTGATTGAGGGCATCCTGCAAGGCCATCTGTAGTCACTGGCCCTGACACATGGTAGCCTTCCACCAGCCGTACTGCAGCCACAGGGGACACACTGGAGAATTTGTAGAATAGGTCGTCGAAAAATGGGCTATAAGGAAATGTACAAATACATTGTTACACATTTTATTCCTGTTTGATAAATGGTGATTGGAATGTTTAATGTTTGCTGATGTCTCTCATTTCAGTGTTGGGGATTTGGTATGGAAGGGCAAATTGATGTGGTAATGGCGACATCCACAGGAAGCAGGAAGTGGGATGGAAATCAGTAGCAACGAGCTCTGATGAGATGGTCACGGACCTCCCTTGCAGGATCGCGATGGACTCGCTGCCTCCTCCATCGCGGCTGTTGCTCCTCCTCCTGATCCTCCTCCTCCTGAGGTGGTGCGGCTATGCCTGGTGACAATGGCCATGTTCTCGTGATGGTCAGGTTGTGCAACATGCAGCAGACGACGACGAATAGGGTTACCTGCTCAGACGAGCACTGGAGGACTCCTCCTGAGTGGTCAAGGCAGCGGAACCGTTGCTTCAGCAGTCCGATGGTCTGCTCAATGATGTTCCTAGCAGCGGCATAGCTCCGATTGTACGAATGCTGGGCAGGAGTGTTGGGGTTTGTGGAGAGGAGTCATGAGCCAGGTGGAGAGCAGATAGCCCTTGTCTCCGCACAACCAGCTGCGAGCTTGATGTGGTGGCAGGAATAGAGCTGGCACACCGGTCTGGCACAGGATGAATGCATCGTGGCCGTCAGGATAGCAGGCATTCATGGTGAGTATTCTGCGTGTGTGGTCGCACACCAACTGTACATCCAGTGAGTGGTAGCCTTTGCAGTTATGGAATATCTCAGGATTGTGATATGATGCCCTCAAAGCAATGTGGGTGCAGTCAATGGCACCCTGCCCCACGGGGCAAGCCTGCTATCCTGGCAAAGCCACATGCACATTTGTGCTGCTTCTCTGCTCATGGGGAAGGAGATGTAGTCCCTCCTCCTTCTGTACAGAACATCTGTGACTCACGGATGGAGCAATGGACGGCAAACTGTGAGATGTTGGAGATGTCTCCTGTTGCTCCCTGGAAAGATCCATTGGCATAGAAATTGAGAGCGATTGTGACTGTGACTCCCACTGAGAGAGCCGTCCTCACCTTAGTGTGAGGTTCGAGGTCTCGTTGCAGCAGATGGCAGAGCTCTGTGACCACATCCTTCCTGAAACACAGCCTTCATACACACTGCTCCTCAGTGAAATTGATGTAGGAGAACTGTTGATGGAATACCCTGGGAGAGAAAGGCCTTCTGTTGCCACCCCTGTAGTGACTTCTTCCTCTGGCAATATCTTGATGAGCTTCTCCCTGTGGTGCAGGATGTGGTTCTCTGTGACTCTCCCTGTGGCGTGCTCCATGGGCCTCTCGATGGGCCTCTCCCTGTGGGGTCCCCTCTCTTAGTCATAGCCTTTCTCTCTCTCTCTCTCGATGCCTTTCCCTCTGCAATTGGCAGCACCGTTGTCTTCGGCGAAGCATCCTCTGACGGTGAAGTTGGAGCAAGAGGTCGACTGCCAGCACAGACCCCATGGAGCGACAGAAATGGTATAACGTCGAAAGTGCCGTGAGTGATACAGGGGAAAAGGTAGGAGGCAGAACAATGGTTGGGCCAAAAAGTCGCTGCTATCGGTTCACCAGCCACACTGACTAACTATCGCAAACCAGAAATAGGTAATGGCCGACAAAAATTAACTTTCCAAGATGGCGCCATTAAATAGTGCTGATGCATCCGATCCCGACAGCAGCTCAACAGCTCAAGCAGTCGTTGTCGTCGCCAGGCACTAAGATCGCTTGCGCGGGGCAATTTCACCTGCGGGGCGGTAAAGGGGCTATGCACATGCTGGTGATGCCATCCTCACCTCGCAGCGTGCCAGGAGCGGGGCGTTACCGCCACTGGCTGATTCCGCGCCGGCCGATTTTATCGCTGTGCTCGCTCAAAATCTATTTTGAGCCCCACTGGTGCCTCTTGGAGCAACAATGGCCGTCGAGAAAAGGGGCAATTTCGGCCCCTACAATCTTAAATAAAGTCAGATATGAGGGGCGAGTTGGCTGAGGTAGATTGGGACATTAGATTAAAAGGAATAAGTGGTAGCAAACATTTATAGAAATATTTCAAGTTCTCAACACATTGAGAAATAAAAACTCCACGGGAAAAGTCATCATCATCATCGGCAGTCCCTCGGAATCGAGGAAGGCTTGCTCCCACTCTTAAAATGAGTCCTTAGGTGGCAGAACAGTCCAATACGAGAACCACAGTCCCTGTCACAGCTGGGACAGACAGTGGTTGAGGGAGGGGGAGGGTGGGACTGGTTTGCCGCACGCTCCTTCCGCTGCCTGCGCTTGATCTCTGCATGCTCTCGGCGATGAGAAAAGTGATGCATTAATGACTAACTAAGAAGTTAAGGATAGTATTAGATTAGATTATAAATAGATATGGTTATAATGTTGTGAAGAATAGTTGGAAGCCTGAGGACTGGGAGAACTTTGGAAACCAGCAAAGGATGACCAATAAAATGATAAAATCAGAGAAAATAGAATATGAGAGTAAACAAACATGAAAGATGAAAACAGATTGTAAGAGCTTCTACAAGTATGTAAAAAGGAAGAGAGTATCAAAAGTAAGTGTTGGTCCCTTATAGGCTGAGACATGAGAAATTATAATGGGAATATGGAAATGGCAGAGACTAAACAAATATTTTGTATCTGTCTTCACAGTAGAAGACACAAAAAGTATATCAAAAATAGTAGGGAATCAAGGGGCTAATGAGAGTGAGGAATTTAATGTAATTAATATCAGTAGAGAAAAAATACTTGAGAGATTAATGGGACTAAAAGCCTACATCATAGGATTCTAAAAGAGTGGCTGCAGAGATAAGAACATAAGAACATAAGAAATAGGAACAGGAGTCGGCCATACGGCCCCTCGAGCCTGCTCCGCCATTTAATACGATCATGGCTGATCTGATCATGGACTCAGTTCCACTTCCCTGACCGCTCCCCATAACCCCTTATTCTCTTATCAGTTAAGAAACTGTCTATTTCTGTCTTAAATTTATTCAAAATCCCAACTTCCACAGCTCTCTCAGGCAGCAAATTCCACAGATTTACAACCCTCCGAGAGAAGAAATTTCTCCTCATCTCAAATTTAAATGGGCGGCCCCTTTATTCTAAGATTATGCCCTCTAGTTCTAGTCTCCCCCATCAGTGGAAACATCCTCTCTGCATCCACCTTGTCAAGCCCCCTCATAATCTTATATGTTTCGATAAGATCACCTCTCATTCTGCTGAACTCCAATGAGTAGAGGCCCAACCTACTCAAGCTTTCCTCATAAGTCAACCCCCTCATCTCCGGAATCAACCTAGTGAACCTTCTCTGAACTTCCTCCAAAGCAAGTATATCCTTTCATAAATAAGGAAACCAAAACTGCACGCAGTATTCCAGGTGTGGCCTCACCTATACCCTGTATAACTGTATCAAGACTTCCCTGCTTTTATACTCCATCTCCTTTGCAATAAAGGCCAAGATTCCATTGCACACTAATCTTTTGTGTTTCATGCACAAATATCCCCAGGTCCCGTTTTGCAATTTTTCTCCATTTAAATAATAACTTGCTCTTTGATTTTTTTCTGCCAAAGTGCATGACCTCACACTTTCTAACATAATACTCCATCTGCCAAATTTTTGCCCACTCACTTAGCCTGTCTATGTCCTTTTCAGATTTTTTGTGTCCTCCTCACACATTGCTTTTTCTCCCATCTTTTTATCATCAGCAAACTTGGCTACGTTACACTCAGTCCTTTCTTCCAAGTTGTTAATATAGATTGTAAATAGTTGGGGTCCCAGCACTGATCCCTACAGCACCCGATTAGTTACTGATTGCCAACCCGAGAATGAACCATTTATCCCGACTCTCTGTTTTCTGTTAGTTAGCTAATCCTCTGTTCATGCAAATATATTACCCCCAACCCCATGAACTTTTATCTTGTGCAGTAACCTTTTATGTGACACCTTGTCAAATGCCTTCTGGAAGTCCAAATACACCACATCCACTGGGTTCCCCTTTATCCACCCTGTTCATTACATGCTCAAAGAATTACAGCAAATTTGTCAAACATGACTTCCCCTTCATAAATCCATGCTGACTCTGCATGACCAAATTATGCTTTTCCAAAAGTCCTGCTACTGCTTCTTTAATAATGGACTCCAACATTTTCCCAATCACAGATGTTAGGCTAACTGGTCTATGGTTTCCTGGTTTTTGTCTGCCTCCTTTTTTAATAGGGTGTTTCATTTGCAGTTTTCCAACCTGCTGGGACCTCCTTCTCTTAAGACCCTAGGATGTACACCATCAGGTCCAGGGGATTTATCCACCTTTAGTTCCATTATCTTACTGAGTACCACCTCCTTAGTGATTGTGATTGTGTTAAGTTCCTCCCCGCTATAGCCCCTAGACTATCCACTGTCGGAATATTGTTAGTGTTCTCTACCGTAAAGACTAATACAAAATATTTGTTCAGAGTTTCTGCCATCTCCATGTTCCCCATTACTAATTCCCCGGTCTCGTTCTCTAAGGGACCAACATTTACTTTAGCCATTCTTTTCCTTTTTATATACCTGTAGAAACTCTGGCTATCTCTCTTTATATTTTGTGCTAGTTTACTTTCATAGACTATCTTCCCTTTCTTAATTTTTTTTTAGTAATTTTCTGCTGGCTTTTAAAAGCTTCCCAGTCTTCTGTCCTCCCACTAATTTTGGCCACTTTGTATGCCCTTGTTTTTAATTGGATACAGTCCTTTATTTCTTTAGTTAGCCACGGATGTCTCTCTTTTCTCTTACACCCTTTCCTCCTCACTGGAATATATTTTTCTTGGGAGCTGTGAAATATCTCCTTAAATTTATGCCATGATTCATCAACCGTCCTACATTTTAATCTATTTTCCCAGTCCACTTTAGCCAACTCTGCCCTCATACCTTCATAATTTCCTTTATTTAAGCTTAGTACGCTGGTTTGAGATCCAACTTTCTCACCCTCCATCTGAATTTGAAATTCAACCATGCTATGATCACTCATTCCGAGGAGATCCTTTACTAGGAGATTGTTTATTAATCCTGTCTCATTACACAGGACCAGATCTAAGATAGCCTGCCCCCTGGTTGGTTCCATTACATACTGCTCAAGGAACCTGTCCCTTGTGCACTCTGCGAACTCTTCCTCAAGGCTCCCCTGACCAATTTGGAGTTTAAAATCACCCATGATTATTGCTGTTCCCTTTTTACAAGCCCCCACTATTTCTTGGTTTCTACTGTTCGGGGGCCTATAGACTACGCCCACCAGTGACTTTTCCCCTTATTATTCCTTATCTCCACCCAAACTGTTTCAACATCCTGATCATTTGAGCCAATATCGTTTCTCACTATTGCAGTGATTCCATCCTTTAACAATAGAGCCACCCCACCTCCTTTTCCTTTCTGATTGTGCTTCCGGATTGTCCTGAATATTTAATTCCCAGTCCTGGTCACCTTGCAACCATGTCTTCGTAATGGCTGTCAGATCATACCCATTTGTATCTCTTTGTGCCGTCAACTCATCTATTTTGTTACAAATACTGCGTGCATTTCGACAAAGTGCCTTTAAATTTGTTTTTTTACCCTTTTTTCCTGCTTGTTTCCTCTCTCCTTCAAACTCACTTTCTTTATTTTTGCTTTCTAATTTCAGCTTTACTCCCTTCCCTACTGAATCTATTCTCAGGTTTCCATTCCCCTGCCAAGCTAGTTTAAACCCTCCCCAACAGCACTAGCAACCCCCCCCCCCCCCCGCGAGGATATTGGTCCCGGTTCTGTTGAGGTGCAACCCGTCCGGCATTGGTTGTGATCTTCCAAAATTCTCTAGATTCTAGATTGGTCCCAGCAGATTGGAAGGTAGAAAATGTAAACCTGCTCATTGAGAAAGGAGGGAGAGAGACACAATGAATACAGGCCAGTTAGCCTGACATCAGTAGTAGGGAAAATTCTGGAATTATTATTAAGGAAGTGGTAACAAGGCACTTAGAAAATAATAATATGATTTTACGAAAGGGATATTGTGTTTTGACAAATTTATTAGAGTTTGTTGAGGATGTAATTAGAGGGTAGATAAAGGGGAAACAGTGGATATAGTATATTTGGATTTCCAAAAGGCATTCGATAAGGTGCCACATAAAGGTTGCTATGCAAGATAAGGGATCATGGGGTTGTGGGTAATATATTAGCAAGGACAGTGGATTAGTTAACGGATGAAAAACAGACAGTGGGAATAAACTGGTCATTTTTAGGTTGGCAGGCTATAACTATTGGGTGCTACAAGGGTAGGTGCTTGGGTCTCAACTATTTACAATCTATATTAGTTGAAGGGACCGAGGGCAATGTATCTAAGTTAGCTGACTAACAAAGCTAGGTATTTAAGGAAGGATATACTTGCATTGGAGGCAGTTCAGAGAAGGTTCACTAGGTTGATTCCGGAGATGAGGGGGTTGACTTATGAAGAAAGGTTGAGAAGAATGAGATGATCTTATTGAAACTTAGAAGATAATGAGGGGGCTCGACAAGGTGGATGCAGAGAGGATATTTCCACTCAAGGCGAAACTAAAACTAGGGAATGTAGTCTTAGAATAAGGGGCCGCTCATTTAAAACCGAGATGAGAAGACATTTCTTCTCTCAGAGAGTTGTGAATCAATGGAATTCTCTGCCCCAGAGAGCTGTGGAGGCTGGGTCATTGAATATATTTAAGGCGAAGATAGACAGATTTTTGAGCGATAAGGGAGTAAAGGGTTATGGGGAGCGGGTGGAGAAGTGGAGCTGAGACTATGATCAGATCAGCCATGATCTTATTAAATGACGGAGAAGGCTTGAGGGGCCAAATGGCCTACTCCTGCTCCTATTTCTTATGTTCTTATGGTTTTATGTTCTAGGTGGGACAGTAAGCTGTGAAGAGGCAACAACACAAAGTGCCTGCAAAGGGATATAGACAGGTTAAGTGGGTGGGCAGTAAGGTGGCAGGTGGAGTATAATGTGGAGAAAGGTGAGGTTATTCACTTTGGTAGGAAGAATAAAAAAAAACAGAATAATTTTTAAATGGTGAGAACCTATTAAATGTTGATGTTCAGAAAGATTTAGGTCTCCTTGTACAGGAAACACAGAGAGTTAGCATGGAGGTACAGCAAACAGTTAGGAAGGCAAATGGAATGTTGGCCTTTATTAAAAGGAGGTTGGAGTATAAGAGTAAGGAAGTCTTGCTACAATTGTACAGGGCTTTGGTGAGACCACACCTGGAGTACTGTGCACAGTTTTGAGGGGTCCTTGGAGGCAGTGTAACAGAGGTTCACTAGAATGATTCCTGGGATGAGAGGGTTGTCCTGTGAGGAGGGATTGAGTAGATTGGGCCTATACTCTCTGGAGTTTAGAAGAATGAGAGGTGATCTCATTGAAACATATAGGATTCCGAGGGGGATTGACAGGGTAGATGCTGAGAGGTTGTTTCTCCCTGGCTGGAGAGTCTAGAACTAGAGGACATAGCCCCAGGATAAGGGGTTAGCCTTTTAAGACTGAGATGAGGAGTTCTAAAAATATTGGAGCGAGAATCATAGAATCTTACAGCACAGAAGGAGATGAGGAGGAATTTCTTCAATCAAAGGGTTGTGAATCTTTGAGTATATTCAAGGCTGAGATCGCTAGATTTTTGGACTCTCGGGGAATCAAGGGATATGGGGATCGGACGGGAAAGTGGAGTTGAGGTCGAAGATCAGCCGTGATCTTATTGAATGGAGGCTTCAAGGGCAGTATCGCCTATTCCTGCTCTTAATTCTTACGTTCTTTTGTAGGAGCCGTGACAGCCAATTGGCAAGACAGCAAGACCCCACAAATAGCAATGTGATAAATGACCAGATAATCTGTTTTTGCTTTATGTGATATTAGTAAAGCTCCCCTGAATATTTGTCAATACGAAAAGGGATGTGATTACAACCAGAAACTAATATATTAATCAAAGGGCAATTTATCATAATAACATTTCTTTCTTATATTCTCTCCTCCATTCCTCTATTGAGGGATGACTCTTCATAGTATAACATAACCAGTTACGCAGAGAGACGGAAGAAGCTGGAATTGCTTTCCTCAGAGCAGAGAAGATTTAGGGGAGATTTAGTAGAGGTGTTCAAAATCATGAGGGTTTCTGATAGACTAGATAAGGAGAAACTGCTCCTAGTGGCAGAAGAGTCAATAACCAGAGGACACAGTTAAAGATAATAGAAACATAGAAACATAGAAATTTACAGCGCAGAAGGAGGCCATTTCGGCCCATCGTGTCCACGCCGGCCGACAAAGAACCACACGGCCCTCAGTCAACAGCCCTAAAGGTTATATATAAACCTATGAACAATGACGGAAAGGCAAAGAGCACCCAGCCCAACCAGTCCGCCCCACAAAACTGCGACACCCCTTATACTGAAACATTCTACAACTGGATTTCATACTCATTCATTTGAAGCCTTTTATTCTTGGATGAAAACAATAACAAGGCACAGAGCTCCCACTAAAGTTAAAGCTTGTAATCCAAGGAAACCCAACATGATCCAAAAGAAAACCATTACAACCGGCTCCACAACACGGGTCCCAAATGGCATCCACGAGAAGTCGATCCCAACCGGAGCCATGTGATCTCCTGGGAGAGGCAAAAACCAGATAAAAACCCAGGCCAATTTAGGGAGAAAAAATTGGTGAAAGAAACAGGGGAGATGAGGAGAAATGTTTTTACGCAGCGAGATGTTGTGATCTGGAACGCGCTGCCTGAAAGGGCAATGGAAGCAGATTCAATAGTAACTTTCAAAAGGGACTTGAATAAATATTTGAAAAGGAAAGAAAAAATCAGGGCTATGGGGAAAGAGCGAGAGAGTGGGACTATCTTTCAAAGAGCACTATGGGCCGAATGGCCTCCTTCTGTGCTGTAAGATTCTTGAGTCTCATCGCTGAGAGCATACAGAAACCAAGCGCAGGCAGCGGAAGGAGCGTGCGGCAAACCAGTCCCACCCACCCTTTCCTCCAACCACTGTCCCACCGTGACAGAGACTGTAATTCCCATATTGGACCGTTCAGTTACCTTAGAACTCACTTTTTAGAGTGGAAACAAGTCTTCCTCAATTCCGAGGGACTGCCTGATGATTCTATGATCCTTGCTCAAAAATGGTTTAACGGGTCCCAGTGTTCCTAGTTGGTTTATTAGCAAAGGTTTAATGATTACACGACACATTACCAGTTCATCCACCAGGCTCACAACTGCATACCTCATCGTAGATCCCCTGAACCCAACTGGCTGGGGTTTTATTGAGTCTTGTGAACATCACGTGACTGGCTAAGCCACTCACAATTCAACAGCTCTACAAACCTGTGAGCATACTCACCGGTGCATACATTACAACACTAAAGAAATAAAGTAGAGAATTTTTATCTCTTCAAATAAAATCCACGGTAAGTGGCATAAAGACTCCTAATTACACGTCAAATCTGTCCAAGAAAACCTGGTGGCTTGCTAAGAGTTTTCTGCTCATCACATTTGTTGAAGAATGAATTTCACTTTTCATCTTTTACAGGAAAGCAATCAGGTGTCTGATTCTGTCCGTTTGTGGAATTAATGCTGTGTCAACATCGGCAGGATATGCAGTTTATTTATGAGGCAATAAATCAGAAGGTAAACAGGACCTGGATATACCGTGCCGATTTATTTTGTTTCCCCTTCCTCACAGCCCCGGGCTGCTCACCATCAGGTGTTAAAGGGCCACCGCGCGACAAGTTAGGGTCAGCAAACTCTGGTGGGGGCGTTATTCCTGGAGGTTCCATCACGTGACCTCCCCTCCCGCCATTGGTTCAGCCTCCCGGTGCACCGCCTTCCCACGGCCAATTGGAATGGGAACATGCTCTTTGTTACCGTGACGGTCAGCGAGACAGACAGCTTTTTTTCTCTATCACCAGCATTTGTCGAGCCAATAGATGAAAGTGTTCAAAGAAAATGAAAAGAAAAACACAATTTTGTCTTATGCCCCTGTGATTTTTCTCCTGAACTGGTGTCTGGGAGATTGAGCTTCAATTCCTGGAGAGTCCAGGGCAGCTCTGGAGGGTTGGGAACCTGATCTATATCTTTGGGACCTGGTTATAATCTGGCTCAAGCCAAAGGGGAGGAAGCAGGCCAGTTATGAAAGGCCTTACTGGAATTAAGAAGAATGAGAGGTGATCTTATCGAAACGTATAAGATTATGAGGGGGCTTGACAAGGTGGATGCAGAGAGGATGTTTCCACTGAGAGGGGAGACTAGAACTAGGGGGCATAATCTTAGAATAAGGGGCCGCCCATTTAAAACTGAGATGAGGAGGAATTTCTTCTCTCAGATGGTTGTAAATCTGTGGCATTCGCTGCCTCAGAGAGCTGTGGAAGCTGGGACATTGAATAAATTTAAGACAGAGATAGACAGCTTCTTAACCGATAAGGGATTAAGGGGTAATGGAGATCGGGCAGGGAAGTGGACCTGAGTCCATGATCGGATCAGCCATGATCGTATTAAATGGCGGAGCAGGCTCGAGGGCTGTATGGCCTACTCCTGCTCCTATTTCTTATGTTCTTAGTTACCCTCAATCCAACTGCTAATAAACATTGATCCACAGCCCCTAAAACCTGACCCCTCCCCAATTGACAATAACCTGATTGAGAAAGGCGAAGGATTACTGGAATAGGAAATGGAAAAATGTTACGCTGGCCCAGAGGTAGCACGCTTGTGTCAGAAAGTGCTGGGTTCAGGACCCACTCAGGGATTTGATGAGGTACAGAAGGCTGACACTTCAGTGCAGCGCTGAGGGAGTACTGCAGTGTCACAAAGGCTGTCTTTTGGATGACACTTTAAAGCAAGGCCCCATCTGCCCTCCTCAGGTGGCTATGACAGAGCCCATGACACTATGTCGAAGAAGAACAAGAGAAGTTCTCCCCGGCAACCTGACCAGCATTCCTTCCTCCATCAACACCTCCACAAACTCATTGACTGCTCCTTTATCTCAAGGCTGTTTGGCTGTGAGGCACTTTGGGACGTCCGAAGGACGTGAAAGATGCGAGATAAATTCAAACCTTTCTTTTCTCTTCTGGGATTAGGTTAGGTTGAGTCTGGGAGTACTTGATGCTGGCACTAAGGAAGCGTTCCATTCCCAGCACTAATACCTCTCGCCTTTGATAAGTAGACCAATGACAAAAAAAAGAGAGGAATAAGAAAAGTGTGGTTAAAAAAGGAGTCATTTAGTGCATCATTCCAACTCGCTTCCAACAGACACATCATCAATTGTGACTGATTCCACCTCCTCACTGAGTGAGTAATCTGCCCTGTTCCCAGAACAACCACAATCACGCCAAGAAACCTGGATGTATTAATGCAGCCTTCTCGCAAGCACTGTGCAACCAAAGTCTATATAGGAATGTACAGCTAAAATATCCATATATATATATCTGCATCCTACACACATATGTGAATTTACACTCATATGTACCATGGGCTGGAGAAATGCAGATGTGAATTACATCGAGTCGACAGGTCATGCGACTCAGTTGGCCTATGCCAGCATTTATGCTCCACACAAGTCTCCTCATCAAACCCTATCAGAGGCTTGAGCACAAAAATCTAGGCTGAAACTCCAGCAGTGCTGAGGGAGCGGCGCACTGTCGGAGGTGCCATCCTTCGGATGAGACGTTAAACTGAGGCCCCGTCTGCCCTCTCAGGTGGATTAAAAGATCCCATGGCACTATTTTTGAAGAAGAGCAGGGGAGTTATCCCCGGTGTCCTGGCCAATATTTATCCCTCAATCAACATCACTAAAAACTGTGCTGTGCGCAAATTGACAGCCGCGTTTCCTACATTACAACAGTCACTAAACTTCAAAAATGACTTCATTGGCTGTAAAGCGCTTTGGGACGTCCGGTGGTTGTGAAAGGTGTTATATAAATGGAAGTCTTCTTTCATTCAGCCCAAATGGCCTATGCCAGCATTTATGCTTCACGTGAGCCTCCTCATGGAACCCTATCAGCATATCTTTCAATTCCATTGTCCCTGGTGTGCTTATTTAGCATCCTTTTAAATACATATAAAATATGTGAATGTGTACTCAAATATTGAATAACCTCATAAGGTATACATGTGATATCGAGTCAAATACACAATAGCTTTGTAATATATACATGTGGATGTATATTCACATGATGTCAGATGAGACGTTCACGTGGGCGTAAAAGATCCCATGGCACTATTTCGAAGAAGAGCAGGGGAGTTACCCCTGGTGTCCTGGGCCAATATTTATCCTTCAATCAATATCGCTAAAGCAGATTATCTGGTAATTATCACATTGCTGTTAGTGGGAGCTTTCGGTGCGCAAATTGGCTTTTGCGTTTCCCACATTACAACAGCGACTGCACTTCAAAAAGTGCTTCATTGGCTGTAAAGCGCTTTGGGACATCCGGTGGTCGTGCAAGGCACTATATAAATGCAAGTCTTTCTTTCTTTTAGACTTACAAAGGCCTCACTAATAGGTATGTGAATGTACTTTCTTGAGAATTCAATAAAAAACAGTCTAACTGTACTCGGTTGATTTGGGATTCACTCCATATTTCAATCTCAGAATGTTGCTTTATCTTCTGATGGGCTCCTGGGGTAAAATGGATGATCTGTTCGTTGCGTTTCCACAAAGTCAGCGATCTTCTGCCCCAGCCAGAGTGACAGGCATCTAGTCACCAAGTTACCATTGAGTATATCGAGGGAGCGAACTTGAATGTTATTTTGTCCTTCGTTATTTATATTAAAGTTTCCATAGAATGTTCCGGCATTCGGCAGATACATAAGCGATTTACATGTTTTGCATATAAACCAAGTCCATCAAAGCCGAGTAAAAGACGCGACTTCATACCGTGTAGTCTCTTTATCATCAAAGGACACACACAAACATTGCAATCAGTCTGGTGACTCCATGGTTTACGTTACATAGAATTTACTGCACAGAATCAGGCCATTTGGCCCAACTGGCCAGTGTTTACATTCCACACTAACCCTAACCCCTCTTCATCTCACCCCATCAACATATCCTTCTATTCCTTTGTCCCTCATGTGCTTATCTAGCTTCATAAGAACATAAGAAATAGGAGCAAGAGTCGGCCATTTGGACCCTCGAGCCTGCTCCGCCATTCAGTAAGATCATGGCTGATCTGATCCTGGCTGCAACTCTACTTCCCTGCCCGCTCCCCATAACCTTTGACTCCCTTATCGTTCAAAAATCTGTCTTGTCTCCACCTAAAATATATTCAATGACCCAGCCTCCACAACTCTCTGGGGCAGAGAATTCCAAAGATTCATGGCCCTCTGAGAGAAGAAATTCCTCCTCATTTCTGGGTTAAATGGGCGACCCCTTATTCTGAAACTATGCCCCCTAGTTATAGATTCCCCCACGAGGGGAAACATCCTCTTTGCATCTACCCTGCCAAGCCCCCTCAGAATCTTATATGTTTCAATAAGATCACCTTTCATTCTTCTAAACTCCAATGAGTATAAGCCCAACCTGCTCAACCTCTCTTCATATGACAACCCCCTCATCTCAGGAATCAACCTCCAGTGCAAGAGTATCCTTCCTTAAATAAGAAGACCAAAACTGTACACAGTACTCCAGGTGTGGTCTCACCAATATCCTGTACAGTTGAAGCAGGACTTCCCTATTTTTATACTCCATCCCCCTTGCAATAAAAGGCAACATTTCATTTGCCTTCCTGAATACTTGCTGCACCTGTATGCTAACTTTTTGCGTTTCATGTACAAGAACCCCCAGATCCTGCTGTACTAACGCATTTTGTAATCTCTCCACATTTAAATAATAATTTTCTTTTATATTTTTCCTACCAAAGTGGATAATCTCACATTTTCTCACATTATACTCCATCTGCCAAATTTTTGCCCACTCACTGAGCCTATCTATATCCCTTTGTAGATTCTATGCATCCTCCTCACAACTTGTTTTCCCACCTAACTTTGTATCATCAGCAAATTTGGTTACTTTACACTCGGTCAATTCATCCAAGTCATTGATATAAATTGTAAATAGTTGAGGCTCCAGCACTGATCCTTGTGGCACCCCACTAGTTATAATTTGCCAACTGGAAAATGACCCATTTATCCGGATTCTCTGATTTCTGTTAGTTAGCCAATCCTCTATCCACGCTAATATATTACCCCCAACCCCGTGAGCTCTTATCTTGTGCAGTAACCTTTTGTGTGGTACCTTATTGAATGCCTTCTGGAAATCCAAATACATGACATCTACTGGTTCCCCTTTATCCACCCTGCTCGCTACATCCTCAAAGAACTCCAGCAAATTTGTCAAACATGATTTCCCTTTCATAAAACCATGCTGACTCTGCTTGACTGTATTATATTTTTTTAAATGTCCTGCTACTAATTCATTAATAATGGACTCCAACATTTTCCCAATGACAGATGTTAGGCTAACTGGTCTATAGTATCCTGCTTTCTCTCTCCCTCCTTTCTTAAATAGCGGCGTTACATTTGCGGTTTTCCAGTCCGCTGGGACCTCTCCAGAATTCCATTAAATCCCCTTAAATATATCTACACTATTCATCTCAACCACTCCCTGTGGTCACAAGTTCCACATTCTCACCACTCTCCGATTAAAGAGGTTTCTCTTGAATTCCCCATTGGATTTAGTGTTGACTATCTTATATTTATGACCTCTAGTTTTGGACCTTTCTCCCCCCTGCAATTAAAAACGTATTCTCCACATTCGATCCTATCGAACCCCTTCACAATTTTAAAGACCTCTAACAGGTCACTCCTCAGTCTTCTCTTTCCCAGAGTGCCAGACTGTCCAATCTTTCCTGATGGTTATAACCTCTCAAATCTGGAATCAGAAGGTTGTGGGTTCAAGTCCCACTCCAGGGACTTGAGCACATAAATCTGTGCTGAAACTCCAGTGCAGTGCTGAGGGAGTGCCGCACTATCGGAGGTGACGTCTTTCGAATGAGACGTTTAGCCGAGGCCCCGTCTGCCCTCTAGGTGGACATAAAAGATCGCACAGCACTATTTCGAACAAGAGCAGGGGAGTTATCCCAGGTATCCTGGCCAATATTTATCCCTCAATCAACATAACAAAAGCAGATTATCTGGTATTATCATATTGCTGTTTGTGGGAGCTTGCTGTGTGCAAGTCAACTGTCGTGTTTCCCACATTACACAGTGACTACACTCCAAAAGTACTTTATTAGCTGCAAAGCGCTTTGAGACGTCAGTGGTCGTGAAAGGCGCTATAGAAATGCAAGTCTATATTTCTTTTTGACGTACAAGGACCTCACTAATATGTATGTGAATGTACTTCCTTAAGAATTCAATAAAACATTCTAACTGTACTCTGTTGATTTGGGATTCACTCCATATTTCAATCGCAGAATGTTGCTTTATCTTCTGATGGGCTCCTGGGGAAAATGGATGATCTGTTTGTTGCGTTTCCACAAAGTCAGCGATCTTCTGCCCCAGCCATGGTGACAGGCATTTAGTCACCAAGTTACCATTGAGTATATCGCTATATAAATTCAAGTCTTTCTTTCTTTCTCTCCGACTCAGTTTATTTCAAGTTCATGTTTGTGCCACATAAATAGAGAAGTGAGGTGCTCTGCAAGGTTTATAGAGCAGTTCCACTGCAGTTAAGAAAGACTTACATTTATATAGCACCTTTCAGACCTCTGGACCTCACAAAGCACTTTACAGCCAATGAAGTACTTTTTGAGTGTACTCACTGTTGTAATGTGGGAAACGCGGCAGCCAATTTGCGCACAGCAAGCTCCCACTAACAGCAATGTGATAATGACCAGAACATCTGTTTTTATTCTGTTGATTGAGGGATAAATATTAGCCAGGACACTGGGGAGTACTCCCCTGCTCTTCTTCGAAATACTGCCACCTGAGAGGGCAGATGGGGCCTCGGTTTAACGTGTCATCTGAAAGACGGCACCTCCGACAGTGCAGCGCTCCCTCAGCACTGCACTGGGAGTGTCAGCCTAGATTTATGTGCTCAAGTTCCTGGAGTGGGACTTGAACCCACAACCTTCTGACTCAGAGGCGAGTGTGCTACTCTCTGAGCCACAGTTAATAAGAAGACAAGAGGAACTACTGCTGATGAGAAGCACAGACACCAACATGGACTGCTTGGGCCGAATGGCCTGTTTCCGTGCTGTCATTTATCTATAAGTGAATAACTTTTGTGTCGTGCTGTAACATGTCCTCAGAATGCGCTGAAACACTTTAGAACCGATTGATTACTTCATGGAATGATACAGCACAGAAGGAAGCCTTTCGGCCCATTTTTCCCATTCCGGTACCTTACTATAGTTATGTAGTTTTGTAGCAATCAATTTGCATTTAGCAAGATCCTAGTAAAAGCAAATGAGCTGAATGAACCTTGAATCGATTTCTGATGGTGTTGGTTGAGAGTGATGTTGGCCAGGACTCTGAGAGAGCGCCTTGCTAGGGTCACAGGATCTTCTTTCGTCCACCCGAACAGGCAGATACAGGATTATTTTAGCCTTAACACTCATTCTTCCTGTCTACCATCTAGAAGGACAAGGGCAGCAGGCGCATGGGAACACCATCACCTCCACGTTCCCCTCCGAGTCACACACCATAGACCCGGCCCGACCCCCCCGATCGGACCCGCGGGAATGGCGTGGGCAGGAGCTCTCCGCTGAGAGCCAGCCGGAACAGGCCACGTGGTCAGGTGAGCAGATTGGGGAGAGGGGGGTAAGGGGGAAAAATAAAAAATCACGTAGCTTCTCGGCCCTCTCCTAGGGACCTTGGCGCCCGGTGTTTGTAACCAGGCCGGGACTAGGCGTGCAACCTGCTGTAAATAGCATCTGGGTCTGAATGGCACAATAGGACCCCGACTTGGGCCTATCACTGAGGCCCTTGCCTGCCTGGGCGAGAGAGCCTCATAACAGCTCAAAGCGGGAGGTGTTGGCGGCGCGACTTTAACCCCCTGCATTTCCCCGCTCTCATCAGGCATGGGGGGAACAGGAGTGTTAAAATCGGGGCTAACTCGAGGCTCATATGGCTGAGGTACCAGACGGGTGGCAGCACATGTCTCCCCAGAACGATTCGGCACCTTCAGGACCGGAGGTGAGAAAAACAACAACAACTTGTATTTATATAGTGCCTTTAACGCAGTGAAACGTCCCAGGGCGCTTCACAGGAGTATTATTGGACAAATAATTTGACATTGAGCCACTTAAGGAAAAATTAGGGCAGGTGACCAAAAGCTTGGTCAAAGAGGTAGGTTTTAAGGAGCATCTTGAAGGAGGAAAGAGAGGCGGAGAGTTTTAGGGAGGGAGTTCCAGAGCTTGGGGCCCAGGCAGCTGAAGGCACGGCCACCAATGGTTGAGCGATTATAATCAGGGATGCTCAAGAGGGCAGAATTAGAGGAGTGCAGACATCTCGGGGGGTGGTGGGGCTGGAGGAGATTACAGAGATAGGGAGGGGCGAGGCCATGGAGGGATTTGAAAACAAGGATGAGAATTTTGAGATCGATGCGTTGCTTAAATGGGAGCCAATGTAGGTCAACGAACATAGGGGGTGATGGGTGAGTGGGACTTGGTGCGAGTTAGGACATGGGCAGCCGAGTTTTGGATCACCTCTAGCTTAAGTCGGGGAGAATGTGGGAGGCCGACCAGGAATGCGTTGGAATAGTCAAGTCTAGAGGTAACAAAGGCATGGACGAGGGCTTCAGCAGTGGATAAGCTGAAGGCAGGGGCAGAGACGGGCGATGTTACGTAGGTGGATGTTACGGTCTTAGTTATGCTGCAAACAAGTGAAAAAGGAAGGGCAGATCAAAAGGGATGAAGGGAGAAATCAAGTTCAGTCAGCGGGTGTGAATTGTCAATGGTCCAGATGCAATTCAGTTGCAATGTTATTCCTCAGCATCAGTGTTTAGCCGTGAGTGGTGAATTGGCCACCGCAGTCCAAAGTGTTTTCTGTGGCACTGGTTCCAACCTACAAATGTACAAATCAAAGTGTTCCTCGATCCACATTCTCCCACTCGACCCTGCTGTATCAAACTACCGGTTCCAATGTGTTTCCTCCAAGCCATAATTCCATTTAGTAAGACCATCTGCGGCAATGGTTACAGGAGGCACCTCTGCCAAATGTGCAGCCTTTCTGGTTTCAGTGCCATCGTGATCTGATCTGATCTGATCTAACTGCAAACCCAATCATTCCAGCTATCTGCTGCATCTTCATCGCTGTCTGATCTTTCTGCCTCATTATTCAAATTATTTATTTGACACCGGAGAAACAGAACTTCATGAAATCAGCAATGATTAATCCATATCTCCTTGTGTAATTAGTGTTTTGCCTTTGAAGTTTCCACTTGTATCAGCCGTGGCTCAGTGGGTAGCACTCTCTCTCGCCTCTGAGTCAGAAGGTTGTGGGTTCAAATCCCCCACCAGGGACTTGAACACAAAAGCTAAGCTGACATTTCCCGGTGCATTTATTAAGGGGAGTGCTGAGCTGTCTTTCGAATGAGTCGCTAAAACCGAGTCTCCCTTTGACCCCTCTCGGCACTGTTTTGAAGAAGAGCATGGGAGTCTGGATTTTGTGGAGTGGAATTTGAACCTGCATCCTTCTGCCTCAGAGGCGAGAGAGTGGTCATCATCATCATAGACGGTCCCTCGTATCGAGGATGACTTGTTTCCACGCCAAAAGGGGATGAGTCAACAGGTGTTTCAATGAAGGACCTAATATTCCAGGTCCTGAACTACATCCTGAAGGGTGGAAGATGCCTGTGCGTGGATTTTTTTAACATGTGGTGACCGTTGCACACCAGCCACCACACGGGCTTGACAGAGCTAGGTCTTGGTCCAGGGGCAAGGGTTAACCAGGATGTCTGGAGACCAGCTCTGCTGCACGGACCTAGTGCGCACACATATCGCAGTGTGGGCTGGGCCCGTGCTGACCCTGGGCCCCTGGCCCTGACCTCACGCCTCTCCTGGGCCCCAATCACATCCCTCTACAATCTCTCGCCGCTCCTTCGCCCCGACCTCGCCTCTCCTGCTGTACCTGCCCACGCTCCAATCACCGACCTGGACCTTGATGACGTCACTCTTCGCTGCCGTCGCCCTCCTGCACCAGCTCGCGCTGTACCTTGCCGTGGTACGCTGCCACGCTGCCCATGGCCGCTGCTCGCCGCTCCTTTTATAGCCCCGACCTGCCGCTGATGGTCTCTCGCAGGTCGGGGCTGCCACGCTGGTGGTGCCCACTGAGCCACAGCTGGCACCTTATATCGGCTGTTCCTAAAACGTCACTGGGTCAAAATCCTAGAACAGCCGCCTCCTCCCCTACCCCCGCACCCGCAAACTAACAGCACTGTGGGAGCACCTTCACCACACGGACTGCAGCGGTTCAAGAAGGCAGCTCACCACCAGCTTCTCAAGGGGCAACTAGGGATAGGCAATAAATGCCGGCCTTGCCAGATGTTAGACAGAGGTAGAGTCCGGGTAGTTTCGACAACAGACAGTGAGCCACAATGGCGGTTTCACATCCAGGCGGTGCGTTGATAATCCACCCCATGATGGTCTATACGGACAAGAAGCTCGGACCCTAGTGCACCATGCATTATCCTACTAGAGTGGAGCTGTGTCATTTTAAGGTCACAAAGTCTCATTATTGTTAGATAAACACTTAAAGTTATGAACAGGCACAAAAATAATTCAAAAGGCTAATTGAATATTGGCCTTTATCTCAAGCAATGTATCCTCTCATTTTTGGGGGGTAGCATGGCCTCTTTAACCAGCTCCGCGGCCCATCCAAATTTCCGCGCACGTGTGTTTTTTCGTTGTAAAGCTGGTAAGTAGCCTGCGCGGGAGCTCCAGAGCATCGTGCAGCCATACTGCCAAACAGAAACATTGATTTCAAGGGGGCTGCAATACACAGGGGGTGGAAGTTCGGTTGCAGTTGTATAAAGTCTGGTCACATCTGGAGTAACTGCGCTCAGTTCTGGGCCCGGGATATATTGGCCTTGGAGAGGCTTACTGCACAGATTCACCAGAATGATACTGGAGCCAATGGGGTTAAGTTACATAAGAACAAAAGAAATAGGAGCAGGAGTAGGCCATACGGCCCCTCGAGCCTGCTCCGCCATTCAATACGATCATTCAATAAGAAGAGGATGCAAAGACACTGCAAGGCGATTTAGATCGGTTGAGTGAGTGGGCAAACACATGGCAGATGCAGTATAACGTGGATAAATGTGAAGTTATCCACTTTGGTAGGAAAAACATAAGGACAAAGTATTATTTAAATGGTGATGGCTTGGGAATTGTCGATGTACAGAGGGACCTGGGTGTCCTTGTACACCATTCATTGAAAGCAAACCTGCAGGTGCAGCAAGCAGTTAGGAAGGCAAATGGTATGTTGGCCTTCATTGCAAGAGGTTTTGAGTACAGGAGCAAGGATGTCTTACTCCAGTTATACAGGGCCTTGGTGAGACCGCACCTGGAGTATTGTGTGCAGTTTTGGTCTCCTTACCTAAGAAAGGATATAGAGGGAGTGCAGTGAAGGTTCACCAGACTGATTCCTGGGATTGCAGGACTGTCGTATGAGGAGAGATTGGGTCAACTAGGCCTGTATCCACTAGAGTTTAGAAGAATGAGAGGGGATCTCATTGAAAGGTATAAAATTCTGACTGGGTTGGACAGACTGGATGCGGGGAGGATGTTTCCCCCGGGGCTGGGAAGTCTAGAACAAGAGGTCACAGTCTCAGGATACGGGGTAGGAAATTTAGGACCCCGAGATGAGGAGAAATGTTTTCACTCAGAGGGTGGTGAACCTGTGGAATTCTCTACCACAGAAGGCTGTGAAGGCCAAGTCACTGAATATATTTAAGAAGGAGATAGACAGATTTCTAGACACAAAAGGCATCAAGGGGTTTGGCGAAAAAGCGGGAATATGGTGTTGAGATAGAGGATCAGCCATTATCATATTGAATGGCTGTGCAGACTCGAAGGGCCAAATGGCCCACTCCTGCTCCTATTTTCTATGTTTCTATGGTAATCTGATCTTGGCCTCAAC
The DNA here is from genome assembly GCF_044704955.1 of Pristiophorus japonicus. Taxonomy (NCBI): domain Eukaryota; kingdom Metazoa; phylum Chordata; class Chondrichthyes; family Pristiophoridae; genus Pristiophorus; species Pristiophorus japonicus. Next base: position 20,363,001 of record NC_092002.1, on the reverse strand, counting down.
TCCACTTTCCTGCCTGTTCCCCCCGTAACCCTTAACTCCCCTATTGTGCAAGTTATGAGGTTAGCTTGCACAGACTCGGCGGGGAAGCTGGAGCCCTGGACTCCTCCTGACGGCTGCGCGCACCATGATTCAAGCGCGACTCGGAGCCACGACGAGGAGTCGGACCATATCACGGCTGTTTGATCCTCCACCGCCCACCGGCTGGGACAAGATGCTGCACCATCTCTGTTGTGTATCTGTAAAGCATGCACTCCCATGTTCCGCCACCAGGGAGCTCATCCCCTGAAGTCCCAAGGGATCCCAGCATAAAGCCTGTTCCTCACTCTGGAGTGTCTTATTAAAGACTGAGGTCACTGTTACTTTAACCTCCCTATGTGTGCAGCCTCATCTGTGTTAGGAACACAATAACTGGCAATGAGAATACGAATCCATCGCAAAGATGCAGCAAACTGTGTGCATCCTGGAGAAGTTCTCAGAGGGTGAGGACTGGGAAGCCTATTTCGAATGGCTAGACCAGTACATTGTAGCCAACGAGCTGGACGGAGAAGGAAGCGCTGCAAAAAGGAGAGCGGTCCTCCTCACGGTCTGCGAGGCACCGACCTACAGCCTCATGAAGAATCTTCTGGCTCCGGTGAAAGCCACAGATAATTCGTATGAGGAGCTGTGTACACTGGCTCGGGAGCATCTTAACCCGAGGAAGAGCGTGCTGATGGCGAGGTATCGGTTCTACACGTGCCAGCGATCTGAAGGTCAGGAAGTGGCGAGCTACGTCGCCGAGCTAAGGCGACTTGCAGGACAATGTGAGTTTGATGGCTACCTGGAGCAAATGCTCAGAGACTTTTTTGTACTGGGCATTGGCCACAAGACCATCCTATGAAAACTTTTGACTGTAGAGACACCGACCCTCAGTAAGGCCATTGCTATAGCACAGGCGTTTATGTCCACCAGTGATAACACCAAACAATTCTCTCAGCACACAAGTGCTAGCAATGTTCATAAATTAACTGGAACTGTATTTGCGAGCAGAAATGTACAGGGCAGAACCCATGAGTCTGCAACTGCCAGCAGGCCTCAGGTGACCCAGATGACTCAGAGTCCCCAACAAAGGATGAATGCAAGGCAATTCACACCTTGTTGGCTTGTGGAGGCTTCCATTCAGCCTATTCATGCCGCTTCAAAGGGTATGTTTGCAAGAGCTGTGGAACAATGGGGCACCTCCAATGAGCTTGCAAACGAGCTGCAAGCTCTGCAAAACCAGTTAACCACCACATGGCAGAGGAAGATCGGTCCATGGTGGATCAAAGCAATTTCGAGCCTCAGAGAGAGGAGATAGATGCTGAAGTACACGGGGTGCGCACATTTTTGATTAAATGTCCACCTATAATGCTAAATGTAATATTGAATGGCTTACCCATAGCCATGGAACTGGACACTGGCGCGAGCCAATCCATCATGAGTAAAAAGATGTTTGAGAGACTGTGGTGCAACAAGGCACTCAGACCAGCCCTGAGCCCCATCCACACGAAACTGAGAACGTACACCAAAGAGCTTATCACTGTCCTGGGCAGCACCATGGTCAAGGTCACCTACGAGGGCACGGTGCACGAACTGCCACTCTGGATTGTCCCAGGCGATGGCTCCACACTGCTTCGAAGGAGCTGGCTGGGCAAAATCCGCTGGAACTAGGATGACATCGGAGTGCTATCACATGTCGATGAGGCCTCATGTACCCAGGTTCTTAACAAATTTCCTTCCCTTTTTGAGCCAGGCATTGGAAACTTTTCCAGGGCAAAGGTGCGGATCCACTTGGTCCCAGAGGCACGACCCATTCACCACAAGGCGTGAGCGGTACCTCACATGATGAGGGAGAGAGTGGAAATCGAGCTGGACAGGCTGCAATGCGAGGGCATCAGCTTCCCAGTGGAATTCAGCGAGTGGGCCAGCTCGATTGTTCCAGTACTCAAAAGTGATGGCACAGTCAGGATTTGCGGCGATTATAAAGTAACTATTAATCGTTTCTCGCTACAGGACCAATACCCGCTACCTAAGGCAGACGACCTATTTCCGATGCTGGCAGGAGGCAAGACATTCACCAAGCTTGACCTGACTTCGGCCTACATGACGCAGGAGCTGGAGGAGTCTTCGAAGGGCCTCACCTGCATCAACACGCACAAGGGACTGTTCATCTACAACAGATGCCCGTTTGGAATTCGGTCGGCTGCAGCAATCTTCCAGAGAAACATGGAGAACATACTCAAGTCGGTACCACACACGGTGGTCTTACAGGACGACATATTGGTCACGGGTCGGGACACCGCCAAGCACCTACAAAACCTGGAGGAAGTCCTCCAGCAACTGGATCGCGTAGGGCTGCGGCTGAAGAGGTCAAAATGCGTCTTCATGGCAACAGAAGTGGAGTTTTTGGGGAGAAAGCTCGCGGCGGACGGCATTCGGCCCACAGACACCAAGACAGAGGCTATCAAGAACGCGTCCAGGCCACAGAACGTCACGGAGCTGCGGTCGTTCCTGGGACTCCTCAACTATTTTGGTAACTTCCTACCAGGTTTAAGCACCCTTTTCGAGCCCCTACATGTGTTATTGCATAAAGGTGAGAACTGGGTATGGGGAAAAAACCAAGTAATTGTTTTTGAGAAAGCCAGAAACATTTTCTGCTCCAACAAACTGCTTGTATTGTATAACCCGTGTAAAAGACTTGTGTTAGCATGTGACGTGTCGTTGTACGGAGTCGGGTGTGTATTACAACATGCTAACGTTGCGGGGAAGTTGCAACCTGTCACCTATGTTTCCAGGAGTTTGTTTAAGGCTGAGAGGGCCTACAGCATGATTGAGAAAGAGGCATTAGCATGTGTTTTTGGGGTAAAGAAAATGCATTGGTACCTGTTTAGCCTCAAATTTGAGCTGGAAACCGATCACAAGCCCCTCACATCCCTGTTCGCTGAAAACAAGGGGATAAATACTAATGCCTCAGCTCGCATACAAAGGTGGGCACTCACGCTATCAGCGTATAACTATACCATCCGCCACAGGCCAGGCACAGAGAACTGCGGATGCTCACAGTCAGCTACCATTGCCCACCACGGGGGTGGAAATGGCGCAGCCTGCAAACTTGTTGATGGTGGTACAGCCCGCAGACTTGTTGATGGTCATGGAAGCGTTTGAAAATTATAAATCACCTGTCACGGCCCGCCAGATTAGGACTTGGACCAGGCAAGGTCCTCTGCTGTCCCTAGTAAAAAACTGTGTACTGCATGGGAGCTGGGCCAGCATCCCTGTTGAAATGCAAGAGCCAATCAAGCCATTCCAGCGGCGAAAGGACGAGTTGTCCATTTAGGCAGACTGCCTGTTGCGGGGTAACCGCGTAGTGCTACCCAAAAAGGGCAGGGAGACGTTCATCTCGGATCTCCACAGCACACACCCAAAGGATTAACGACACCACGCCGGACCAGGAAATCAAACCCATCACGCTCAACAGCTCAGCAAGGCCAGGCTCACATAGCAGCCCTGCAGGGCCAACAACACGCCAGCCCAGTGAGGGCACAGCCAACACACCAGAACAGACATTTGTACCGAGGCGGTCCACCAGGGAGAGAAAAGCTCCCGACCGCCTCACCTTGTAAATAGTTTTCACTTTGACTTTGCGGGGGGAGTGATGTTGTGTATCTGTAAAGCATGCACTCCCATGTTCCGCCACCAGGGAGCTCATCCCCTGAAGTCCCAAGATATCCCAGCATCCCTTGGGAGCACTGTATATAAGCCGGCCCCTAAGGCCTGTTCCTCACTCTGGAGTGTCTTATTAAAGACTGAGGTCACTGTTACTTTAACCTCCCTGTGTGCAGCCTCATCTGTGTTAGGAACGCAATAATCTCCATGAAACATTCAGTAGCAGTCAGGCTGCAAATTGACAAAAGTCGCTCGAGTGAGAGGGAACCGTTTGAAGTGACAGGCAGCGCTAGGGAGCCGAGCCTGCCACGGCCGAGCGGGGAGCTGCGATTTTCTGTCACTCTGTCAACATCCAGCATGCTGCGGAGGCACTAATCTCCCGTTCAGTGGCACCGAAATGACAACAGGCAGTGAGAGTCGCCCCAAAGCAGAATTTGGCTCATTCAGAATTTTGGGGGAAATCATCATCATCATCGGCAGTCCCTCGGAATCGAGGAAGACTTGCTTCCACTCTAAAAGTGAGTTCTCATTGGCTGAACAGTCCAATACGGGAACCACAGTCCCAGTCACAGGTGGGACAGACAGTGGTTGAAGGAAAGGGAGGGTGGGACTGGTTTGCCGCACGCTCCTTCCGCTGCCTGCGCTTGTTTTCTGCGTGCTCTCGGCGACGAGACTCGAGGTGCTCAGCGCCCTCCCGGATGCACTTCCTCCACTTAGGGCGGTCTTTGGCCAGGGACTCCCAGGTGTCGGTGGGGATGTTGCACTTTATCAGGGAGGCTTTGAGGGTGTCCTTGTAACGTTTCCTCTGCCCACCTGGGGATCGCTTGCCGTGAAGGAGTTCTGAGTAGAGCGCTTGCTTTGGGAGTCTCGTGTCTGGCATGTGAACAATGTGGCCTGCCCAACGGAGCTGATCAAGTGTGGGCAGTGCTTCGATGCTGGGGATGTTGGCCTGATCGAGGACGCTAACAAGGATGCAGAATAAAAGGAAGACTGGTACTTCTATAGCACCTGGCACGACCACAGGAATTCCCAAAGCACTTTGCAGCCAATGAAGAGCTTGATTTGAAGTGTAGCCACTCTTGTAATGTAGGAGATACAGCAGCCACATTTCACACAGAATAATAGGGGCATAACCTTAAAATTAGAGCCTGGCCGTTCGGGGATGATGTCAGGAAACACTTCTTTACACAATGGGTCGTGGAGAGCTGGAACTCTCTCCCCCAAAACGCTGTTGAGGCTGGGGGGAGTGGGGCGTCAATTGAAGATTTCAAAACTGAGTTTGATAGATTTTTGTTCGGCAAGGGTATTAAGGGTTAAGGAACCAAAACGGGTAGATGGAGTTAAGATACAGATCAGGCATGGGGGAGCAGAATCGAGGGGCTGAATGGCCTCATCCTGCTCCTATTGATCCTGGTCTGCAATCATCTACTTCAGCCACCTGCCCAAACACTGGCAGTGTAGATCACGCAATTCCAAAACTGGGCCTCCGCCAACCTATGATTTTGTAACCAAATCCCCGATCGTGACATCGCCCGTCTCCGCCCCAGCCTCAGCTCATCCGCTGCTGAAACCCTCATCCGTGCCTTTGTTACCTCTAGACTTGACTATTCCAACGCACTCCTGGCTGGCCTCCCACATTCTATCCCACGTAAACTAGAGATGATCCAAAACTCGGCTGCCCGTGTCCTAACTTGCACCGAGTCCCGCTCACCCATCACCCCCTGTGCTCACTGACCTACATTGGCTCCCGGTTAAGCAACGCCGCGATTTCAAAATTCTCATCCATGTATTCAAATCCCTCCATGGCTCTCGCCCCCTCCCTATCCCTGTAATCTCCTCCAGCCTCACAACCCCCTGAGATGTCTGCGCTCCTCTAATTCTGCCCTCTTGAGCATCCCTGATTATAATCGCTCAACCATCGGTGGCCGTTTCTTCTGTTGCCTGGGCCCCAAGCTCTGGAACTCCCTCCCTAAACCTCTCCGCCTCTCTACCTCTCTTTCCTCCTTCAAGATGCTCCTTAAAACCTACCTCTTTGACCAAGTCCTGCCCTAATGTCCACTTACGCGGCTCGGTGTAAATTTTTTAATTTCACAATACTCCTGTGAAGCGCCTTTTGACATTTCACTACGTTAAAGGCGCTATAAAAATACATGTTGTTATTGTTGATGATCTGCACTCCTGTTGTACACCTGGAACGCTGAGGTCGAATATCCCGCAGGGGAATTAATTCTCCAGTGCTGACGAGTTTCACCTTGTAAGTACAACTTTAAAAAAATTCACTGAGGGAAGAAACTTTGGGAAAATAACTAAAGAAAAACAGAGGCTTGACAACAGCACATGGTTGGAGAGTTGATGCTCTCTCCATTATGGCAGGGTGACAGTTCATGCAACAGCCAACATGTTAATTCCCGTGTTTAATAATCAAGACTCACCATTTCCAACGACAATCTGCACTCCCACAGTCTCCAGAACCTAACTCACACATTCCCCAAAAGCTGTAATTACTCAACAACTCAACCCGCCCCCGACCCAAACACCAGCCTGCAACGAGAAATGCTTTCTAGCAGTGGAGGGAGACCAGCTAGAACATCTGTACTTTATCTTTATCGTTCCTTCACCCCGCCATTGGTGGCCGTGCTTTCAGCCGCCTCGGCCCTAGGCTCTGGAATTCCCTCCCCAAACCCCTTCGCCTCTTCAATTCTTTCTCTTCTGCTCGAAGACCCTGCGTTAAAACCTACCTCTTTGACCAAGCGTTTAGTCACCTGTCACGTAGGTCGGGGCCATAAAAGGAGGGCGAGCAGCCCCGGGAGCAGCCTGGAGGCAAACTACTCCAGGGAGCAGCGCGAGCTGGTGCAAGAGGGCGACGATAGCGAAGAGTGACGTCATCAAGGTTCAGGTCGGTGATTGGAGCGTGGGCAGATACAGCAGGAGCGGCGAGGTCGGGGCGAAGGAGCGGTGAGAGATTGTAGAGGGATGTGATCAGCGCCCAGGAGAGGCGTGAGTTCGGGGCCCAGGGGCAGCACGGGCCCAGCTCACACTGCGATATGTGTGCGCACTAGGTCCGTGCAGCAGAGCAGGTCTCCAGTCATCCTGGTTAACCCTTGCCACTGGACCAAGACCTCGCTCTGTCAAGCCCGTGTGGTGGCTGGTGTGCAACGGTCACCCCACGTTAAAAAAATCCACGCACAGGCATCTTCCACCCTTCAGGATGTAGTTCGGGATCTGGAATATTAGGTCCTTCATTGAAACACCTGTGAACTCATTCTATTTTGGCGTGCAAGCAAGTCATCCTCGCTTCGAGGGACTGCCTATGATGAGTCACCTGTCCTAATGTCTCCTTTTTTGGCTCAGTGTCAATTGTTGCCTGTTTATGCTCTTGTGAAGTGTCTTTACTGCGCTCCAGGCTCGATATAAATGCAAGTCGTTGTCTGATTTTGTGACACTATCGTAATTCATTTTGACATTCCTGTTGTTTTTAAATTGAGCAATTTAGATGAAGAGTTGAGGGCCACAGGACACGAGGGGGCCGAAGACGCCCTCTGCCCGAGATGGGGCGCGAACAACCCATTTCCAGACTTTTCACTGCCGAGGTGGCCTCGTGAGTGAAATTGTGCTCTTTGTTTTTTTTTTCCAGGCGGACCGGAAGTTGCTCATAATGGAGGCGGCAGTTGGGGCGGTGAGCACACTAGAGGGGCGGAGATTGAGGGGGGTGGATGTGGGGGAGTGTAGTGACCGCCGCGATGATGTCATCATGGCGCCGCATTGCCACGGCGCTCCCCTTCACTTAAAGGGGAGAGCCTGCGCGGTTTCTAAAGTTCGGCTCACTGGGCCACCAGGGAGGGTTTCGGCCAGGCCAGCGGCCTGGCACCCAAGCGGGGGTGGGGTGCCAGGCAGCCTGTTGGCGGCCCGGCCAAACCCGGGGGGGGGGGGGGCATATCTGTCGGAAAACATGGCGGCAGCCGCAGTACGCCCTCCCCTTCAATGGGAGCCGCCCCACCACTGCAGAAGGCCGCAGCCTCAGTGCATCGCCGGGGAAAAGCAGGTTTTGTCACTGCCCGGCGGGAGGAAGATTTTCACGGCGGAATTTTGCCTTCGGTGGGGGCGGGGTACATCGGCAGTGCGCACGGTGATGATGAACTTAGCACGGATCGGCATCAGTGGAGCGGTGGGGGGGGGGTGGGGGGAGATGGAGGGGGAGCGGGTCACCGCCGGGATACCGCAGGAGCGGAATTTTGATAATGGCGGCCATTACGCGTAAAGTTGGCGGCCATTGCACTCCGCCGATTTCCGGTGTTAAGCGGCCTTCAGGAAAGGGGCAATTTTGAAACTTAGCAGTTTTGAAACTTGTTGGGGAGGAGATAAATTGAAAGGTAATGAATAGATGATGATAGGTTTGGATTTAAAAGTCTATGGAGTGCAGGGAAGGGAATCCCAGGGAAGACAAGGACAGGTTTGAGGCTCTGGGAAAGAACGAGTTTCGGACTGAAATCAGAAAGCCCTTTCGCCATCGAGCAACCAGTGGGCAAAATGGATGTCACCCTTGACCGTGAGTCTCCAAGGCATTGAAGACATGCCAAAAGATCGTTTTAATCCAGTTGTTTGATTACAGTTTTGCCAAGTAGGATAATAGAGGCAAAAGGGAGGAACGCATTCGAAATTATCCATCTTTCGGATAAGATGTTCAACTGAGGCCCCATCTGCCCTCTCAGGTGGATGTAAAAGATCCCACGGCACTATTTTGAAGAGGAGCAGGGGAGTTATCCCCGGTGTCCTGGCCAATATTTATCCCTCAACCAACATCACTAAAACAGGCTATCTGGTCATTGCCACATTGCTGTTTGTCGGGTCTTGCTTCCATCTTCGTTATAGTGAATCCTCACTGGTCGCTTTCCATCACGTTATTAAGCTTCTAATAACGGGACACCCTGAACTGCACGCCGTATGCAGAGAGCTCGGCTGGGAGAAGGAGGTTGCAATGTGAGGTTGACAGGACGAACAATGTGGTCAGCACAGGTTCAGTGTGGACCTGCAGAGATTTTGTGAGGCAGGTGCTGAGAGAGAATGGAGTAAATGTACGGCCCTGAACCTCCGTGGACTGTCGGCCACTGCGCTGACGTAGGCTCATAAATGGGAGCTGCCGCCGCACACACAACAAAGTTATGGTGATGCAGCAGCAGAAAGTCTGAGGGGGGGCTTCTTTACACAGAGGGTTGTGGGGATCTGGAACTCACTGCCTGGAAGAGTGGTGGATGCAGAAACCCTCACCACTTTTAAGAGATGGTTGGATGGGCACTTAAAGTGCAGTAACCTGCAGGGTTACAGACCTAGAGCTGGTTATTGGGATTAGACGGGATGACCTTTTGTTGGATGGCGCAGATATAATGGTAAGTACTGCAGGGAATAGAATACGGCCAGGGTGATCTCCTGGGCTAGTGTCGATCGCCTGGATGGGTCGGAGAGGAATTTTCCCAGATTTTTTCTCCCTAAATTGGCCTGGGTTTTTATCTGGTTTTTGCCTCTCCCAGGAGATCACATGGCTCCGGTTGGGGTGGAGTGTAGAATATTTCAGTATAAGGGGTGTCACAGTTGTGTGGGGCGGACTGGTTGGGCTGGGTGCTCTTTGCCTTTCATGGGTTTATATGTAACCTTCAGGGCTGCTGACCGAGGGCCGTGCGGCTCTTTGTCGGCCGGCGCGGACACGATGGGCCGAAATGGCCTCCTTCTGCGCTGTAAATTTCTATGTTTCTATGAAAGTCAGGGCCTTCATGTTTTTCTTTACCTGGTGGTTCCAATGATACGTGAACCAGGACAGATAGTTTGTGCGACAGACATATTAAATGGGCAGCACAAGACGTTTAGCACATTGTCGGATGGCACGTGTTTGACAATGAGATGAGTGTCACACCATGTAACGCGCGATGTAATATTCTGCTGCTAAGGTGGAGCCATGTGTAGTGGGAGCTCTCCCCTCAATGTGCAATTGCTGTGAATAGGCACAACCTGGGGTTAATTAAAGAAAGACTTGCATTTATATAGCACCTTTCACGACCACCAGACGTCGCAAAGTGCTGTACAGCCAATGCAGTACTTTTGGAGTGTAGTCACTGTTGCAATGTCGGAATTGGCGGCAGCCAATTTGCGCACAGCAAGCTCCCACAAACAGCAACGTGATGTTGATTGAGGGATAAATATTGATCAGGACACCAGGGATAACTCCCCTGCTCTTCTTCGAAATAGTGCCATGGGATCTTTTACATCCACCTGAGAGGCTAGATGGGGCCTCGGTTTAACGTCTTGTCCGACAGTGCAGCACTCCCTCAGTACTGCACTGGAGCTTCAGCCTAGATTTATGTGTTCAAGTCCCTAGAGTGGAACTTGAACCCACAACATTCTGCCTCAGAGGCGAGAGTGCTGCCCAATGAGCCACGGTTGACACTAAAGGATACTTGCTGTTGGTCAAGAGGTGTTTGAAGACTGGCCGGGTCTTGTAGATTTCCAGCCTCAGGTCAGAGGGAACGAGCAGAAATGACTGGCTTTCCCTCTCGGAATTATTGTTTTTTTACACAAATTTCACACTTTGAATTTTATTCCGGAGCTCTGAGTCATCGATCATTTCTGCTGATGAACAGAGGTGCAGGATGATGGGCGGCGATGATTAACTAGCCAGTAAATTGTTCCAACACCCTCCTCCCTAAGCCTTGCTACATCACTGCGCACTGTCAGAACCTGCCTTAAAACCAACCCCTTCAACACCTTTCTAATTCTGCAGGCTTGGGAATGTTTTGCTAGAAAGAAAGACTTTCATTTATATAACGCGTTTCACTACCCCCGTGTATCTCAAAGCACTTTACAGCCAATGAAGCACTTACAAGAAAAAAATGTAGTCACTGGTGTCATGTAGGAAACGCGGCAGCCAATTTTCGCACAGCAAGCTCCCACAACCAGCAATGTGATAATGACCAGATAATCTGTTTTAGTGATGTTACATAAGAACATAAGAAATAGGAGCAGGAGTAGGCCATACGGCCCCTCGAGCCTGCTCCGCCATTTAATAAGATCATCGTCCGATCATGGACTCAGCTCCACTTCCCTACCTGCTCCCCATAACCCCTTATCCCCTTATCGTTTAAGAAACTGTCTATTTCTGTCTTAAATTTATTCAATGTCCCAGCTTCCACAGCTCTCTGAGGCAGCGAATTCCACAGATCCACAACCCTCTGAGAGAAGAAATTTCTCCTCATCTCAGTTTTAAATGGGCAGCCCCTTATTCTAAGATCATGCCCCCTAGTTCTAGTCTCCCCTATCAGTGGAAACATCCTCTCTGCATCCAACTTGTCAAGCCCCCTCATAATCTTATACGTTTCGATAAGATCACCTCTCATTCTTCTGAATTCCAATGAGTAGAGGCCCAACCTACTCAACCTTTCTCATAAGTCAACCCCCTCATCTCCGGAATCAACCTAGTGAACCTTCTCTGAACTGCCTCCAGAGCAAGTATATCCTTTTGTAAATATGGAAACCAAAACTACATGCAGTATTCCAGGTGTGGCCTCACCAGTACCCTGTATAGCTGTAGCAAGACTTCCCTGCTTTTATGCTCCATCCCCTTTGCAATAAAGGCCAAGATTCCATTGGCCTTCCTGATCACTTGCTGTACCTGCATACTAACCTTTTGTGATTGAGGGCTAAATATTAGCCTAGGACACCGGGGATAACTCCCCTGCTCCTCTTTAAAATAGTGGCCGTGGGATCTTTTATGTCCACCTGAGAGAGCAGACGGAGCCTCAGTTTAACATCTCATCCGAAAGACGGCACCTCCGACAGTGCAGCACTCCCTCAGCACTGCACTGGGAGCGTCAGCCTAGATTTTGGTGCTTAAGTCCCTGGAGTGGGACTTGAACCCACAACCTTCTGCCTTAGAGGCAAGAGTGCTGCCCACTGAGGCAGGGGTTGACACGTTAAGGGTACTTTATATATGTAAGTTGTTGGTGTACAACCCCACTTGAATCAGTTTATTAATCATGCCGAGGGAGTCTCCAGGAATTAAAGATTAATCTCTAGGACACTGTTGCGAGCAAACCCAAGAGAAATTGTAGGCCATGTACTTTTTTATTCATTTTGAATGCTTTTGAGTAATAATTATTAAAACATTGGAGGTGTGTAAAAAGGCTGTTTGACTAAGAGTCACGAATCAACAACAACGTGTATTTATATAGCGCCTTTAATGTAGATAAACGTCCCAAGGCGTTAAAGGATGTGAGTCCAGACAATATTCGAGTCAAACATGCCCAGGTCAGTCATAGTGTCGACTAGACGTCAAGTAAAGCACCATTTGTTCTCCACTAATAATGTGCCTTAAAAACAAATGACAGGGCTGTTGGGAAAGGGCAGGGGATGTGGACTGATTGGCCAGCTCGTTCAATGAGCCGACACAGGCACGATGGGCGGAATGGCCTCCTTCTGTGCTCTGTCAGTCCCTCAAATCTCAGAGCAACCTCCTTCTGCACCACAGTGGCTTTTCTATATAACAACAACAACTTGTATTTATATAGCGTCCCAAGGCGATTCACAGGAGTATTACGCGATTAAAAAACACTGACACCAAGCCGCATAAAGAGAAATTAGGGCAGGTGAGCAAAAGCTTGGTCAAAGAGATAGGTTTTAAGGAGCGTCTTGAAAGAGGAAAGAGAGGCCGAGAGGTTTAGGGAGGGAGTTCCAGAGCTTGGGGCCCAGGCAACAGAAGGCACGGCCACCAATGTTTGAGCGATTATAATCTGGGATGCTCAGGAGGGCAGAATTAGAGGAGCACAGATATCTCGGAGGGTGGGGTTGTGGGGCTGGAGGAGATTACAGAGGCAGGGAGGGTCGAGGCCATGGAAGGATTTGAAACCAAGGATGAGAATTTTGAAATTGAATCCTTGCTTAACCAGGAGCCAATGTAGGTCAGCGAGCAGAGGGTGTGATGGGTGAGCGGGACCTGGTGCGAGTTAGGACATGGGCAGCCGAGTTTTGGATCACATCTAGTTTATGTAGAGTAGAATGTGGGAGGCCGGCCACATCCTCCAATCAGGTAATGCAGTGATTGCCCGCTTTCCAATTTGCCGCGGGAAGGTAGTACGGCGTGAGGATGGACATGTTGGGCGGCCAATGGAGGAAGAGCGGGGGCGGGGCATTTGGAGGAGGGACTTCATGTGATGCAACCTCTTTGAAATCCCCCCCGCAGGTGGAGTCGGCAACCCAACAGGTGACAGAAACATTGGCCTGCCCAAAGCCAGATCCAAAAGTATCCCAATGAAGAAATGCCCCTAGCCTGCACTGTGCAGATTTGTTGTAGCCAGCATTTATGTTTGGAGGCAGAAAATGCAAACGCCAATCCAGGAGAGGTTCCGACTGTTGGGTTGCTGGTGTGGCACAGCTGCCTCCGATGGGCCTTTCCCCGTCAAAGCCAACTTGCAATGCACGAGGTCTCCGAGTGTCCGAGCGTGGCCCATTCCCACAGCTCCCAACCATTTTCTGCAGAGCTCACATGACTTCAAGGCAAGAGGGAGCGCAGGCCTTGTCCTGCCCACAGGGTTCTTTCACTTATGATTGGTCGATTATTGCTGTCAGTCATCATCCTCGTCTGACGAAGGGTCGTCGACCTGAAACGTTAACTCTGTTTCTCGTTCCACAGATGCTGCCTGACCTGCTGAGCATTTCCGGTATTTTCTGTTTTTAATTTCATCATTCCCCTTCACTCATTGGCAGGTCGGTGATGACTGACAGCGGCGACAGCCAACCAGAAGCGAGAGAGCTCTATGTAGGAGTTTGACTGCTTTGCCTGTTGCAAATGGCTAAAATACTAAAAATGGCTGTGTGGCTGATAATGGAGAAGAAAGCTGTGGACTGCAGGAAGATATCAATAAACTGGTCAGGTGGGCAGAACTGTGGCAAATGGAATTCAATCCGGAGAAGTGAGAGGTAATGCATTTGGGGAGGGCTAACAAGACAAGGGAATACACATTAAATGGTAGGACACTGAGAATTGTGGAGGAACAAAGGGACCTTGGAGTGCAGGTCCACAGATCCCTGAATGCCAGGCAGATAAGGTGGTTAAGAAGGTATACGGAATACTTGTCTTTATTAGCTGGGGCACAGAATACAAGAGCAGGGAGGTTATGCTTCAAATGTATAAGAACATAAGATCATAAGAAATAGGAACAGGAGTAGGCCATACGGCCCCTCGAGCCTGCTCTGCCATTCAATACAATCATAGCTGATCCGATCATGGACTCAGGTCCACTTCCCTGCCCGCTCCCCATAACCCCTTATTCCTTATCGGTTAAGAAACTGTCTATCTCTGTCTTAAATTTATTCAATGTCCCAGCTTCCACAGCTCTCTGAGGCAGCGAATTCCACAGATTTACAACCCTCTGAGAGAAGAAATTCCTCCTCATCTCAATTTTAAATAGGCGGCCCCTTATTCTAAGATTATGCCCCCTAGTTCTAGTCTCCCCCATCAGTGGAAACATCCTCTCTGCATCCACCTTGTCAAGCCCCCTCATAATCTTATACGTTTCGATAAGATCACCTCTCATTCTTCTGAACTCCAATGAGTAGAGGCCCAATCTACTCAATCTTTTCTCATAAGTCAACCCCCTCATCTCCGGAATCAACCTAGTGAACCTTCTCTGAACTGCCTCCAAAGCAAGTATATATTTTCTTAAATATAGAAACCAAAACTGCACGCAGTGTTCCAGGTATGGCCTCACCTATACCCTGTACAACTGTAGCAAGACTTCCCTGCTTTTATACTCCATCCCCTTTGCAATAAAGGCCAAGATTCCATTGGCTTTCCTGATCACTTGCTGTACCTGCATACTATCCTTTTGTGCTTCATGCACCAGGACCCCCAGGTCCCGCTGTACTGCGGCACTTTGCAATCTTTCTCCATTTAAATAATAACTTGCTCTTCGATTTTTTTCTGCCAAAGTGCATGACCTCACACTTTCCAACTTGTTAGGCCACAGCTAGAGTACTGCGTGCAGTTCTGGTCACCATATTACCGGAAAGATGTGATTGCACTGGAGAGGGTACAGAGGAGATTTTAGGAGGATGTTGCCTGGACTGGAGAATTTTATCTATGAGGAAAGATAAATAGGCTGGGGTTGTTTTCTTTAGAACAGAGGAGGCTGAGGGGCGACTTTACTGAGGTGTATAAAATTATGAGGGGCCTAGATAGAGTGGATAGGAAGGACCTATTTCCCTTAGCAGAGGGGTCAACAACTAGGGGGCATAGATTTAAAGTAATTGGTAGGTTAGGAGGGGATTGGAGGGGAAATTTCTTCACCCAGGGGGTTATGGGGGTCTGGGTGGAACTCACTGCCTGAAAGGGTGGTAGAGACAGAACCCTCACCACATTTAAAAAGTACTTGGATGTGCCCTTGAAGTGCCGTAACCTACAGGGCTACGGACCGAGAGCTAGAAAGTGGGATTAGGCTGGGTAGCTCTTTGTTGGCTGACACGAACACGATGGGCCGAATGGCCTCCTTCCGTGCTGTAAATTTCTGTGATTTCTATGAAATTGAGCAGAGCTGAGTGGAGGGTTTTATGGTCAATGGTCAGACATGGCCAGGGAGGAGGATGGAATCGGAGTTTGTGGCGGTCTGAATGATGCAGGCAGTCGCTGTCACTCTCAGCTGCCCCCTCGTAAATAGTACCCTTTTCACATTTCAAACATTGGCAGGTAGCTTACAGCAATGAATACAATACAGCAACTTAATCAGCATAAACATATGGCACATGAGGCAGAGTGCTCTCAGAGACCCATGTGCTTCCTCCTATTAATAGAGTAGCAACTCTCTTATTAAGATGGCAAGTACATCAATATTAAATTGAATAGGAGCCAATTTCATCCTCTTTCCTTGCCCATGTGCAGCATACTAGTCGCATGTGTTCCTCTATCATAAGTGCCAGCTATTTCCCCCTGGTGCAAATCTGATTTTGGCCGCACTCAACCAACCAACAGATTTAATGGCTCGGAGTTGAGCCTGAGATCCAGCTATTTGTTGACGCTCCCACTGGACAATGTGGAAAGGAACGATAAGCTCCACTGTTGGCATGGCTGAGTGTGGGGCTAAATCATAGAATCATCGAAAGGTTACGGCACAGAAGGAGGCCATTTGGCCCGTCGAGCCCGTGCTGGCTCTCTGCAAGAGCACTTCAGCCAGTCTCACTCCCCCGCCCTTTCACCATAGCACTGGGAAAAAAATTCTTACAGGGACTTATTCAACTCCCTTTTGAAAGCCACGATTGAGTCTGCCTCCACCACCCTCTCAGGCAGCGCATTCCAGATCCTAACCACTCGCTGCGTAAAAAAGTTTTTCCTCACGTCGCCTTTGGTTCTTCTGCCAATCGCCTTAAATCTGTGTCCTCTGGTTCTCGACCCTTCCACCAATGGGAACAGTTTCTCTCTCTCTACTCTGTCCAGATCCCTCATGATTTTGAACACCTCGATCAAATCTCCTCTCAACCTTCTCTGCTCCGAGGAGAACAACCTGAGCCTCTCCAGTCTATCCACGGAACTGAAGTCTCTCATCCCTGGAACCATTCTGCTTTTATGTTTGTATTCCCACCCCTAACTAATATGAGGTAGGGCAAATTTATAACTGCCCTCAATGGCCCCGGCTTGTCATAAACACATTTCTTTACAGTGTGTATTTTATTTCATTTATAAAAAAAAAAATTATAGCTTTAAAAATTACATTTAAAATTGCATAACCCATATAAACCCATTGTGTCTATATTAACAAAAACAACTTGTATTTATATAGCATCTCAACAGTAATAAAATGTCCCAAGGCACTTCACAGAAGCGTTATCAGAGAAAATTTGACACCATGCCACACAAGGACATATTGGGAAGATGTGCGTTTTAAGGAACATCTTAAAGGAGGAGAGAGAGGCGGGGAGGTTTAGGCAGGGAGTTCCAGAGCTTGGGGCCCAGGCAGCTGAAGGCACGGCCACCAATGGTTGAGCGATTATAATCAGGGATGCTCAAGAAGGCAGAATTTGAGGAGCCCAGGTATCTCGGGGGGTTGTGGGGCTAGAGGAGATTACAGAGATAGGGAGGGGCGAGGCCATGGAGGGATTTGTAAACAAGGATGAGAATTTTGAAATCGAGGCATTGCTTAACCGGGAGCCAAAGTCGGTCAGCGAGCACAGGGGGTGATGGGTGAGCGGGACTTGGTGCGAGTTAGGAGAGGTTTAGGGAGGGAATTCCAGAGCTTGGGGCCTAGGCAGACATGGCCACCAATGGTGAAGAGATTAAAATCGGGGCTGCACAGGAGGCCAGAGTTGGAGTTCATTTAGTGCGTGGGACAACCGATTACATCTGTGTCAGGTTGCACTATGGGGGTTCAGCTACTAATTGTTAAAGTCTTCGCTGTTATTTATTATCTGCCTTCTGCATTTCAGACAGTATGCACCAACTTTCCCTGCTTCTCTCCTGAGGACATGTTGGGTTCCACTGATGTTTGACAACCCTTCACGCTTGAGCCCAGATAGTGAGTTATGTAACTTGTGGATATCGTGATCAAAACTCAATCCCAACTGCACCCGATGTCAAGGGTCACCAGCAGAATCACTGGATAAAAAGTCAAAGACTTGCATTGATATCGCGCCGTAGGACGTGCCAAAGCCCTTTACAGCCAATGAAGCACTTTTTAAAAGTGTAGTCACTGTTGTAATGTAGTAAAGACGGCAACCGATTTGCACACAGCAAGCTCCCACAAACAGCAATGTGATAATAGAAACATAGAAACATAGAACATAGAAGAAGTTTCTCCTCATCTCGGTCCTAAATGGCTTACCCCTTATCCTTAGACTGTGACCCCTGGTTCTGGACTTCCCCAACATTAATAAGAACATAAGAACATAAGAATTAGGAACAGGAGTAAGCCATCTAGCCCTTCGAGCCTTCACCGCCATTCAATGAGTTCATGGCTGAACATGCAACTTCAGTACCCCATTCATGCTTTCTCGCCATACCCCTTGATCCCACTAGTAGTAAGGACTACATCTAACTCCTTTTTGAATATATTTACTGAATTGGCCTCAACAACTTTCTGTGGTAGAGAATTCCACAGGCTCACCACTCTCTGGGTGAAGAAGTTTCTCCTCATCTCGGTCCTAAATGGCTTACCCCTTATCCTTAGACTGTGACCCCTGGTTCTGGACTTCCCCAACATTAATAAGAACATAAGAACATAAGAATTAGGAACAGGAGTAGGCCATCTAGTCCCTCGAGCCTGCTCCGCCATTCAACAAGATCATGGCTGATCTGATCGTGGACTCAGCTCCACTTACCCGCCCGCTCCCCGTAACCCTTAATTCCCTTATTGGTTAAAAATCTATCTATCTGTGATTTGAATATATTCAATGAGCTAACCTCAACTGCTTCCTTGGGCAGAGAATTCCACAGATTCACAACCCTCTGGGAGAAGAAATTCCTTCTCAACTCGGTTTTAAGTTGGCTCCCCCGTATTTTGAGGCTGTGCCCCCTAGTTCTAGTCTCCCCGACCAGATCATCCGTTTTAATGCTGTCAGTTGAGGGATAAACATAAGTCAGAACAACGTCCCCTGCTTCTTCTTCAAAATAGTGGGCCTGGAATCTTTTATGTCCTCCTTTGAGGACAGATAGGGCCTGGTTCAATGTCTCGTCTGAAGGTTGGCAGCTCTGTCAACGCAGCAATTCCTCAGCGCTGCACTGGATTCTGTTCCAAAGTGTCTGAAGGGTGACTTAAACCCACAGCCTTCCAACTCAGTGGGCAAAAGTGCTACCCACTGAGCCACAGCTGAAACCTTGAAGGGTTAACACGGAGATATCATACTTGCACCCAATCGCATCTGCACCAGCGGCTGGATTCTCGGCTTTTAAGACTTCGGGGCGTTAATGGCGGCAGGGCGATCTTGATACCGCCTGGAAAAGGCTTGTGCCTCAGTCAGCAAAATTGGGCCGCTGGGCCCTGAGTGTGGGGTGGAGCGCTAAGGGAGGCGTTACACATCTCTCTCAGGGCGCTAGGCCGGCTGAGCATGGGAAAATCCCGAGCTAAACAGCCGGCCTCGGAGCGCACTGAAAGAGACCTGGGGAGAATAAAACCTGAAAAAAACCCACCAAAAACATCCCCAATCCACAGCCCACGTCACCACAACATAAATCGCCAAATAAATAAAAGAAAAACCCAACCAGATGTACCCGAGGTGGCCATTACTGACCTCACTGTGGCCGCGACAGCTCGGAGCGCCCGCTGCCACAGGCGGTCCCAGCAGGGGGCGCTGCGGGTCGGGCGGGAGCCAAAAATCGAACCAGAGTCACAACCCGGGGCGTTACACACCGGCTCGCCTCTCCCGGGCGGTACTGCTCCGTGCCCTTCCCAAACCGGCCCCGGGAACTCCCGCGGGACGCTGGCAGCTGGCCGCTCGCCAGGAACAGCTCACCGCCACCATTGCCCCCTCCCCCCTCCCTCCAGGGCGAAAACAGAGGCGGACTGGACCGGAAAATCCAGCCCCAGATCTCAACGCATTTGCACCTCTATCAGAGATCACTGGGTAACAATCAATTGGATTTTACTTACCCTTCTCTCTTGCCCAGTGCTGATGAGACCAAGTGTAACACTCGCTTCAACACGCTGCTCAGCACAGGCTGGAACAAGGGACCTCTTTGCTTTAATGTGCCTTTAATATCAGTTAACATAGAATAATAAAAACCTACTGAACAAATACTTACCAGGAGTCATTTATTATTCAGCAAGATGTTATCACAATGAAATGCTTACATATTTCATTTCCCACATGCAGCTTTTGCCAGGAATTGAAAAGCCCCTCTGGAAATCTTTGCTACAAAATCCGTCTAGTCTTGCCTTCCTCCAACAATTTACAGGATTTAAAAACACAATCTTGGTGCCCCAGATGTCCCAATTTCCGTTAATTTAACATCAGTGGTTAGTACCGGCCTTAAAATAGCACTGATCAGAAACTCCAGACTGGTGTCACCAATACACGACCGCTTGGTCTACCTCATCGTGTCAGCCGTGGCTCAGTGGGAAGCTCTCTCGCCTCTGCGTCAGCAGATCGTGAGTTCATAATCCCACTCCAGAGATTGGAGCACAAAATCTCGGCTGGCAGTACTGTCAGAGATGCCGTCTTTTTTGGATGAGAAGTTAAAAGGAGGCTCCATCTGTTCTCTCAGGTGGACGTAAAAGATCCCATGGCACTATTTCGGAGAAAAGTAGGGGAGTTCTCCCCGATGTCCTGCCCAATATTTATCCTTCAACCAACATTACTGAAACAGAATATCTGGTCATGATCACATTGCTGTGCACAAATTGGCCACATTACAACAATGACTACACTCCTAAAGTACTTTGTTGAAAGCAAAGCACTTTGGACATCCGCTGCTGAAGCCCTCATCCATGCCTTTGTTACCTCTAGACTTGACCATTCCAATGCACTCCTGGCTAGCCTCCCACATTCCACCCTACGTAAACTAGAGGTGATCCAGAAGTCGGTTGCCCATGTCCTAACTCGCACCAAGTCCCGCTCACCCATCACCCCCTGTGCTAGCTGACCTACATTGGCTCCCGGTTAAGCCACGCCTTAATTTTAAAATTCTCATCCTTGTTTCCAAATCCCTCCATGGCCTCGCCCCTCCCTATCTCTGTAATCTCCTCCAGCCTCACAACCCCCCGAGATGTCTGCGCTCCTCTAATTCTGCCTTAATTTCTCCTTATGCGGCTTGGTGTCAAATGTTTTGATCTGAGCGCTGGGGGCACTGCCGGTTTTGCGCCCCCGCTAACTCCCGTGCAATTTACCACCGCCCTCCGCCCCCGCCCCGCTGGCGAGAAATCATCTGCGCCCCCTGGGAGCACGAACAGGAGCCGCAAACAATGCAAATTTCTCCCCCCCCCCACCCCCCGACGTGTTCAGGGCTCCTAATTAATGAGGACCAAATGGCAAAAGTTTATCGTGATTTAAAGTAATTTAACATTCAGCAGCTGACTTACAAACTGCGTCTTTCCGACTGACTCATTTTTCAGTTGCCTACTTAAAATTAGCACTTGCTGGCGTGAAGGGAACGTTGCTCAATTCTCACGCTCGAACCCATCTGTCATGACTAGGGCGATACTTCCATTTCTTAAGTTAAGTTTAGGTCTCTTGCTTCTTCCGGCTGCACGTCACGTGCAGAATAAAGAAATAGAAACCTACCTGTTTGTTGGCGTCTGCTGGTTCGTCAGTAACATAGGCTGGAAAACCCAGGCGGGCGAGGCTCAACTCACAGTTTGCTCAGTTTCTGGAAGTGCTCTTTAAACAGGCGTTAATCCCCTCACTAGCAAATGCAAGGGACCTACCGCCTGCTTCCACTTTAAAAGTGAGTTCTCAGGTGACTGAACAGTCCAATATGGGAATTACAGTCTCTGTCACAGGTGGGACAGACAGTGGTTGAGGGAAAGGGTGGGTGGGACTGGTTTGTCGCACGCTCCTTCTGCTGCCTGCGCTTGGTTTCTGCATGCTCTCAGCGATGAGACTCGAGGTGCTCAGCGACTTCCTAGATGCAGTCCCTCCACTTAGGGCGGTCTTTGGCTAGGGACTTCCAGGTGTTCGTGGGGATGTTGCACTTTATCAGGGAGGCTTTGAGGGTATCCTTGAAATGTTTCCTCTGCCCACCTTGGGCTCGCTTGCCGAGTAGGAGTTCAGAGTAGGGCGCTTGCTTTGGGAGTCTTGTGTCAGGCATGCGAACAATGTGGCCTGCCCAGCGGAGCTAGTCGAGTGTGGTCAGTGCTTCGATGCTGGGGATGTTGGCCTGGTCGAGGACGCGAACGTTGGTGCGTCTGTCCTCCCAGGGGATTTGCAGGATCTTGCGGAGACATCGTTGGTGGTATTTCTCCAGCGATTTGAGGTGTCTACTGTACATAGTCCACGTCTCTGAGCCATACAGGAGGGCGGGTATCACTACAGCCCTGTAGACCATGAGCTTGGTGCCAGATTTGAGAACCTGATCTTCGAACACTCTTTTCCTCAGGTGGCCAAAGTCCGCCCAGAAAACAGGAGCAACGCGTATCAATTTCTCGTCCCCCCCTCCCCCACCACAGCTTCAGGATACAGATGTTGTGGCTGGCCGGGTGTTTGTCAGACGTGTGGTCGACCAAACCATCCAATTTAAATACAAACGGCCTCTGGGCTTTATTTGTACATATATTGGGTTGGCTGCTCTTTGAGTTTACCAACTGGTGTCTAAACGTGCCTTGACCCAGTCATTTCTGTTTCAAAAGGTATTTCTCAACCTGCCTTGGGTGATCCATCTGAAGACACAGGAAGAACGGTCTGCGAGACTCCATGGACAGTCAGCTACAAACACGCATGTAAAGGTTAACACTCACCGTGTGTCTGGTCCAGTTAGTATTGCAATTTAGTGATGATGTAGATGTTATTTTCTACCTTCTGAAGCGGGATAGTTAAGACCGTAAATAATATAAATCTATGATTTTATCCATGCTGCTGCTCACATCCATTTACTGCTTAATAACATTTGTTCCGCAGCCTATAACCTAATCCACTGTCTAGTGAAGTGTTCATTCATTAGCCTTCTGAAATTGAGCAAGATCTTGTAGGGCACATTATACAACTAGGAGCCGAAATATGGCGTATAGTGACCCTGCTTGTGTGGAGATGATTGGGTAATTCTCCCCGTCAATCACTCCTGGGAACCGCACTGCTGTAAGTAGCTGGGACTATCTTACGCACAGAATTTGTATTGTGTAACTGTCCTCCACTCACTGCGCTTTGCTGGGGAAATAATCCTGCCGTAGTCGGGAGACTCTGCTTGCTGCAGTTTTGGTCATGGATCAAAGATTCTGAAAATTAAAATCTCAAGTCCCGCCCCCTCCTCCAACTCATTGCGGTGTCAATTTTTCTTTTATTCGTTGACGGGATGTGGACGTCAGCGGCAAGGCCGGCATTTATTGCCCGTCCCTAATTGCCCGTGAGAAGGTGGTGGTGAGCCGCCTTCTTGCAAACCATGGAGTGTCTCGCTGGGCCATTTCAGAGGGCAGTTAAGAGCCAACCACATTGCTGTGGGTCTGGAGTCACAAATCGGCCAGACCGGGTAAGGGCGGCAGATTTCCTTCCCTAAAGGGTATTCGTGAACTAGATGGATTTTTAGACAATCCAGTAGTTTCATGGTTTACTGATACCTGTACTAGCTTTTTAATTCCAGATTTTTATTTAATTAAATTTAAACTCCCGAGCTGCCATGGTGGGATTGGAACTCTTGTCTCCAGAGCATTAGTTGAGACCTACTCATCCAGCAACATTGCTACCATACTCCTGTTATTCGCTCCACTAGAGTAACAGGAGTTTTCAGTTTGAATCCCGGGCTTGCTACAACTCTCCTCGTTACTGGGCAGGTAAAAATACTCTGCAGGTCACTGGGAGTGAGGCCGCATCTAAAGATCAGTATGTGGAACCTGCACGGGTGATGGAACAAGAAACATCACTGAGTTTCAAGAAGGAACGAGACAGGTTCTTCATAATAAATGGGATTCAGGGTTAATAGAAATGCATCAAGGGTGGGCTAGATGGGATGAAGGCCTTTATATAGAATTACACAGAATCTATAGCACGGAAACAGGCCATTCAGCCCATCTGGTCAATAAGTGTCCTCCCACTCCAATTACTTCTATTCACCCTCTATTCCTCCTCCTGCGATGGAACATCAGCGGCAAGTCGGGCCATAAAAGGATGGGCGAGCGGCGGCCATGGGCAGCGTGGAGGCCACGGCAAGGTACAGCGCGAGCTGGTGCTGGAGGGCGACGGCTGTGAAGAGTGACGTCATCAAGGTCCAGGTCAGTGATTGGAGCGTGGGCATGTACAGCAGGAGCGGCGAGGTCGGGGCGAAGGAGCGGCGAAAGATTGCAGAGGACGTGATTGGGGCCCAGGAGAGGTGTGAGTTCGGGGCCCAGGGGCAGCACGGGCCCAGCCCACACTGCGATATGTGAGCGCACTAGGTCCGTGCAGCAGAGCTGGTCTCCAGTTGTCTTGATTAATCCTTGCCACTGGACCAAGACCCAGCTCTGTCAAGCCCCGTGTGATGGCTGGTGTGCAACGGCCACCCCACGTTAAAAAAATCCACGCACAGGCATCTTCCACCCTTCAGGATGTAGTTCGGGGCCTTCATTGAAACACCTGTGAACTCGTCCTTTTTTGGTGTGGAAGCAAGTCATCCTCACTTTGAGGGACTACCTTTGATTGATTGATTCCCCCTCCCACATCCCTCTATTCCCCCTCCTGCATCAAGTCTGCTCTGAACTACATTGACAGCATCGTCTGCAACCGAGTTCCACATTCTCACCATTCCCTCTGTGAAGAAATTCCTCCGAAATTCTTTATTTGATCTCAGTGGCTACCTTATATTTATGCCCCCTTCTACTGGACTCACCCAAACGTGTAAGCAGTTTCCCCACATCCACTCTATCGAACCCCTTAATCATTTTATAGACCTCTCTCAGGTCTCCTTGGGCTTCTCCTTCGCAGAGAAAAGAGGCCCAGCCTGCTCAATCGTTCCTGACAGTTGCATCCTCTCAATTCTGGTAACGTGCTCGTACATGTTAGTTATGTATTAATGCTTGGGGGTCACCACACACCAGAGGGCGCCACGGTCGGAGGTCATCGGGCTGTACACATGTGGCATGTGTGCTTGGTCACCTGTATATAAGCTGGGTGTCTTTGTCACACAGGCACTCTTGGGCTGGAATAAAGATGGATCAGGCTGCACCTGAGTGATTTTACAGTAACCAGACTCTTGAGTCATTACAATGTTTTCTATGCAGTCTCCAGCACTCCATTAAGTAGTGTGGAGGCCGGAACTGTGCACAGTACTTCAAGCGTGGTCTGACCAAGGTGCTATATAAATGTAACATCACCTCCCTGTGCGTTCTACTCCTCTACAAATGAACCTCAGGATTTGTTTGCACTCATTGATGGCCTTATTGACATGTGTTGCTACTTTGGGCGATTTTTGAACCTGTATTTCCAGATCACTTTGCTCCTCCATTCCATTTAGTTTCTTGTCTTCCAAGGAATACTGAGCTCCATATTTCTCCTTCCAAAACGAACCACCTCACACTTCTCCAGCCCACAACTGTTGCTGTATCATACTGTGGGAGTGGGTTGCAGCTTCAAGTCCCACTCCAGAGACTTCAGCACATAAAATCCAGGCTGACACTCCCAGTGCAGTGCTGAGGGAGCGCCGCACTGTCGTCTTTCAGATGAGACGTTAAACCGAGACCCTGTCTGCTCTCTCGGGTGGATGTAAAAGATATGTTTCGAAGAAGAGCAGGGGAGTTATTCACGGTGTCCTGGCCAATATTTATCCCTCAATCAACATCACTAAAACAGATTATCTGGTCATTATCACATTGCTGTTTGTGGGAGCTTGCTGTGCGCAAATTGGCTGCTGCGTTTCCCACATTACAACAGTGACTACACTCCAAAAGCACTTTAAAGCGCTTTGAGACGTCCGGTGGTCATGAAAGGTGCTGTAAAGATGCAAGTCTTTCTTTACTACAACTGTGACTATTGCTTAAAAGTACTTCATTGGCTGTAAAGCGCTTTGCGATGCCCTAAGGTCGTGAAAGGAGCTATATAAATGCAAGTTCTTTCTTTCGATTTGGTCCTGGCCATTGTCAGTTGTGGTTGGAGACAGCATCAGATTCAGTTGTGACGAAGCTGCAACCCCTCCCCCTGTGTGGTGCACCCCCCTCCCCCGTGTGGTGCACCCCATCCCCCAGTGTGGTTCCCCCCCTCCCCCGTGTGGTGCACCCCATCCCCCAGTGTGGTTCCCCCCCTCCCACTGTGTGGTGCACCCCATCCCCCAGTGTGGTTCCCCCCCTCCCCCGTGTGGTGGAACCCCTTTCCCCATGCAGTGCATCCCCTCTCCCTGGGCTGACACTCCCTGCCAAGCCTCACGCATGAAGATGGCCACTTGGGTGAGATACTGGAAATGTGCTGGCACCTGTAGCAAGGGGCAGCTCCGTCAGGGGGGAAAACAGAGGGCGGGGGGGGGGGGGGGGTGGAAAAAAACTGATGGAAAGTCTTTGGAATGAAGAAAATTGGAGTTAGATGTTTGGAACAGGCCGTGTGTAAATAACACCTCACGCCTCAAAACCGAGGAGAGGGGAAAGAGTTTATACGTGGCGAGATGTTGGGTGGGCGAGAGTGGGAGTGAGAGCTATGACTCATTGATAATTGAACAGCGCTAATGGAACGCCTTCCACAGTCTGCTCCTGGCTGCTCCTGGCCCTCAGACTGTTGCTGGTGATGGATCCAGTGATACCGATTCAGCTGAACATAAGAACATAAGAACATAAGAATTAGGAACAGGAGTAGGCCATCTAGCCCCTCGAGCCTGCTCCGCCATTCAATAAGATCATGGCTGATCTGGCCGTGGACTCAGCTCCACTTACCCGCCCTCTCTCTCAGCAACCCTTTACAGCACTGAGGGAGATGCGCTGCGGGTTTATCGGACAACACTCAGTGGTAGGTCAGCCCATTTCCAGATTGCTGCTCAATACCACCTCTGGGACTGGGTTTTCGGTTGTCTATAGCCTCAGTTAACGGCCAGAGGGGGGGCGTTAATGGGAGCTGAAGAGGTTACCGACCGGGTAACCACGTTAGAGGTTCACTGCGGGCGCAAACCATTAGCACCTGGCGATCATGACGTCAGTCCCGGTGCAACGCACACGCTTGTGCCCAGCTCACTACATTCAGTGCGTGCGCCTCATCGAGCACCCGCCAATATCATCATCATAGGCAGTCTCTCGAAGCGAGGATGACTTGCTTCCACGCCAAAAAAAGAATGAGTTCACAGGTGTTTCACTGAAGGACCTAATATTCCAGGTCCTGAAGGGTGGAAGATGCCTGTGCGTGGATTTTTTTAACGTGGGGTGACCGTTGCACACCAGCCACCACACGGGCTTGACAGAGCTAGGTCTTGGTCCAGTGGCAAGGATTAACCAGGACA
This sequence comes from Pristiophorus japonicus, assembly GCF_044704955.1. Classification (NCBI taxonomy): domain Eukaryota; kingdom Metazoa; phylum Chordata; class Chondrichthyes; family Pristiophoridae; genus Pristiophorus; species Pristiophorus japonicus. The sequence goes on along the minus strand of NC_092002.1, from coordinate 20,336,264 downwards.
ACTGGAGACCAGCTCTGCTGCACGGACCTAGTGCCCATACATATTGCACAGTGTGGGCTGGGCCCGTGCTGCCCCTGGGCCCTCGCCTCACCTGGGCCTCGAACTCACGCCTCTCCTGGGCCCCGATCACATCGCTCTGCAATCTCTCGCCGCTCCTTCGCCCCGACCTCTCCGCTCCTGCTGTACCTGCCCACGCTCCAATCACTGACCTGGACCTTGATGACGTCACTCTTCGCTGCCGTCGCCCTCCTGCACCAGCTCGCCACATTGTCCAGGGGCCACCGCTCACCGCTCCTGTTATGGCCCCGGCCTGCCGCTGAGGGTCTCTCGCAGGTCGGGGCCATAAAAGGACCTGCCAAAAGCACCGTTTGGAAAAACAGCGGGTGCAGGCTTGCAGAGTCGTTAACTGGCGGCTACTTAACGGGATGAGGAAGCACTTCCCTCGGGGTTCACAGTCAGTGCAGCGTTTACACACAGCACGGTGCGCGAGACTCCCAGTTTGCAGCGGCAGACAGACACAACAGTACAGGTTGAAAACAAGTGACTTTGAAAACTTTAATGGGTACAATACTATCTATGGGAGCCTTTAAGACTCAGCTTTTCCCGGAATCTGAATTGGGGTTCGCCTGGTCAGGTGTGTAACGGCTGATTTTGCACCACCTTCAGCTCTTCGTCCGATTCCGACAAATTTATCGTCGCTAAAATTACCGCTGCACCTGGGTTAGTGCCCCAACTGAGGAGGGGCCGGATTTCTCCCCCCCAAAGTCTTTGTTGCATCACTCGGGTCACCAAGTCTTGCTGGACGAATTGAATTCCTGGAAGTTTTGTCACATGACCTCCTGCCTCTAACTGCCCCACCCGGTCAAACAGCGTGATTTTTTTTTTCATCTTCAATATTTTCCGATAAAGACTGAAGCGTTGAAAGAAAATGAAAAAAAAAAATGTTTTTAAAAAGCCGCTATGATTTTTCTCCTGGGCTGCTCCTGCAGATTGATCTGTAATTTCTGGAGTCTCCAGGGCAGATCTGGAGGGTTGATAACCCTACACTTAGCTTATTGTGAGTTCCTAAATTAATCGCTTTTCATAATTGATGCTCATTGAGTGCCAGTCGTGGCTCAGTGGGCAGCACACTTGCTTCTGAGTCAGAAGGTTGTGGGTTCAAGTCCCACTCCAGAGACTTGAGCACAAAAAATCCAGGCTGACACTCCCAGTAGAGGAACACGGTGATTCTTTTACCGGACTGGTAAGCCCGAGGCCAGGACTAATAATCCACGAGACAGCAGCTGGGAGAATTTTGTTTAAAAGCTAGTATCAGTTATGGTGAGGGTTGTTGTTAAAAACCCATCTGGTTCACTGGTGTCCTTTAGGGAAGGAAATCTGCCGCCCTTACCCGGTCTGGCCGATATGTGACTCCGGACCCACAGCGACGTGGTTGACCCTTAACTGCCCCTCTGAAATGGCCCAGCGAGACACTCAGTTGTACCAAACCGCTACGACAAAGTCAGCACTGTGGGAGCAGCTTCACCACACGGACTGCAGTGGTTCAAGTGCAATTAGGGATGGGCAATAAATGCTGGCATTAACAACGATTAATTCGTGAAGGAATAAATACATTAAAAAAAACTCCAGTGTAGCACTAAGGAAGTGCTGCACTGTTGGAGGTACCGTTTTTTGGATGAGGTGTCTATCCGTCTGCCCTCTCGTAAAAGATCCCACGGCACTATTTGGAAGAAGAGCAGGGGAGTTCTCCCCGGTGTTCTGGCCAAGATTTATCCCTCAACCAACATCACTAAAACAGAATATCTGGTCATTATCACATTGCTGTTTGTGGGAGCTTGCTGTGCACAAATTGGCTGCCGCGTTTCCCACATTACAACAGTACTAGTTCCTTCGAAGGTACTAGTTGTAAAACACACACGCAAGCCTTTCTTTTCTTTTTCATTGCTGACCTGCCTCTTTTCAGACTCCTTCCCCACTCCCTGCCCTGCCCCCTTTCCCATAACGTTGCCTCCTTTTCGGCCGAAAGAAAAACTTGCATTTATATAGTGCCTTTCATCATGTCCTCATGATATCCCAATGGGCTTCACACCAAATGAAATACCTTTGAAGCGTTGTCACTGTTTAATGTAGCAAACGCGGCAGCCAACATGCGCACAGCAAGCTCCCACAAGTAGCAATGTGATAATGACCAGACGATCTGGCCTTGAAATCCTGGCCTCCCCGGGTCCGTACGGGGTGTGAACGGTGTGTGTATGGGGTGTGTACGGGGCGTGTACGGAGTGTGTACGGGGTGTATACGGGGTGTGTACGGAGTGTGTACGGGGTGTATACGGGGTGTGTACGGAGTGTGTACAGGGTGTGTACGGGGTGTGTACGGGGTGTGTACAGGGTGTACAGGGTGTGTACGGGGTCCGTACGGGGTGTGTACAGAGTGTGTGCGGAGTGTGTACGGAGTGTGTACAGAGTGTGTACAGGGTGTGTACGGGGTGTGTACGGACCCGGGAAGGCATCGCAAAAGCTGGTTTTCGACGTACAATGCACATGTGCCGAAAAGCGTTTTATCCGATCGTCAAGCTCTGGCTCAACAGATCCTCCATATCCCCACAACCAGGACCTTCGCACGGGCAAGACTGTGGTATTTACCCATCTCTTGCCCAGCAAATGTCCTGAAAACTCTTGCACCTGATAAAAGCAGGTGTATAGTCTACTTTTACCAGCGTAAGAGTTTTAAAACATATAAAAAACATATAAAAATAAAATTTAAAAACACATTTTAATGTTAAAAATCCTGCCCACTAAGTTAAGTTTATTTTAAACCATAATTAAAAAACTTTTTAAAAAATTGGAAAAATATTTATTTTTTCTAAGACATTTATTAACTTTAATTTAAATTAATGTTAAATACGTGATGCAGTTTTTCTATTTTTTATTGGTGTTTGGGGGCGGTGTTTCTCAATCATAATAAAGAGAGCTCCTACTTACGGAGTTCTCATTATTATGAATGAGAAAATACTGTACCTGGATTGGCTGCCCAGTGCCATGTGACTCCAGTCCAGCTCTACATCCGTATCGACGTGCACGTGCTGCGATGCGCCAGGAGAGGAGGCCTCAGGACCGGGATCGCCGATGGGCGCAGCAGGATCAGGTCGGTGTGGATCTTTTTAACCATTTTCTGTCGAGCGCCTGCGGGGAGCAGAGGGGCGGGAATTCAGGGCCTCTGTTTTAGTGACGTTGTTTGAGGGGTCAACGTTTATGGGGATATCAGGAGAACTCCCCTGCTCTTCATCGAAATAGTGCCGTGGGATCTTCACGTCCACCTGAGAAGGCAGACGGTGCCTCGGTTTAACGTCTCATGTGCCAGTGTGTCACTCCCTCAGTAGTGTTGGCCTAGATTTTGTGCTACTTTGAGGGGGTGCTACCAACTGAGCCAGGCTGAGAAAGCATGACTCGGGGCAGGATTGGCCTGAGTACTGGGGTTTGCTTTGTTGAGCATGAAAATGCAGCGGGGACCTGAATGACTTCAAACACCGAGAACACCAGAGAGAAACAGAGGCAAGCGGGCTGTTTTCCCGCAGAGAGTTAAGACCGTCCACAATGCACTGCATTCAATTGTAACTTTTAAAAGGGGACCGCATAAATTATGAAAAGAGATTAAAAGGGAACCCTTGGCCGACGCGGACACGATGGGCCGAAATGGTCTCCTTCCGTGCTGCAAGTTTCTATGATTCTCTGATATACTTGAAAAGGAGAAAGTTGTGTGGCTGTGGGGAAAGAGCAGGGGAAGTGAGTCTAATTGGGTCGCTCGTTCAGAGAGCCGGCACAGGCATGATGGGCCGAATGGCCTCCTTCTGTGCTGTATGAAAGAAAGTAAGTAGACTGGGCCGACACACACTGCAGTTTAGAAGAATGAGAGGTGATCTCATTGAAACATATAGGGGCCGAAATTTCCCCACCCGACCAAAATATAGGCGCACTCACCGATTCAGTTGTGTTTTTCCCGCCCCCGCCCCGATCCATGGGGCGGAGATTGGACCAGTATTGGCTCTTTGGCTTTTATTTCCGGTATGGGTCGGAGCTGTGGAGCAGCCGTCGCTCCGAGTCATCAGCGTCACGCTGTCGTGTCACACCGTCCCTCCCCTTCAGTTAAAGGGCCGCTGCTAACTCTGCCACTAGTTTAGTTCGGCCCACTGGGCCACCAGGGAGGGCTTCGGCTGGGCCAGCAGTCGGGTACCCAAGAGGGGGTGCCGGGGCTGCTTGTTGGCGGCCCGGCCGGACCTGTGGGCGCCATTATCGGGCCCACCTCGCAGTCGGCCGACAATGTAAATAACATGGCGGCCGCGCCCCTTTAAGGGCGGACGCTGTCAGTGGCACCGGCCGGGGCAAGTTTCCCGGTGGGGGGGGGGGGGGGAAAGGGGTCGCTGCTGGTCGGGAGGGGGGGTCGGCGTGTACCCTGCGGTGCGGCAGTGTGCGTAGTGTGGAAACCCGTTCCCGCTGCTCCCGGCCCATTGGGCAATTACAGACGGGTAGGCCCGCCCGCCTGTCCCCGGTCGGTGAGGCCTGAAGGAGGTGGGCAATTTCAGCCCCCTAAGATTCTGAGGGGTATTGACAAGTTCGAAGCCTGTCCGTCAGCCCCCAGATCGAGAGTCTTGAACAAGGGGGCATAGTCTCAGGATAAGGGGTTGGCCATTTAAGATCGCGATGAGGAGGAATTTCTTCACTCAGAGGGTTGTGAATCTTTGCAATTCTCTGTGCCAAAGGGCTGTGGATGCTGAATCGTTGAGTATATTCAAGACTGAGATCGATAGATTTTTGGACTCTAGGGGAATCAAGGTGTATGGGGATCGGGCAGGAAAGTGGATTTGAGGTCGAAGATCAGCCGTGATCTTATTGAATGGTGGAGCAGGCTCGAGGGGCCGAATGGCCTGCCCCTGAAGGAAGGAAGGAAGGAAAAAAATGCATTTGTCTAGCGCCTTTCATCTCATGCCTTCAAGGCCCGGTCAGTGCGCTGAGCTTTAAGCAGCTCAGACTCGGGGTTGTACTCGACGCAGCTGGCAGTATAGCTCAGTGGTGTGTGTATTTCAGTGCAGGATTTACGGGGAGGTGAATACAGGATCTCACTGAAGCACAATGCTGAATTCCCTCCACTCTGACAGCTCAGCCAAGTGGAACCCATCACAGCTAATGGGCTCTGCCCCAGAACCACGTCAAGAGCTCACTGTTCCTGCTCCAGTGAGATAATCTCCCCTGTAATCCTTTCGACTCGGCAACAAGGCAGAAATAAAAACAGAAAGGGCTAGAAATGTGTCTTGCAAGGGAGCACAAAATGGAGGGGGGGGGGGGGGGATCAAATCGGCTACCAGAAAGAAATAAAGAGAGACAGAAAGAAAGCAAGACAAAAAGAAAACCAGAATGAAAGACACAGACAGACAGAAAGAAAGACAAAAGGAAAGAAAGACAGACAGACTTGTAATTATCCAGCGCCTTTCAGCTTGTGCCTTTAATACTCAAGATGAGGCCTGGCCAACACCTCGATTTCAAAATTCTCATCCTTGTTTTCAAATCCCTCCATGGCCCTCGCCCCCTCCCTATCTTTGTAATCTTCTCCAGCCCCACAACCCCCCGAGATATCTGCGCTCCTCTAATTCTGCCCTTGAGCATCCCTGATTATAATCATTCAACCTGTATCTTCCCCTGGGCCCCAAGCTCTGGAACTCCCTGCCTAAACCTCTCCGCCTCTCTACCTCTCTTTCCTCCTTCCAGACGCTCCTTAAAACCTACCTCTTTGACCAAGCTTTCTGTCCCGATATTCAGACCCAGTGACTTTGTGGCTGGAGGACGGAGGAAATACAATATGAAAAGTGCGAGGCGAGAGACTGCTGATAGCCGGGCACCTTGAATACAGCTCCTGGATTAAAGGTGTCTTCACTCATTCATTTCCAGAATGATTGTTGCAGGAAGCACGATTGAAGTATGAGTCACAGTGGGTTTACATACAATGTTAATGCTGTTGTCACAAGATGTGGCCAGTATTAAATGTGCTGCACTGAATAATGTGGTCAGTTTTATACTGTCTATAAGGTAAAGAGTGCCCGTTATATCACCGAGTGTTCCTCCCCTTTCCAGTCACAATCCTCGATCTGTGTCTCTGTGTTCCCCACTCGCCCACTAATGGAAGCAACCTTTCTCTGTTTACTCCCAGTGAGGTTCCCAGGATCCACTCGCTCCTGTACAGGTTACTCCACTCTCCATGCTACTCCCACCCACCCCGTTGTGGCTGTGGCTCCCAGCTCTGTAGGGAACACTGGTCGGCACGTCCATCCCATCCCCCAACCCAGTGCCTCTCTCTCCCCCAAGCCCCAATCCACCAACCCGGTGCCTCTCTCTCCCCCAAGCCCCAATCCACCAACCCGGTGCCTCTCTCTCCCCCAAGCCCCCCACGCCTCTCTCTCTGCCCAGTCTCTCTCCCTCCGGGCCCCCAGTCTCTCTCCCCCCAGCCCCCAGTCTCTCTCGTCCCCCCAGCCCCCAGTCTCTCTCTCCCCCCCAGCCACCAGTCTCTCTCCCCACCACAGCCGCTTACTCTCTCCGCATCAGTCTCTCTCTCCCCCCAGCCCCGAGTCTCTCTCTCGCCCCCCAGTCTCTCTCTCCTCCCCAGTCTCTCTCTTCCCCCCTCAAGCCCCTCACTCCCGAAGCCCCAGTCTCTCTCTCCCCTAGCCCCGAGTCTCTCTCTCGCCCCCAGTCTCTCTCTCCTCCCCAGTCTCTCTCTCCCCCCCCGCCACCAGTCTCTCTTCCCCCCTCCAGCCCCTCACTCCCGAAGCCCCAGTCTCTCTCTCCCCCCCAGCCCCGAGTCTTTCTCTCGCCCCCAGTCTCTCTCTCTCCCCACCAGTCTCTCTCTCTCCTCCCCAGTCTCTCTCTTCCCCCCCCCGCAGCCCCTCACTCCCGAAGCCCCAGTCTCTCTCTCCCCCCAGCCCCGAGTCTCTCTCTCGCCCCCAGTCTCTCTTTCCTCCCCAGTCTCTCTTCCCCCCCCAGCCCCTCTCTCCCCCCAGCCCCCAGTCTCTCTCTCCCCCCAGCCCCCAGTCTCTCTCTCCCACCCAGTCTCTCTCTCCCCCCCCCAGCCCCCAGTCTCTCCTCCCCCAGCCCCCAGTCTCTCTCTCCCCCCCCCAGCCCCAGCCTCTCTCTTCCCCCCCAGCCCCAGCCTCTCTCTTCCCCCCAACCCCCAGTCTCTCTCTCTCTCCTCCCCAACCCCCAGTCTCTCCCTCCACCCGCAGCCTCAGTCTCTCTCTCCCCCCCAGCCCCACCCACTCTCTCCCCAGCCCCCAGTTTCTCTCTCTCCCCCCAGCCTCCAGTCTCTCTTCCCCCCACACCAGCTCCCAGTCTCTCTCTCGCCCCCCCCCGCCAGCCCCATTCTCTCTCTCTCCCTCCCCCAGCCCCCAGTATCTCTCTCCCTCCCAGCCCCCAGTCTCTCTCTCCCCCGCAGCCCCAGTATCTCTCTCTTCCCCCAGTCTCTCTCTCCCCCCGCCAGTCTCTCTCTCCCCCCACAACCCCCAATCTCTCTCTCTCCTCCAACCCCTAGTCTCTCTCTCCCCCTAGAGTCTCTCTCTCCCCCCCGCCCCCCCAGTCTCTCCCCCCCCAGCCCCAGTCTCTCTCTCTCCCCACCCAGCCTCAGTCTCTCTCCCCCCCAGCCCCGAGTCTCTCTCTCGCCCCCAGTCTCTCTCTCCTCCCCAGTCTCTCTCTTCCCCCCCAGCCCCCAGTCTCTTTCTCCCCCTAGCCCCCAGTCTCTCTCTCCCCCCCAGTCTCTCTCTTCCCCCCCCCAGTCTCTCCTCCCCCAGCCCCCAGTCTCTCTCTCTCCCCCCCCCAGCTCCAGTCTCTCTCTTCCCCCCCCCCCAGCCCCAGCCTCTCTCTTCCCCCCAACCCCCAGTCTCTCTCTCTCTTTCCCCCCAACCCCCAGTCTCTCCCTCCCCCCGCAGCCTCAGTCTCTCTCTCCCCCCCAGCCCCACCCACTCTCTCCCCAGCCCCCAGTTTCTCTCTCTCCCCCCCAGCCCCACCCACTCTCTCCCCAGCCCCCAGTTTCTCTCTCTCCCCCAGCCTCCAGTCTCTTTTCCCCGCCCCCCCCACAGCTCCCAGTCTCTCTCTCGCCTCCCCCCTGCCAGCCCCAGTCTCTCTCTCTCTCCCCCAAGCCCCTATTCTCACTCTCCCCCAGCCGCCAGTCTCTCTTCCCCCCCGCAGCGCCAGTCCCTCTCTCTCTCTCTCCCCCCCAGCCCCCAATCTCTCTCTCTCCCCCCCCCAGTCTCTCTCTCCCCCCGCCAGTCTCTCTCTCTCCCCCCACAACCCCCAATCTCTCTCTCTCCTCCCCAGCCCCCAGTCTCTCTCTCTCCTCCAACCCCTAGTCTTTCTCTCCCCCCACCAGTCTCTCTCTCTCCCCCCCACCAGTCTCTCCCCCCCCAAGCCCCAGTCTCTCTCTCTCCCCACCCAGCCTCAGTCTCTCTCCCCCTCCTAGCCCCAGTCTCTCTCTCTCTCCCCCCAGCCCCGAGTCTCTTTCTCCCCACCCCTGTCTCTCTTTCCCCCCCAGCCCCCAATCTCTTTCTACCCTCCAACCCCCAGCCTCTCTCTCCCACCCCAGTCTCTCTCTCCCACCCCAGTCTCTCTCTCACCCCCCCAGTCTCTCTCTCCCCCCATAGTCTCTCTCTCTTCCCCCCCAGTCTCTCTCCCCTCCCAGTCTCTCTCTCCCCCCCCATTCTCTCTCTCCCCCTTCCCGTCTCTCTCTCTCTCTGCCCCCCCAGCCTCAGTCTCTCTCTCCCTCTCCCCCCAGCCCCCAGTCTCTCTCCCCTCCAATGCCCAGTCTCTCTCTCCCCCCCGCATCTCTTTCCCCTCCAACCCCCAGTCTCTCGACCCCCACCCCAGCCCCGGTCTCTCTCCCCCACCCTCTCCGGCCCCTCTCCCTCCCCAGCCCTCAATCTCTCTCCCTCTCCCCCCAGCCCCCAGTCTCTCTCCCTCTCCCCCCAGCCCCCAGTCTCTCTCCCCTTTCAAATCTGTGGCTTGTTCCAAAATTGTGTCAAATTTTTGTCTTATAAACTCCTATGAAGCGCCTTGGGACATTTTACTATGTTAAAGGTGCAATATAAATACAAGTTGTTGTTGTTATACTCCCTGCCCGATACTCAGTCCCAGTGACTTTGTGGCTGGAGGATTGTGGGTGATAATCCCAATGAGGACGGAGGAAATACAATATGAAAAGTGCGAGGCGAGACACTGCTGATAGCCGGGCACCTTGAATATAGCTCCTGGATTAAAGGTGTCTTCACTCATTGATTTCCAGAATGATTGTTGCAGGAAGCACGATTGAAGTAGGAGTCACAGTGGGTTTGCTGTTGTCACAAGATGTGGCCAGTATTAAATGTACTGCACTGAATAATGTGGTCAGTTTTATACTGTCTATAAGGTAAAGAGTGCCCGTTATATCACCGAGTGTTCCTCCCCTTTCCAGTCACAATCCTCGATCTGTGTCTCTGTGTTCCCCACTCGCCCACTAATGGAAGCAACCTTTCTCTGTTTACTCCCAGTGAGGTTCCCAGGATCCACTCGCTCCTGTACAGGTTACTCCACTCTCCATGCTGCTCCCACCCACCCCGCTGTGGCTGTGGCTCCCAGCTCTGTAGGGAATGCTGGTCGGCACGTCCATCCCATCCCCCAACCCAGTGCCTCTCTCTCCCCCAAGCCCCAATCCACCAACCCAGTGCCTCTCTCTCCCCCAAGCCCCAATCCACCAACCCAGTGCCAGTCTCCCCTCCAGCCACGTTTCTCTCTCTCCTTCAGGCTCCAAGTCTCCCTGTTCCTCCCTAAGTCCAATCTCTCTCCCCCCGGGCCGCCAGTCTCTCTCTCCCCCACCAACCCCAATCTCTCTCACTCTCCCCAGCCCCCAGTCTCTCCCCCACCAGCCCCAATCTCTCTCTCCCCCCAGCCCCGAGTCTCTCTCTCCCCCACCAGCCCCAATCTTTCTCTCCCCCCAGCCCCCAATCTCTCTCTCCCCCCAGCCCCCAGTCTCTCTCTCTCTCCAACCCCTAGTCTCTCGCCCCCCCAGCCCCCAGTCTCTCTCTCTCCCCCCTCCCGCCCCCAGTCTCTCGCTCTCTCTCCCCCCAGTGTCTCGCCTCCCAGGCCCCAGTCTCTCTCTCTCCTCCCAGCCCCGTCTCTCTCTCTCTCCCCCAGTCTCTCTCTCTTTCCCTCTCTCCCCCAGTCTCTCTCTCTCTCTCTCCCAGTCTCTCTCTCTCTCTCTCCCAGTCTCTCTCTCTCTCTCCCAGTCTCTCTCGCTCTCTCTCCCCCAGTCTCACTCTCTCTCTCCCCAGTCTCTCTCTCTCCCCCAGCCCCCAGTCTCTCTCTCTCCCCAGCCCCCAGTCTCTCTCTCTCCCCCAGCCCCTCTCTCTCTCCCCCAGTCTCTCTCTCCCCCAGCCCCCAGTCTCTCTTCCTCCCCCAGTCCCCAGTCTCTCTCTCTCCCCCAGCCCCCAGTCTCTCTCTCTCTCTCTCACCCCCAGCCCCCAGTCTCTCTCTCTCCCAGCCCCCAGTCTCTATCCCCCCAGCCTCCAGTCTTTATCTCTCTCTCTCTCTCCCTCAATGTCTCTCTCCCCCCCCCAGTTCCCAGTCTCTCTCTCTCTCTCTCTCCCCAGTCTCTCTCTCCCCCCAGCTCCAGTCTCTCCCAGCTGGGCTCCCAGCTCTGTAGGGAATACTGATCGCCAGATCCGTCCCATCCCCCAACCCAAGCCCCCTAATGTCCCCAGTCTCTCCCCCCACCCCCTCCAGCCCCCAGTTTCTCCCCCCATATTCCAATCTCTCTACCCCAAGCACCCAGTGTCCCTCTCTCTCTAGTCACCCTCTCTCCCCCAACGCCCAGTCCACTCTCTCTCTCTCTCTCTCCCCCCCTGCCTTGAGCCCCAATCCCTTCAGCCCCCCCCCCCGCAGTTCTCAATCGCTCACTCTCCCCCTCCAGCCCCCCTCCCCCCCACCCCACGAGTCCCTATCCCTTGTCCCCGTTCACTTCTCACCCTCTTCCAACCCAGCCTTGCATCTCTCCCTGCTCTCTCTTCCCCACAATCCCTCAGCCAACTCCTGACTGTTTCTGCACCAGCCCACACCGTTTCCAGGGACCCCTCGGCGTGGGCCGGCTTCTCTGCAGCTGCATCAGGTGATTTCACAGAGCGGGGGCTGGTCAAGGTGGGTGGGAGGAGTGCGGGGCATATCTATGGCTAGAAATTTAACAGGCGACAATCTCCCGGGTTGCTAATCATGGCGCCTGGGGATATTGATGCCCCATTTCGGGACAATCTGGGATCATCCCACTTCCCAACTCCTCAACTGCATTTCAGTCCAGGGTTTGAATGGAGTTTCAGGCCAACAGTGGTTGAAGTGCGACATCGTGTTTAGCCTGTAGGCTGTGTTGCAGGGGTCTGCAGTCTACTGCCTTGAAAATAATTGCATTTTATGTTTTTTCCTTTATTGTTTATCATCGAAGAAAAGGTGAATGACGTCTGACGTGGCAGGATCGTTCTCTCCGACACTGGGTGTTGTGTCTTAGCGTGGGCGATGCCTCGCTTTCTCTTTAATTCCGAGAACATTTATCTCCTTTGAGCAACTTCCAAGGTTGCTTAACAGTTCAGCAGTGCCTCAGTCTTGCTCAAACTCTGCCCGTCCTCTGATCTGGTATCATCGGAACAGGAGGAGGATATTCAACCCCTCGAGCCTGTTCCGCCATACAGTTAGTTCATGGCTCAACTGTATCTTAATTTTATCTACCGGCCTTGGTTCCGTAACCCTTAATACTCTCGGCTAACAATACTCTAGGGTGGAAAGCATCAGTGCTTTTCACAGCCCCTCGACATCACAAAGTGTTTTATAACCAATGAAGTACTTTGGAAGTGTAGTCACTGTTGTAATGTAGGACTCGAGGCCTGTCTGCCCTGTTCCGCCATTCAATTAAATCACGGCTGATTTAACTCTAACCCCCGCCCCCCCGACTATGCCACCCCCACCCCTGACTCCGCCCCGACTCTGACCCCTGACTCCCCCCCGATCCCTGACACCCCCCCACCCCTGACTTTCCCCCCCCTTGACTCCCCCCCCCACCCCTGACCCCTCCCCCACTCCCGACTCCCACCTCCCCCACCTCTGACCCCCCACCCCGCGACCAAAATCTATCAATCTCAGTTTTGAACTTTTCAACTGACCCCCAGCCACAGCTGTGCTGTAGTAGTCGCTCTGCTCTACACTCCAGAGTCGTTAGATTATATTATTCTCTGTGCGTGAAGTTATTTTAATATAAATTTAACATCTCTTCAGCACTAATCCCACAGAACTGCTGCCATCCCATTCAATAACTAAAAAAAATGATCCCAATTGCAGGATACGGCCCTGGATAGCTTCACCCCTGACCCCCTCCCCCCACCCTCCACCCCTGACTCGCCCCCCCCCACCCCTGGTCCCTCCCACCCCCCACCCTGGACCCCTGTAAACCTGGTCTCCACATCCCTGAGCCCCCATCCCTGACTCCCCTCACCCCTGTGTCTCCTCACCTTTGATCCCCCTGATGCCCCCACACCCTGACACCCACACCCCTGACTCCCCCCTCACCCCTAGGTCCCCGCAGCCTCCCACCCACTGCTGGCTCATGACCCGTCTCCCACTGAGCAACCTTCATTCACACTTTCCTTTTGTTTTCTGTCCATGGGACTGATCTGCCTCCAACGAAACCCAGTGGTAAATGGCCAAAGGCCTGCTGTGGAGGAACCGATGATTACTGGCACACATCTATCTTGCACTAAATGTGCGTGTAGTGTGCGCTTCCGAGAAAGAGAGAACTTCTACAAATACAGCGCCTTTCACCACCTCAAGGCCAATGAAGTTGTAAGTACAAAAGTTATGCTAAACTTGTGTCGAACCTTGGTTAGACCACACGTGGAATACTGCGTACAATTCTGATCACCCTATTATAAAAACATATAGGTTCACTGGAGAGGGTGCGGAGAAGATTTACAAGGATGATACCAGGAATGCGAGGGTATACCCATCAGGAAAGGCTGGGTCTCTTTTCTCTTGAAAAAAGGCTAAGGGGTGACCTAATAGAGGTCTTTAAAATGATGAAAGGTTTTGATAGAGTGGATACAGAGAGAATGTTTCCACTTGTGGGGAAGAGCAAAACTAGTGGCCATCAATATAAGATCATCACCCAGAAATCCAATAGGGAATTCAGAAGAAACTTCTTTACCCAGAGAGTGGTGAGAATGTGGAACTCGCTGCCACAGGGAGTGGTTGAGGCAAACAGTATCGATGCATTTAAGGAGAAGCTAGATAAGCGAATGAGGGAGAAGAGAATAGAGGGTTATGCTGATTGATTTAGATGAGGAGGGATAGGAGGAGGCTCGAGTGGAGCATAAACTGGGATGGTCTGGTTGGGCCGAATGGCCTGTATCCGTGCTGCATAGTATATGAAATCCTATGAAACACAGCAGCCAATTTGAGCACAGAACGGTCTCACAAATAGCAATAGAAAAGTGGTTTTGCTGGGGGATAAATATTGGTCAGGATACCGGGGATAACTCCCCTGCTCATCTTCGAAATAGCGCCACGGGATCTTTTACATCCACCTGAGAGGGCAGAAAGGGCCTCGGTTTAACGTCTCATCCGAAAGGCAGCATTCGCTGACAGTGGAGTGTCAGCCTTGATTTTGAGCTCAAGTCTCTGGAGTGGGACTTGGAGCCACAACCAAGGCGAGAGTGTTACCCACTGGCCACGGCTGCCACTGTTAATGGGGACGGGTGGGGAGGAGTATGGGGGAAGGTGCACAGAGAGTGGGACTGAATCAGTAAGGCAAATAGCCACAGACTGGATGGCAGGGAGAAAGTAGGGTGTGCCAAGCTTGCCAGCGGATAACTGACTGGCAATGGACTGGCGTTCCTTCAGTAACTGAGAGCGGCGGTCTGATTGATCAGCTTGTTCTGCAGTCTCGCTAGTTAACGAATGTGCCTGTCTTTAATTACAATGCACGGGCACACCCATTACTGCATGTTGATGTTCGCCCGAGTACACCACATCGCACTCAAGTCAAGCCCAGCGCCGTCACCTCCCACACTGACCTATTGATCTTTGGGATAGTTTTTGGGCTTGCAAGCTGGGAACGGCAGTAAAGCAGTACTGAGTTCCAGCCTGTGGCTTTTGGCAGTCGACAGCCCTTTACTGTCAACCCTTCGACCAGCAATCGGCAAAGAAGTGTTTAGCTTTGTTTTTCTTAAGTACCTTTTCTCTCCCGTTTACAATCCTGCTGCTGCTTTCCAGGCCAGACTCTTTCAATATTTTTTCATTCATTCTCGGGATATGGGTGTCACTGGCAGGGCCAGCATTAATTGCCCCTTGAGAAGGTGGTGGTGAGCACCTTCTTGAACCGCTGCAGTCCGTGTGGTGAAGGTGCTCCCACAGCTCCAGGATTGTGACCCAGCGACGATGAAGGAACGGCCGATATATTTCCAAGTCAGGATGGTGTGTGACTGGGAGGGGAACGTGGAGGTGGTGGTGTTCCCATGCACCTGCTGCCCTGGTCCTTCTAGGTACAGGCCAGGGGTTTGGGAGGTGCTGCCGCTGAAGCCTTGGTGAACTTGGTGCTATAACAGCCAGTGATGGCCCTGAGCCATTGGTGAAGCTTTTAATAGCCATTTAATAAAGAAGTTGTGGTATTTATTGTAAACAATTGCTCAACTTAAGGGCACTGCGATTCAGGATGGTTTTCAGCAATATGGTGAGTTTCAAAATTAAAGGAAATTGTTTTGAGACAATTAAGTTAGCAGAGGAGGGCTATCCAGCAGAAAATGTATGGATTTTCAGAAAATATTTAGTAATTTTCCTTTTAAAAGAATTAAACAGCAGAGATAATAAACTAGTGGGATGGAGGGAGTTTATTTAAAACATTCATTCTCGGGATGTGGGCGTAGCTGGCAAGGCCGGCATTTATTACCCATCCCTAATTGCCTTTCTGGAACCGCTGCAGTCCGTGTGGTGAAGGTGCCCCCACAGTGCTGTTAGGGAGGGAGTTCCAGGATTGTGACCCAGCGACGATGAAGGAACGGCCAAGCCACATGGATCTGGTGAGGGACCTGGCATTCTTCAGGGGCAGGGGCAGGATCAGGATCAGGGTTCAGGATCAGGATCAGGATCAGGGGCAGGATCAGGGTTCAGGATCAGGATCAGGGTTCAGGATCAGGGGCAGGATCAGGAACAGGATCAGGGGCAGGATCAGGAACAGGATCAGGATCAGGGGCAGGATCAGGAATAGGATCAGGGGCAAGGATCAGGAGCAGGATCAGGGTCAGGGGCAGGAACAGGGGCAGGATTAAGGTTCAGGATTAGGATCAGGGGCAGGATCAGGGGCAGGGGCAGGATCAGGATCAGGGTTCAGAATCAGGATCAGGATCAGGGGCAGGATCAGGGGCAGGAACAGGATCAGGATTAGGGTTCAGGATCAGGATCAGGGGCAGGATCAGGGTCAGGGGCAGGAACAGGATCAGGATTAGGGTTCAGGATCAGGATCAGGGGCAGGATCAGGATCAGGATTCATGATCAGGGTTCAGGATCAGGGTTCAGGATCAGGATCAGGGGCAGGGGAAGGATCAGGGTTCAGGATCAGGATCAGGGTTCAGGATCAGGGGCAGGATCAGGAACAGGATCAGGGGCAGGATCAGGAACAGGATCAGGATCAGGGGCAGGATCAGGAACAGGATCAGGGGCAAGGATCAGGAGCAGGATCAGGGTCAGGGGCAGGAACAGGATTAGGGTTCAGGATCAGGATCAGGGGCCGGATCAGGATCAGGATCAGGGGCAGGATCAGGGTTCAGGATCAGGGTTCAGGATCAGTGGCAGGATCAGGGGCAGGGGAAGGATCAGGGTTCAGGATCAGGGTCAGGGTTCAGGATCAGGGGCAGGATCAGGAACAGGATCAGGGGCAGGATCAGGAACAGGATCAGGATCAGGGGCAGGATTAGGAACAGGATCAGGGGCAAGGATCAGGAGCAGGATCAGGATCAGGACCAACACCCAGTCCGTTGCCACGTCTGGAATGGCAGCTTCATCTAACGGAATGTTACAGCACAGACGGAGGTCGCTGGTCCCACCAAACCGGCACTGGTTCTCTGATGGAGCTACTCACTCAGTCCCATTCTCCTGCACTTTCCCACACACTTTTACATTTCTCATTTACAAATAGCAATTTAAACAATTGGAGAAAATTTGCAGAAAACTTCTCTTTCAAAAAACATGTAACAAAGTAAGGCCGCTGAGAAAGTGGGAGAAGTGGGGTAACCCAGGCACGCAGACAGCAGGAGAGCAATGTCAGCAGCAATACAAGAAGATTGCATTGTGTCTGCTGTTGGCAGCAACACTGAGGTATTCTCGAAGCTTCCTGCTCAAAGCGCAATCCAGCGCCTTATTATTTCAATTCAAACAAAATCAAAACCAAACGAAATGGGCATCAATTCTTCAGACAGATTCAAACTCCCCGGAGCAGAATCCCAGAGCTGGGGGTGAGATTAGTCACCTCCAGCCTCACAAAACAGGCCGCAGCAAATCGGCAGCGATATTCACGCGCCTCACCGCCCCCCCTCCCCCCCGCGCTTACACTGGAACCCCCCCTCCACACTCACCCCATCCCCATCCCCCTGCTCACACCAGAACCCCCCTCCCCCATTCACCTCTCCCCCACACTCACCCCCTCCCCGCCACACTCACCACCCAGCCCGCTCACACCTGAACACCACCCCCCCCCCCAACGTTCAACCCCTCACTCTCACTCACCACCCACACTCACCCCCCGCCCCACCAGAACAACCCCCCCACACTCAACCCCCCCCCACCCCACGTTTCCCCCCCCCCACACACACCGCACCCCCCCCCCCCCAGCACTCACACTGGAACCCCCACCTACACATTCACCCCACCCCCCACGCTCACCCCCCCACCCCCCCACACACACACACACACATACACCTCTGTGGGGCTGCAGCCTGAAGCATGTTCCCTCCATGTTGCTTGCTGGGTTTTGCCTGGAGAAGGTCAGCAAATCGAAGCGGGAAGAGGCGAGGGGATCGGAGGGAGGGAAGGAGATGAGCTCATGGGGGAAAAAAGGTCAGGAATCCGGGAGGGGGCAGGAGAGAAGGTCAGGAACTCGGGGGAGAGAAGATCAGGATCTCGGGGGAGAGAAGGTCAGAACTCGGGGAGAGAAGGTCAGAACTCGGGGAGAGAAGCTCAGGAACTCGGGGGGAGAGAAGGTCAGAACTCGAGGAGAGAGAAGGTCAGGAACTCGGGGAGAGAAGATCAGAACTCGGGGGGAGAAGATCAGAACTCGGGGGGAGAGAAGGTCAGAACTCGGGGAGAGAGAAGGTCAGGAACTCAGGGAGAGAAGATCAGAACTCAGGGAGAGAAGTTCAGAACTCGGGGAGAGAAGATCAGGAACTCGGGGAGAGAGAAGGTCAGAACTCGGGGAGAGAAGGTCAGAACTCGGGGAGAGAGAAGGTCAGAACTCGGGGAGAGAAGGTCAGGAACTCGGGGAGAGAGAAGGTCAGAACTCGGGGAGAGAAGGTCAGAACTCGGGGAGAGAGAAGGTCAGAACTCGGGGAGAGAAGGTCAGAACTCAGGGGGAGAGAGGGTCAGAACTCGGGTAGAGAAGGTCAGAACTCGGGGAGAGAAGCTCAGGAACTCGGGGAGAGAAGATCAGACCTCAGGGAGAGAAGTTCAGAACTCGGAGAGAGAGTAGGTCAGAACTCAGGGAGAGAAGTTCAGAACTCGGGGAGAGAGTAGGTCAGAACTCGGGGGGGAGAGAAGGTCAGAACTCGGGGAGAGAAGGTCAGGAACTCGGGGAGAGAGAAGGTCAGAACTCGGGGAGAGAAGGTCAGAACTCGGGGAGAGAAGGTCAGAACTCAGGGGAGAGAAGGTCAGAACTCGGGGAGAGAGAAAAGATCAGGAACTCGGGGAGAGAAGGTCAGAACACAGGGGGGAGAGAAGGTCAGGAACTCGGGGAGAGAAGGTCAGAACTCGGGGGAGAGAGAAGGTCAGGAACTCGGGGGAGAGAGAGAAGGTCAGGAACTCGGGGGAGAGAAGGTCAGAACTCGGGGGGAGAGAAGGTCAGGAACTCGGGGGAGAGAAGGTCAGAACTGGAGGGGAGAGAAGGTCAGGAACTCGGGGGAGAGAAGGTCAGAACTCGGGGGGGGAGAGAAGCTCAGAACTCAGGGGGAGAGAAGGTCAGAACTCAGGGGGAGAGAAGGTCAGAACTCGGGGGAGAGAGAAGATCAGGAACTCGGGGAATGAAGGTCAGAACTCGGGGGAGAGAGAAGATCAGGAACACGGGGGAGAGAAGATCAGGAACTCAGGAGGAGAGAAGGTCAGGAACTCAGGGGAAAGAGAAGGTCAAAACTCAGTGGGAGAGAAGGTCAGAACTCAGGGGGAGAGAAGATCAGAACTGGGGAGAGAGAGATCAGGAACTCGGGGGAGAGAAGATCAGGAACTCAGGGGGAGAGAAGGTCAGAACTCAGGGGGAGAGAAGGTCAGAACTCGGGGGGGAGAAAAGATCAGGAACTCGGGGAGAGAAGGTCAGAACTCGGGGGAGAGAGAAGATCAGGAACTCGGGGAGAGAAGGTCAGAACTCGGGGGAGAGAAGGTCAGAACCCGGGGGGAGAAAAGGTCAGAACTCGGGGAGAGAGAAGGTCAGAACTCGGGTGGAGAGAAGGTCAGAACTCAGGGGGAGAGAAGGTCAGAACTCGGGGGGAGAGAAGGTCAGGAACTCGGGGGAGAGAAGGTCAGAACTCAGGGGGAGAGAAGGTCAGAACTCAGGGGGAGAGAAGGTCAGAACTCAGGGGGAGAGAAGGTCAGAACTCGGGGGGAGAGAAGGTCAGGAACTCGGGGGAGAGAAGGTCAGAACTCAGGGGGAGAGAAGGTCAGGAACTCGGGGAGAGAGAAGGTCAGAACTCGGGGAGAGAAGGTCAGAACTCGGGGAGAGAAGGTCAGAACTTGGGGGAGAGAGAAGATCAGGAACTCGGGGAATGAAGGTCAGAACTCGGGGGAGAGAGAAGATCAGGAACTCGGGGGAGAGAAGATCAGGAACTCAGGAGGAGAGAAGGTCAGGAACTTGGGGGAGAGAGAAGGTCAAAACTCAGGGGGAGAGAAGGTCAGAACTCGGGGGAGAGAAAAGATCAGGAACTCGGGGAGAGAAGGTCAGAACCCGGGGGAGAGAAGATCAGGAACTCGGGGAGAGAATGTCAGAACTCGGGGGAGAGAAGGTCAGAACTCGGGAGGAGAGAAGGTCAGAACCCGGGGGGAGAGAAGGTCAGAACTCGGGGAGAGAGAAGGTCAGAACTCAGGGGGAGAGAAGGTCAGAACTCAGGGGGAGAGAAGGTCAGAACTCGGGGGAGAGAGAAGATCAGGAACTCGGGGGAGAGAAGATCAGGAACTCAGGGGGAGAGAAGGTCAGAACTCGGGGGAGAGAAGGTCAGAACTCAGGGGGAGAGAAGGTCAGAACTCGGGGGAGAGAGAAGATCAGGAACTCGGGGAATGAAGGTCAGAACTCGGGGGAGAGAGAAGATCAGGAACTCGGGGGAGAGAAGATCAGGAACTCAGGAGGAGAGAAGGTCAGGAACTCGGGGGAGAGAGAAGGTCAAAACTCAGGCGGAGAGAAGGTCAGAACTCAGGGGGGAGAGAAGGTCAGAACTCGGGGGAGAGAGAAGATCAGGAACTCGGGGAATGAAGGTCAGAACTCGGGGGAGAGAGAAGATCAGGAACTCGGGGGTGAGAAGATCAGGAACTCAGGAGGAGAGAAGGTCAGGAACTCGGGGGAGAGAGAAGGTCAAAACTCAGGGGGAGAGAAGGTCAGAACTCAGGGGGA
Source organism: Pristiophorus japonicus (assembly GCF_044704955.1). NCBI lineage: Eukaryota > Metazoa > Chordata > Chondrichthyes > Pristiophoridae > Pristiophorus > Pristiophorus japonicus. The sequence goes on along the minus strand of NC_092002.1, from coordinate 20,316,367 downwards.
GAGAAGGTCAGAACTCAGGGAGAGAGAGAAGATCAGGAACTCGGGGGAGAGAAGATCAGGAACTCAGCGGGAGAGAAGGTCAGAACTCAGGGGGAGAGAAGGTCAGAACTCGGGGGAGAGAAAAGATCAGGAACTCGGGGAGAGAAGGTCAGAACTCGGGGCAGAGAGAAGATCAGGAACTCGGGGAGAGAAGGTCAGAACTCGGGGAGAGAAGATCAGAACTCGGGAGGAGAGAAGGTCAGAACCCGGGGGGAGAGAAGGTCAGAACTCGGGGTGAGAGAAGGTCAGAACTCAGGGGGAGAGAAGGTCAGAACTCAGGGAGAAAGGTCAGAACTCGGGGGAGAGAGAAGATCAGGAACTCGGGGGAGAGAAGATCAGGAACTCAGGGGGAGAGAAGGTCAGAACTCGGGGAGAGAAGGTCAGAACTTGTGGAGAGAAGGTCAGAACTCGGGGGAGAGAGAAGATCAGGAACTCGGGGAATGAAGGTCAGAACTCGGGGGAGAGAGAAGATCAGGAACTCGGGGGAGAGAAGATCAGGAACTCAGGAGGAGAGAAGGTCAGGAACTCGGGGGAGAGAGAAGGTCAAAACTCAGGCGGAGAGAAGGTCAGAACTCAGGGGGGAGAGAAGGTCAGAACTCGGGGGAGAGAGAAGATCAGGAACTCGGGGAATGAAGGTCAGAACTCGGGGGAGAGAGAAGATCAGGAACTCGGGGGTGAGAAGATCAGGAACTCAGGAGGAGAGAAGGTCAGGAACTCGGGGGAGAGAGAAGGTCAAAACTCAGGGGGAGAGAAGGTCAGAACTCAGGGGGAGAGAAGGTCAGAACTCGGGGAGAGAGAGAAGATCAGGAACTCGGGGGAGAGAAGATCAGGAACTCAGGGGGAGAGAAGGTCAGAACTCAGGGGGAGAGAAGGTCAGAACTCGGGGGAGAGAAAAGATCAGGAACTCGGGGAGAGAAGGTCAGAACTCGGGGCAGAGAGAAGATCAGGAACTCGGGGAGAGAAGGTCAGAACTCGGGGAGAGAAGGTCAGAACTCGGGAGGAGAGAAGGTCAGAACCCGGGGGGAGAGAAGGTCAGAACTCGGGGAGAGAGAAGGTCAGAACTCGGGTGGAGAGAAGGTCAGAACTCGGGGAGAGAGAAGGTCAGGAACTCGGGGTGAGAGAAGGTCAGAACTCAGGGGGAGAGAAGGTCAGAACTCAGGGAGAGAGGTCAGAACTCGGGGGAGAGAGAAGATCAGGAACTCGGGGGAGAGAAGATCAGGAACTCAGGGGGAGAGAAGGTCAGAACTCGGGGAGAGAAGGTCAGAACTTGTGGAGAGAAGGTCAGAACTCGGGGAGAGAAGGTCAGAACTCGGGGAGAGAAGGTCAGAACTCGGGGAGAGAAGGTCAGAACTCGGGGGAGAGGGAAGATCAGGAACTTGGGGAGAGAGAAGGTCAGGAACTCGGGGGAGAGAAGGTCAGAACTCGGGGAGAGAAGGTCAGGAACTCGGGGAGTGAGAGGGTCAGAACTCGGGGAGAGAAGGTCAGAACTCGGGGGAGAGAGAAGATCAGGAACTCGGGGAATGAAGGTCAGAACTTGGGGGAGAGTGGAAGATCAGGAACTCGGGTGAGAGAAGATCAGGAACTCAGGAGGAGAGAAGGTCAGGAACTCGGGGGAGAGAGAAGGTCAAAACTCAGGGGGAGAGAAGGTCATAACTCAGGGGGAGAGAAGGTCAGAACTCGGGGGAGAGAAAAGATCAGGAACTCGGGGAGAGAAGGTCAGAACCCGGGGGAGAGAAGATCAGGAACTCGGGGAGAGAATGTCAGAACTCGGGGGAGAGAAGGTCAGAACTCGGGAGGAGAGAAGGTCAGAACCCGGGGGGAGAGAAGGTCAGAACTCGGGGAGAGAGAAGGTCAGAACTCGGGTGGAGAGAAGGTCAGAACTCGGGGGGAGAGAAGGTCAGGAACTCGGGGGAGAGAGAAGGTCAGAACTCAGGGGGAGAGAAGGTCAGAACTCAGGGGGAGAGAAGGTCAGAACTCGGGGGAGAGAGAAGATCAGGAACTCGGGGGAGAGAAGATCAGGAACTCAGGGGGAGAGAAGGTCAGAACTCGGGGGAGAGAAGGTCAGAACTCAGGGGGAGAGAAGGTCAGAACTCGGGGGAGAGAGAAGATCAGGAACTCGGGGAATGAAGGTCAGAACTCGGGGGAGAGAGAAGATCAGGAACTCGGGGGAGAGAAGATCAGGAACTCAGGAGGAGAGAAGGTCAGGAACTCGGGGGAGAGAGAAGGTCAAAACTCAGGGGGAGAGAAGGTCAGAACTCAGGGGGAGAGAAGGTCAGAACTCGGGGAGAGAGAGAAGATCAGGAACTCGGGGGAGAGAAGATCAGGAACTCAGGGGGAGAGAAGGTCAGAACTCAGGGGGAGAGAAGGTCAGAACTCGGGGGAGAGAAAAGATCAGGAACTCGGGGAGAGAAGGTCAGAACTCGGGGCAGAGAGAAGATCAGGAACTCGGGGAGAGAAGGTCAGAACTCGGGGAGAGAAGGTCAGAACTCGGGAGGAGAGAAGGTCAGAACCCGGGGGGAGAGAAGGTCAGAACTCGGGGAGAGAGAAGGTCAGAACTCGGGTGGAGAGAAGGTCAGAACTCGGGGAGAGAGAAGGTCAGGAACTCGGGGTGAGAGAAGGTCAGAACTCAGGGGGAGAGAAGGTCAGAACTCAGGGAGAGAGGTCAGAACTCGGGGGAGAGAGAAGATCAGGAACTCGGGGGAGAGAAGATCAGGAACTCAGGGGGAGAGAAGGTCAGAACTCGGGGAGAGAAGGTCAGAACTTGTGGAGAGAAGGTCAGAACTCGGGGAGAGAAGGTCAGAACTCGGGGAGAGAAGGTCAGAACTCGGGGAGAGAAGGTCAGAACTCGGGGGAGAGGGAAGATCAGGAACTTGGGGAGAGAGAAGGTCAGGAACTCGGGGGAGAGAAGGTCAGAACTAGGGGAGAGAAGGTCAGGAACTCGGGGAGTGAGAGGGTCAGAACTCGGGGAGAGAAGGTCAGAACTCGGGGGAGAGAGAAGATCAGGAACTCGGGGAATGAAGGTCAGAACTTGGGGGAGAGAGAAGATCAGGAACTCGGGTGAGAGAAGATCAGGAACTCAGGAGGAGAGAAGGTCAGGAACTCGGGGGAGAGAGAAGGTCAGGAACTCAGGGGGAGAGAAGGTCATAACTCAGGGGGAGAGAAGGTCAGAACTCGGGGGAGAGAAAAGATCAGGAACTCGGGGAGAGAAGGTCAGAACCCGGGGGAGAGAAGATCAGGAACTCGGGGAGAGAATGTCAGAACTCGGGGGAGAGAAGGTCAGAACTCGAGAGGAGAGAAGGTCAGAACCCGGGGGGAGAGAAGGTCAGAACTCGGGGAGAGAGAAGGTCAGAACTCGGGTGGAGAGAAGGTCAGAACTCGGGGGGAGAGAAGGTCAGGAACTCGGGGGAGAGAGAAGGTCAGAACTCAGGGGGAGAGAAGGTCAGAACTCAGGGGGAGAGAAGGTCAGAACTCGGGGGAGAGAGAAGATCAGGAACTCGGGGGAGAGAAGATCAGGAACTCAGGGGGAGAGAAGGTCAGAACTCGGGGGAGAGAAGGTCAGAACTCAGGGGGAGAGAAGGTCAGAACTCGGGGGAGAGAGAAGATCAGGAACTCGGGGAATGAAGGTCAGAACTCGGGGGAGAGAGAAGATCAGGAACTTGGGGGAGAGAAGATCAGGAACTCAGGAGGAGAGAAGGTCAGGAACTCGGGGGAGAGAGAAGGTCAAAACTCAGGCGGAGAGAAGGTCAGAACTCAGGGGGGAGAGAAGGTCAGAACTCGGGGGAGAGAGAAGATCAGGAACTCGGGGAATGAAGGTCAGAACTCGGGGGAGAGAGAAGATCAGGAACTCGGGGGTGAGAAGATCAGGAACTCAGGAGGAGAGAAGGTCAGGAACTCGGGGGAGAGAGAAGGTCAAAACTCAGGGGGAGAGAAGGTCAGAACTCAGGGGGAGAGAAGGTCAGAACTCGGGGAGAGAGAGAAGATCAGGAACTCGGGGGAGAGAAGATCAGGAACTCAGGGGGAGAGAAGGTCAGAACTCAGGGGGAGAGAAGGTCAGAACTCGGGGGAGAGAAAAGATCAGGAACTCGGGGAGAGAAGGTCAGAACTCGGGGCAGAGAGAAGATCAGGAACTCGGGGAGAGAAGGTCAGAACTCGGGGAGAGAAGGTCAGAACTCGGGAGGAGAGAAGGTCAGAACCCGGGGGGAGAGAAGGTCAGAACTCGGGGAGAGAGAAGGTCAGAACTCGGGTGGAGAGAAGGTCAGAACTCGGGGAGAGAGAAGGTCAGGAACTCGGGGTGAGAGAAGGTCAGAACTCAGGGGGAGAGAAGGTCAGAACTCAGGGAGAGAGGTCAGAACTCGGGGGAGAGAGAAGATCAGGAACTCGGGGGAGAGAAGATCAGGAACTCAGGGGGAGAGAAGGTCAGAACTCGGGGAGAGAAGGTCAGAACTCGGGGAGAGAAGGTCAGAACTCGGGGAGAGAAGGTCAGAACTCGGGGGAGAGGGAAGATCAGGAACTTGGGGAGAGAGAAGGTCAGGAACTCGGGGGAGAGAAGGTCAGAACTCGGGGAGAGAAGGTCAGGAACTCGGGGAGTGAGAGGGTCAGAACTCGGGGAGAGAAGGTCAGAACTCGGGGGAGAGAGAAGATCAGGAACTCGGGGAATGAAGGTCAGAACTTGGGGGAGAGAGAAGATCAGGAACTCGGGTGAGAGAAGATCAGGAACTCAGGAGGAGAGAAGGTCAGGAACTCGGGGGAGAGAGAAGGTCAAAACTCAGGGGGAGAGAAGGTCATAACTCAGGGGGAGAGAAGGTCAGAACTCGGGGAGAGAGAGAAGATCAGGAACTCAGGAGGAGAGAAGGTCAGGAACTCGGGGGAGAGAGAAGGTCAAAACACAGGGGGAGAGAAGGTCATAACTCAGGGGGAGAGAAGGTCAGAACTCGGGGAGAGAGAGAAGATCAGGAACTCGGTGGAGAGAAGATCAGGAACTCAGGGGGAGAGAAGGTCAGAACTCAGGGGGAGAGAAGGTCAGAACTCGGGGGAGACAAAAGATCAGGAACTCGGGGAGAGAAGGTCAGAACTCGGGGGAGAGAGAAGATCAGCAACTCGGGGAGAGAAGGTCAGAACTCGGGGGAGAGAAGGTCAGAACTCGCGAGGAGAGAAGGTCAGAACTCAGGGGGGAGAGAAGGTCAGAACTCGGGGAGAGAGAAGGTCAGAACTCGGGTGGAGAGAAGGTCAGAACTCGAGGGGAGAGAAGGTCAAGAACTCGGGGGAGAGAGAAGGTCAGAACTCAGGGGGAGAGAAGGTCAGAACTCATGGGGAGAGAAGGTCAGAACTCGGGGGAGAGAGAAGATCAGGAACTCGGGGGAGAGAAGATCAGGAACTCAGGGGGAGAGAAGGTCAGAACTCGGGGAGAGAAGGTCAGAACTTGTGGAGAGAAGGTCAGAACTCGGGGAGAGAAGGTCAGAACTCGGGGAGAGAAGGTCAGAACTCGGGGGAGAGAGAAGATCAGGAACTCGGGGAGAGACGGTCAGAACTCAGGGGGGAGAGAAGGTCAGGAACTCGGGGAGGGAAGGTCAGAACTCGGGGGAGAGAGAAGGTCAGGAACTCGGGGGAGAGAGAAGGTCAGGAACCCGGGGGAGAGAAGGTCAGAACTCGGGGGGAGAGAAGGTCAGGAACTCGGGGGAGAGAAGATCAGGAACTCAGGGGGAGAGAAGGTCAGAACTCGGGGAGAGAAGGTCAGAACTTGTGGAGAGAAGGTCAGAACTCAGGGGGAGAGAAGGTCAGAACTCGGGGAGAGAAGGTCAGAACTCGGGGGAGAGAGAAGATCAGGAACTCGGGGAGAGACGGTCAGAACTCAGGGGGGAGAGAAGGTCAGGAACTCGGGGAGAGAAGGTCAGAACTCGGGGGAGAGAGAAGGTCAGGAACTCGGGGGAGAGAGAAGGTCAGGAACCCGGGGGAGAGAAGGTCAGAACTCGGGGGGAGAGAAGGTCAGGAACTCGGGGGAGAGAAGGTCAGGAACTCGGGGGAGAGAAAGTCAGAACTCGGGGGGGGGGGGTAGAGAAGGTCAGAACTCAGGGTGAGAGAAGGTCAGAACTCGGGGGAGAGAGAAGATCAGGAACTCGGGGAGTGAAGGTCAGAACTCGGGGGAGAGAGAAGATCAGGAACTCGGGGGAGAGAAGATCAGGAACTCAGGAGGAGAGAAGGTCAGGAACTTGGGGGAGAGAGAAGGTCAGAACTCGGGGGAGAGAAAAGATCAGGAACTCGGGGAGAGAAGGTCAGAAATCGGGGGAGAGAGAAGATCAGGAACTCGGGGAGAGAAGGTCAGAACTCGGGGGAGAAAAGGTCAGAACTCGGGGAGAGAGAAGGTCAGAACTCGGGAGGAGAGAAGGTCAGAACCCGAGCGGAGAGAAGGTCAGAACTCGGGGAGAGAGAAGGTCAGAACTCGGGTGGAGAGAAGGTCAGAACTCGGGGGGAGAGAAGGTCAGGAACTCGGGGGAGAGAGAAGGTCAGAACTCAGGGGGAGAGAAGGTCAGAACTCAGGGGGAGAGAAGGTCAGAACTCGGGGGAGAGAGAAGATCAGGAACTTGGGGGAGAGAAGATCAGGAACTCAGGGGGAGAGAAGGTCAGAACTCGGGGAGAGAAGGTCAGAACTTGGGGAGAGAAGGTCAGAACTCGGGGGAGAGAGAAGATCAGGAACTCGGGGAATGAAGGTCAGAACTCGGGGGAGAGAGAAGATCAGGAACTCGGGGGAGAGAAGATCAGGAACTCAGGAGGAGAGAAGGTCAGGAACTCGGGGGAGAGAGAAGGTCAAAACTCAGGCGGAGAGAAGGTCAGAACTCAGGGGGTGAGAAGGTCAGAACTCGGGGGAGAGAGAAGATCAGGAACTCGGGGAATGAAGGTCAGAACTCGGGGGAGAGAGAAGATCAGGAACTCGGGGGAGAGAAGATCAGGAACTCAGGAGGAGAGAAGGTCAGGAACTCGGGGGAAAGAGAAGGTCAAAACTCAGTGGGAGAGAAGGTCAGAACTCAGGGGGGAGAAGATCAGAACTGGGGAGAGAGAGAAGATCAGGAACTCGGGGGAGAGAAGATCAGGAACTCAGGGGGAGAGAAGGTCAGAACTCAGGGGGAGAGAAGGTCAGAACTCGGGGGAGAGAAAAGATCAGGAACTCGGGGAGAGAAGGTCAGAACTCGGGGGAGAGAGAAGATCAGGAACTCGGGGAGAGAAGGTCAGAACTCGGGGGAGAGAAGGTCAGAACCCGGGGGGAGAAAAGGTCAGAACTCGGGGAGAGAGAAGGTCAGAACTCGGGTGGAGAGAAGGTCAGAACTCAGGGGGAGAGAAGGTCAGAACTCGGGGGGAGCGAAGGTCAGGAACTCGGGGGAGAGAAGTTCAGAACTCAGGTGGAGAGAAGGTCAAAACTCAGGGGGAGAGAAGGTCAGAACTCAGGGGGGAGAGAAGGTCAGGAACTCATGGAGAGAAGGTCAGAAATCGGGGGAGAGAGAAGGTCAGGAACTCGGGGGAGAGAGAAGGTCAGGAACCCGGGGGAGAGAAGGTCAGAACTCGGGGGGAGAGAAGGTCAGGAACTCGGGGGAGAGAAGGTCAGGAACTCGCGGGAGAGAAAGTCAGAACTCGGGGGGGGGGGGGGCGTAGAGAAGGTCAGAACTCAGGGGGAGAGAAGGTCAGAACTCGGGGGAGAGAGAAGGTCAGGAACTCGGGGAGTGAAGGTCAGAACTCGGGGGAGAGAGAAGATCAGGAACTCGGGGGAGAGAAGATCAGGAACTCAGGAGGAGAGAAGGTCAGGAACTTGGGGGAGAGAGAAGGTCAGAACTCGGGGGAGAGAAAAGATCAGGAACTCGGGGAGAGAAGGTCAGAAATCGGGGGAGAGAGAAGATCAGGAACTCGGGGAGAGAAGGTCAGAACTCGGGGGAGAAAAGGTCAGAACTCGGGGAGAGAGAAGGTCAGAACTCGGGAGGAGAGAAGGTCAGAACCCGGGCGGAGAGAAGGTCAGAACTCGGGGAGAGAGAAGGTCACAAATCGGGTGGAGAGAAGGTCAGTACTCGGGGGGAGAGAAGGTCAGGAACTCGGGGGAGAGAGAAGGTCAGAACTCAGGGGGAGAGAAGGTCAGAACTCAGGGGGAGAGAAGGTCAGGAACTCGGGGGAGAGAGAAGATCAGGAACTCAGGGGGAGAGAAGGTCAGGAACTCGGGGGAGAGAATGTCAGAACTCGGGGGGGGGGTAGAGAAGGTCAGAACTCAGGGGGAGAGAAGGTCAGAACTCGGGGGAGAGAGAAGGTCAGGAACTCGGGGAATGAAGGTCAGAACTCGGGGGAGAGAGAAGATCAGGAACTCGGGGGAGAGAAGATCAGGAACTCAGGAGGAGAGAAGGTCAGGAACTCGGGGGAGAGAGAAGATCAGGAACTCAGGGGGAGAGAAGGTCAGAACTCAGGGGGAGAGAAGGTCAGAACTCGGGGTAGAGAAAAGATCAGGAACTCGGGGAGAGAAGGTCAGAACTCGGGGCAGAGAGAAGGTCAGAACTCGGGGAGAGAAGGTCAGAACTCGGGGGGAGAGAAGGTCAGGAACTCGGGGGAGAGAGAAGGTCAGAACTCAGGGGGAGAGAAGGTCAGAACTCAGGGGGAGAGAAGGTCAGGAACTCGGGGGAGAGAGAAGGTCAGAACTCAGGGGGAGAAAAGGTCAGGAACTCGGGGGAGAGAAAGTCAGAACTCGGGGGGGGGGGTAGAGAAGGTCAGAACTCAGGGGGAGAGAAGGTCAGAACTCGGGGGAGAGAGAAGGTCAGGAACTCGGGGAGTGAAGGTCAGAACTCGGGGGAGAGAGAAGATCAGGAACTCGGGGGAGAGAAGATCAGGAACTCAGGAGGAGAGAAGGTCAGGAACTTGGGGGAGAGAGAAGGTCAGAACTCGGGGGAGAGAAAAGATCAGGAACTCGGGGAGAGAAGGTCAGAAATCGGGGGAGAGAGAAGATCAGGAACTCGGGGAGAGAAGGTCAGAACTCGGGGGAGAAAAGGTCAGAACTCGGGGAGAGAGAAGGTCAGAACTCGGGAGGAGAGAAGGTCAGAACCCGGGCGGAGAGAAGGTCAGAACTCGGGGAGAGAGAAGGTCAGAACTCGGGTGGAGAGAAGGTCAGAACTCGGGGGGAGAGAAGGTCAGGAACTCGGGGAGAGAGAAGGTCAGAACTCGGGTGGAGAGAAGGTCAGAACTCGGGGGGAGAGAAGGTCAGGAACTCGGGGGAGAGAGAAGGTCAGAACTCAGGGGGAGAGAAGGTCAGAACTCAGGGGGAGAGAAGGTCAGAACTCAGGGGGAGAGAAGGTCAGAACTCAGGGGGAGAGAAGGTCAGAACTCGGGGGAGAGAGAAGATCAGGAACTCGGGGAATGAAGGTCAGAACTCGGGGGAGAGAGAAGATCAGGAACTCGGGGGAGAGAAGATCAGGAACTCAGGAGGAGAGAAGGTCAGGAACTCGGGGGAGAGAGAAGGTCAAAACTCAGGGGGAGAGAAGGTCAGAACTCAGGGGGAGAGAAGGTCAGAACTCGGAGGAGAGAGAAGATCAGGAACTCGGGGAATGAAGGTCAGAACTCGGGGGAGATAGAAGATCAGGAACTCGGGGGAGAGAAGATCAGGAACTCAGGAGGAGAGAAGGTCAGGAACTCGGGGGAGAGAGAAGGTCAAAACTCAGGGGGAGAGAAGGTCAGAACTCAGGGGGAGAGAAGGTCAGAACTCGGGGAGAGAGAGAAGATCAGGAACTCGGGGGAGAGAAGATCAGGAACTCAGGGGGAGAGAAGGTCAGAACTCAGGGGGAGAGAAGGTCAGAACTCGGGGGAGAGAAAAGATCAGGAACTCGGGGAGAGAAGGTCAGAACTCGGGGGAGAGAAGGTCAGAACTCGGGAGGAGAGAAGGTCAGAACTCGGGGAGAGAGAAGGTCAGAACTCGGGTGGAGAGAAGGTCAGAACTCGGGGGGAGAGAAGGTCAGAAACTCGGGGTGAGAGAAGGTCAGAACTCAGGGGGAGAGAAGGTCAGAACTCAGGGGGAGAGAAGGTCAGAACTCGGGGGAGAGAGAAGATCAGGAACTCGGGGGAGAGAAGATCAGGAACTCAGGGGGAGAGAAGGTCAGAACTCGGGGAGAGAAGGTCAGAACTTGTGGAGAGAAGGTCAGAACTCGGGGAGAGAAGGTCAGAACTCGGGGAGAGAAGGTCAGAACTCGGGGGAGAGTGAAGATCAGGAACTTGGGGAGAGAGAAGGTCAGGAACTCGGGGGAGAGAAGGTCAGAACTCGGGGAGACAAGGTCAGGAACTCGGGGAGTGAGAGGGTCAGAACTCGGGGAGAGAAGGTCAGAACTCGGGGGAGAGAGAAGATCAGGAACTCGGGGAATGAAGGTCAGAACTTGGGGGAGAGAGAAGATCAGGAACTCGGGGGAGAGAAGATCAGGAACTCAGGAGGAGAGAAGGTCAGGAACTCGGGGGAGAGAGAAGGTCAAAACTCAGGGGGAGAGAAGGTCAGAACTCAGGGGGAGAGAAGGTCAGAACTCGGGGGAGAGAAAAGATCAGGAACTCGGGGACAGAAGGTCAGAACTCGGGGGAGAGAGAAGATCAGGAACTCGGGGAGAGAAGGTCAGAACTCGGGGGAGAGAAGGTCAGAACTCGCGAGGAGAGAAGGTCAGAACCCGGGGGGAGAGAAGGTCAGAACTCGGGGAGAGAGAAGGTCAGAACTCGGGTGGAGAGAAGGTCAGGAACTCAGGGGGAGAGAAGGTCAGAGCTCGGGGAGAGAAGTTCAGAACTTGTGGAGAGAAGGTCAGAACTCGGGGAGAGAAGGTCAGAACTCGGGGAGAGAAGGTCAGAACTCGGGGGAGAGGGAAGATCAGGAATTTGGGGAGAGAGAAGGTCAGGAACTCGGGGGAGAGAAGGTCAGAATTCGGGGAGAGAAGGTCAGGAACTCGGGGAGAGAGAAGGTCAGGAACTCAGGGAGAGAAGGTCAGAACTCGGGGAGAGAAGGTCAGAACTCAGGGGGAGAGAAGGTCAGAACTCGGGGAGAGAAGGTCAGAACTCGGGGGAGAGAGAAGATCAGGAACTCGGGGAGAGACGGTCAGAACTCAGGGGGGAGAGAAGGTCAGGAACTCGGGGAGAGAAGGTCAGAACTCGGGGGAGAGAGAAGGTCAGGAACTCGGGAGAGAGAGAAGGTCAGGAACCCGGGGGAGAGAAGGTCAGAACTCGGGGGGAGAGAAGGTCAGGAACTCGGGGGAGAGAAGGTCAGAACTCAGGGGGAGAGAAGGTCAGGAACTCGGGGGAGAGAAGGTCAGAACTCCGGGGGGGGGGGTAGAGAAGGTCAGAACTCAGGGGGAGAGAAGGTCAGAACTCGGGGGAGAGAGAAGATCAGGAACTCGGGGAGTGAAGGTCAGAACTCGGGGGAGAGAGAAGATCAGGAACTCGGGGGAGAGAAGATCAGGAACTCAGGAGGAGAGAAGGTCAGGAACTCGGGGGAGAGAGAAGGTCAAAACTCAGGGGGAGAGAAGGTCAGAACTCAGGGGGAGAGAAGGTCAGAACTCGGGGAGAGAGAGAAGATCAGGAACTCGGGGGAGAGAAGATCAGGAACTCAGGGGGAGAGAAGGTCAGAACTCAGGGGGAGAGAAGGTCAGAATTCGGGGGAGAGAAAAGATCAGGAACTCGGGGAGAGAAGGTCAGAAATCGGGGGAGAGAGACGATCAGGAACTCGGGGAGAGAAGGTCAGAACTCGGGGAGAGAGAAGGTCAGAACTCGGGTGGAGAGAAGGTCAGAACTCGGGGGGAGAGGTCAGGAACTCGGGGGAGAGAGAAGGTCAGAACTCAGGGGGAGAGAAGGTCAGAACTCAGGGGGAGAGAAGGTCAGAACACGGGGGAGAGAGAAGATCAGGAACTCGGGGGAGAGAAGATCAGGAACTCAGGGGGAGAGAAGGTCAGAACTCGGGGAGAGAAGGTCAGAACTTGGGGAGAGAAGGTCAGACCTCGGGGAGAGAAGGTCAGAACTTGGGGAGAGAAGGTCAGAACTCGGGGGAAAGGGAAGATCAGGAACTTGGGGAGAGAGAAGGTCAGGAACTCGGGGGAGAGAAGGTCAGAATTCGTGGAGAGAAGGTCCGAACTCGGGGAGAGAAGGTCAGAACTCGGGGGAGAGAGAAGATCAGGAACTCGGGGAGAGAAGGTCAGAACTCGGGGAGAGAAGGTCAGAACTCGGGGGAGAGAGGTCAGAACTCGGGGGAGAGTGAAGATCAGGAACTCGGGGAGGGAAGGTCAGAACTCAGGGGGAGAGAAGGTCAGAACTCGGGGAGAGAAGGTCAGAACTCGGGGGAGAGAGAAGATCAGGAACTCGGGGGAGAGAGAAGGTCAGAACTCGGGGGAGAGTGAAGATCAGGAACTCGGGGAGGGAAGGTCAGAACTCAGGGGGGAGAGAAGGTCAGGAACTCGGGGAGAGGTCAGAACTCGGGGGAGAGAGAAAGTCAGGAACTCGGGGGAGAGAGAAGGTCAGGAACTCGGGGGAGAGAGAAAGTCAGGAACTCGGGGGAGTGAGAAGGTCAGGAACTCGGGGGAGAAAAGGTCAGGAACTTGGATGAGAGAAGATCAGGAACTCGGGGAGAGAGAAGGTCAGAACTCGGGGGGAGAGAAGGTCAGGAACTCGGGGGAGAGAAGGTCAGAACTCAGCGAGGAGAAAGAAGGTCAGAACTCGGGGGAGAGAGAAGATCAGGAACTCGGGGAGAGAAGGTCAGAACTCGGGGGGGAGAGAAGATCAGGAACTCGGGGAGAGAAGGTCAGAACTCGTGGGGAGAGAAGGTCAGGAACTCGGGGGAGAGAGAAGGTCAGAACTCAGGGGGAGAGAAGGTCAGAACTCAGGGGGAGAGAAGGTCAGAACTCGGGGGAGAGAGAAGATCAGGAACTCGGGGAGAGAAGGTCAGAACTCCGGGGGGGAGAGAAGATTAGGAACACGGGAAGAGAAGGTCAGAACTTGGGAGAGAGAAGGTCAGGAACTCGGGGGATAGAGAAGGTCAGAACTCAGGGGGAGAGAAGGTCAGAACTCAGGGGGAGAGAAGGTCAGAACTCGGGGGGGAGAAGGTCAGAACTCAGGGGGAGAGAAGGTCAGAACTCGGGGGGGAGAGAAGATCAGGAACTTAGGGGAGAGAAGATCAGGAAGTCGGGGAGAGAGAAAGTCAGAACTCGGGGGAGAGAAGGTCAGAACTCAGGGAGAGAGAAGGTCAGAACTCGGTGAGAGAGGGTCAGAACTCAGGGGAGAGAGAAGATCAGGAACTCGGGGGAGAGAAGATCAGGAACTCAGGGGGAGAGAAGATCAGGAACTCGGGGGAGAGAAGATCAGGAACTCAGGGGGAGAGAAGGTCAGAACTCAGGGGGAGAGAAGGTCAGAACTCGGAGGAGAGAGAAGATCAGGAACTCGGGGAGAGAAGGTCAGAACCCTGGGGGGAGAGAAGATCAGGAACTCAGGGGGAGAGAAGGTCAGGAACTCGAGGGGGAGAGAAGGTAAAAACTCAGGGGGAGAGAAGGTCAGAACTCAGGGGGAGAGAAGGTCAGAACTCAGGGGAGAGAGAAGATCAGGAACTTGGGGGAGAGAAGATCAGGAACTCAGGGGGAGAGAAGGTCAGAACTCAGGGGGAGAGAAGGTCAGAACTCGGAGGAGAGAGAAGATCAGGAACTCGGGGAGAGAAGGTCAGAACCCTGGGGGGAGAGAAGATCAGGAACTCTGGGAGAGAAGGTCAGAACTCGGGGGGTAGGGAAGATCAGGAACTCGGGGGAGAGAAGGTCAGGAACTCAGGGGGGAGAGAAGGTCAGAACTCGGGGGAGCGAAGGTCAGGAACTCGGGGAGAGAGAAGGTCAGGAACTCGGGGGAGAGAAGATCAGGAAGTCGGGGAGAGAGAAGGTCAGAACTCGGAGGAGAGAAGGTCAGAACTCGGTGGGGAGAGAAGATCAGGAACTCGGGGGAGAGAAGGTCAGAACTCGGGGAGAGAGAAGGTCAGGAACTCGGGGGGAGAGAGAAGGTCAGAACTCGGGGGGGAGAAGGTCAGAACTCAGGGGGAGAGAAGGTCAGAACTCGGGGGGGAGAGAAGATCAGGAACTTAGGGGAGAGAAGATCAGGAAGTCGGGGAGAGAGAAAGTCAGAACTCGGGGGAGAGAAGGTCAGAACTCAGGGAGAGAGAAGGTCAGAACTCGGGAGAGAGGGTCAGGAACTCGGGGGGAGAGAGAAGGTCAGAACTCCGGGGGAGAGAAGGTCAGAACTCGGGGAGAGAGAAGGTCAGGAACTCCGGGGGGAGAGAAGGTCAGAACTCGGGGAGAGAAGGTCAGAACTCGGGGAGAGAAGGTCAGAACTCGGGGAGAGAAGGTCAGAACTCAGGGAGAGAAAGTCAGGAACTCGGGGGGAGAGAAGGTCAGAACTCGGGGGGGAGAAGGTCAGAACTCGGAGGGAGAAGGTCACAAGCTCATTGCGGGGGGCAGCATGGAGAGAAATTTGGGGACAGGGGTAGAACTGGATGAAATCGAGAAGTCATGACACTGGCACTATTCATTTCAATAAAACCGTTAACAATCTGTGACCCATACACAATGCCCCAGTCACTGCAGCTCTCATCCAGAGTGTTTCGTTTGACAGAGTGCTTCGCGACAGTGTGGGTTCTTCTGGTTTTCGGTCAATCCGTGATGACATTCTCAGCGCATGCTAAGAATCTATGGCTCCGCGATTGATATGCCTTGCAATAACGTCACCCTCACCTGTTCTCGATGAATGAAACGCGCCTCGCTAAACCAACCTTGCAGCTGAAGTTTTATAAAATAGTCACTACTGTTGATTTCACTCAGCAAATCAGACAGCATTTAAGGAAAGAGAAACAGAGTTAACGTTTCACGTTTTGATGAAAGATCATCGACCTGACACATTAATTGTCCTCTTTCCACAGATCCTGCCCGACTTGCTGAGCAGTTCCAGCAATTTATGCTACATCACTCAACTGACGATTGGGAGGAGATGGACAGGGCAAGCCATATGCTGCGTATTTTCTAGGTGGCTCTCCGCATTAACCGGTCGATGCCACTGTCATGGGGCAGCTTGGCTCGCGGAGCCTGCCTGTGACCATGAATGGATCAAATTACACATTGCAGACAAACTGTTGGGTGTGTCCTGTCCTCCACGGGGACCGATCAGAAATCCGATCCAACCCACTGGTGGTGCAAATAAACACAGCCAGAATCATGCAGCACAGGAGGGAGGCCATTCGGCCCATCGTGCCTGTGCAAGAGCTAAACAATTAAATGCACTGCCACATAGCCCTGCAGAATTTTCCTTTTCAAGCCCATGTCCAATTCACTTTTGAAAGTTACTGTTGCATCTGCTTCCATCGCCCTTTCATCGCAGTGCATTCCAGATCACAACAACTCATGGCATAAAAACATTTTCATCTTCCCGCTGGTTCTTTAGCTAATCACCTTTAATCTGTGTCCTCTGGTTACCCACCCTCCCGCCACTGGAAAGAGTTTCTCCTGATCTGCTCTATCAAACACCCTCATCATTTTCAACACGTCAATCTTCGCTCAACCTCCTGTTTGCCTTTCCCATACTTGAGGACCTCAGTAAGACTACCTCTTGGACATCTCCCCTCAGGTTGCAGGGTCCGCTCTGGCCTTTCCAGCGGGGCTGCAAATCACGCGGTAAGTGAGCAAACGGGTAGGACATGCCGTGGAGTGTTGTGGCCCACCAAATCGCTCTTGTTTACAGTTGGGGCATGCAGAATGCCATGTCCCAATTTGTGTCAAACTCGCCGCTCGCTGCTGCGGGAATCCTTCAATCCCCATTGAGAGGCGTAAAATCAGGAAAAAAAAGGCAAAAAAATCAATTTCAGGTCCTGCGACGGCAGAAAGCAATTTAATGTCACGACAACTGGTCGCTTCACTCAATCACTTCACAAACGCAATCAGCTCGGCTTGGCAAAGCTCGATATCGCGTAGAGGAATCACAAACCGGGTGTCACAGGCTCTGCCAGGTGTGTAAATCACCCAAACACTTACGCCTGTCTCTGCAGACAGGGTAATAAGATAAAAAAACAGAGCCGCACATCACAGGATTGTAGATTTATCCATCTCTCCCCCCCACCCCCGTTCCCTCTTCCTCTCCTGAAGACGTTGACTTATGCTGGGTGCAGTTCAACGAGCAACAAAAATTGTAGGAAACGCTGCAGCCGATTTGTGCACAGCAAGCTCCCACAAACAGCAATCTGATAATGACCAGATAATAGCCCAGATTTTGTGGTCAGTGTTGAAGTGACCACATTCGGCGTTGACCTCGAAGAAAGCTGCCCACAAAAGATCCAGCGATCCCTGCGGCGTGGATTTCACCCTTCCCGATGATAGTTTCATTCTGCCGCCAACTTAAAGGGCATTTCCAGCATCCAGCAACTGTGATGTCATCACCAGGCTAAGCAGCCAATCACATTGAAGAATTCTCACACACAGCAAACCGTACAGACAGTAAAATGAAAAGAAATGTTAAAAACTTGCATTTCTATAGCACCTTTCACGATGTCCCAAAGCATTTTATAGCCACTGAAGTACTTTTGAAGTGTAGTCACTGTTGTAATGTGGGAAACGTGGCAGCCAATTTGCACCCAGCAAGCTCCCACAAACAGCTATGTGATAATGACCAAATAATCTGTTTTTGTTATGTTGGTTGAGGGTTAAATTTGGCCCCAGGACACCAGAGATAAATCCCCTGCTCTTCAAAATAGTGCCATAGGATCTTTTATAGCTACTTCAAAGGGCAGATGGGGCCTCAGTTTAACATCTCAGCTGAAAAACAGCACCACCAACAGTGCAGCATTCCCTCAGCACTGCACTGGAGTATCAGCCTAGATTTTTGTGTTCAAGTCTCTGGAGTGGGACTTGAACCCACAACCTTCTAACTCAAAGGCAAGAGTGCTACCTGTTGAGCCATAGCAGATGCTGCTAAATGCACTGATTATCCTTTATTTTTTAAATAAGAGAGTGAGATAAAGATTGGGACATTCGCATGGGATTAAGGTGGAAGCTGAAATATCATAAACACATTTTTTTTTTAAATGGTATACTAAAAACTTATGGATTTTTTATCATATTGGAAAAATTTACTATTCAAAAATATAAAATGTGCTTTTCAGGACCAGAGAAGTTGTTCAGCAGTAGTTATAACTTAGTACGCCATTAAAAACACCTCATTCAGAAAGGGGGTTTTGACAAATATATCACAGGGGACGTTAACGTCGGTTCAAGTGATTTCTAAAGATTGCCGTCTGTGGGGACTTCAATGGTGCGCTGTGGAGGAGCAGAGAATCATTGACAGCAACTTCTGGATTTCCACGTTTAACTGCGCAGGTGCGATCACCAGAAATTGCTGTCAGTTTCACAGAGTGGTTTACGGTGCATGCTGACCGTTTCTCCGTTATTACATTCACAGAATCCGCGGCAACCCGTTTCAGTGATCTTGGCGCGAGGGATGAATACTGGAGCTGCTGGAATTTGTCACCCGCCAGCCTCCATCCGGTCCGCTGGGCTTTTAGGTCCGCCCGAGTCTCCTTCAATTCAAAGCAGGTGATGGCCGCAGGCTCCAGCGGAGTGAAGGTGGTCTAAGCACGGGGGAGGGATTCCCAGACAGGGTTTGCGATGTGGCTCCACGTGCAAACGCATCGCCTGTAATGTCATCAAAGTCGCCGTTTGGAGTGTGGGCAGGATCATCGGCAGGGCCCTGGTACAGCGGAGCAGCGGGAAGGTCGGGGCGGATGAGCGGCGAGAGATCGTGGCTGAGATTCGGCGAGAGATCGTGGCTGAAATTCGGCGAGAGATCGTGGCTGAGATTCGGCGAGAGACCGCGGTGGAGAAATGTGGAATGTTTGTGGCGCAGGAGCGGCGAGAGATCGTGGCTGAGATTCGGCAAGAGATCGTGGCGGAGGTGTGGCGAATATTTGTGGCACAGGAGCGGCGAGAGATCATGGCAGAGGCAAATGAGGGTACGGGGCCCACTCTGCGATATGTGGGCGCACTAGGTCCATGCAGCAGAGTTTAGTCTCCAGTCGTCCTGGTTAACCCTTGCCACTGGATAAAGGCCTAGCTGTCAAGCCCGTGTGGTGGCTGTTGTGCAACGGTTACCACACGTTAAAAAAGTCCACGCACAGGCATCTCCCACCCCTTCAATTGGAGTTCAGGACTGGAATATCAGGTCCTTCATTGAAACATCTGTGAACTCATGTGGAAGCAAGTCATCCTCGTTCGAGGGACCGCCTATGATGATGAATGTCACCTCCCACCTCTGCCTCTTGTTGGCCTGAGTTGTGGTTAACAAACTCTCAGATCTCCCTTTGCAGGATTTACATGTTCAGCAAAGTGATGCTGCCAATGATGAAACTAAGAATCCTTTCCCTTCATCCAAACTTGTCCAAAATGCAGCTGGCTGGTTCCTGTCCCACACGAAGCACTATTCAGGGTCTCATATCATGGTCCTGTTCTTCTTCTTCGGCAGGCCCCCAGGAGCCGAGGATGACTTGCTTCCACACCAAAATGAGTTCTAAGGTAACTATAAGAACATAAGAATTAGGAACAGGAGTAGGCCATCTAGCCCCTCGAGCCTGCTCCGCCATTCAACAAGATCATGGCTGATCTGGCCATGGACTCAGCTCCACTTACCCGCCCGCTCCCCATAACCCTTAATTCTCTTATTGGTTAAAAATCTATCTATCTGTGATTTGAATACATTCAATGAGCTAGCCTCAATTGCTTCCTTGGGCAGAGAATTCCACAGATTCACAACCCTCTGGGAGAAGAAATTCCTTCTCAACTCGATTTTAAATTGGCTCCCCTGTATTTTGAGGCTGTGCCCCCTAGTTCTAGTCTCCCTGACCAGTGGAAACAACCTCTCTGCCTCGATCTTGTCTATCCCTTAAATTATTTTAAATGTTTCTATAAGATCACCCCTCATCCTTCTGAACTGATGAGACCAATGCGGGCCAGGTCCTGAACTTCATTTTAGAGGGTGGAAGATGCCTGTGCGTGAATTCGTTTAACGTGGGATGGTTGTTGCACACCAGCCACCACACGGACTTGACAAAGAAACACAGAAACATAGAAATTTACAGCGCAGAAGGAGGCCATTCCGGCCCATCATGTCCGCGCCGGCCGACAAAGAGCCGCATGGCACTCGGTCAGCAGCCCTGAAGGTTACATATAAACCTATGAACAACGAACAATGGCGGAAAGGTAAAGACCACCCAGCCCAATCAGTCCGCCTCACACAACTGCAACACCCCTTACACTGAAACATTCTACACTCCACCCCAACCGGAGACATGTGATCTCCTGGGAGTGGCAAAAACCCAGGCCAATTTAGGGAGAAAGAAATCTGGCAAAATTCCTCTCCGACCCATCCAGGCGATCGAAACTAGTCCAGGAGATCACCCTGGCCGTATTCGATTCCCTGCAGTCCTTGCCATTATATCTACGCCGGCCAGGTCTTGGTCCAATGGCAAGGGGATCCAAGATGACTGGGGACCAGGCTCTGCTGCATGGGCCGAGCACAGACACACTTATATCACCAGTTGTAACCTGAAATGAGCGCAAGTCCCAACCACATTCCAAATACAATTGCATACAGAACAACCCTATCACAGATGGTGACTATAAGTGAATGAATAATACAATGAACAAAGTGAATCCTGCAAAGTGCAAAGTCTGTTCAAACACATTTAGTGCAGCAGTAACTACTGCTGTAATTATTTGATTATCATTTCACAATTGTCTTTAATTTCACTGACTGAACGCACGTTAACAGGTTCAGTCAGTGAAATTAAAGAAGCAGTGGAACACAGCCTTGTGGCTAAGGAGACTGCAAAAAAATCTTTCACCATCAACAAGTTCCCAATAACTTTGGGTATACAGGTTGAACCTCCCTTTTCCGGATCCCTCGGGACCTGGCCTGTTCTAGATGAGGGATTGTTTCCGGACGAGGGGTGGTCACGTTAAATTGGATGGTACAGGTACTGAGCAAGGGGATATCGGGGCTGGCTGGCTTGGGGCTGGGAGTGTGGCAGAGAGATCATGGGGGGGGGCTGGGGGTGGGGTTGGATCGCGGGGTCAGGCCAGCGATTGCGGAAGTCGGCAGCGAGGCAGGACTTCAATTTGTTCATGTCGGAGTTCTGCGCTGCGCAGAACTCCGACATGAACAAACTGAAGTCCTGCATTGCTACCGGGAATGGTTCTGGATGAGGGGTGGTTCCGGATAAGAGAGTTCTGGATAAGGGAGGTTCAACATACAACAGACCTGTGCTGGTCTCCTGTCTCCCAAAACATGACATTTAACGGAGTGAATATTGGACTGTGTCAGTCTATGAGTTGAAGCCGTGTCGGACATGTGGTTTTGGTTTACTCATAAACTACAGCAAACAGAGTCTCCGAACTCATGAACCAAACTACCGCAACCTCTCCCGACTACAGCAGGGTGATTTCTCCAGCAAAGCACAGCGAGTGGAGGATAGTTACACAATACAAATTCTGTCACTTACAGCAGTGCGGGTCTCCAGGCGTGACTGACAGGGGAAATGACCCAATCATCTCCATTCTAGCCGAGACATGTGGTGTCCCTATCTGCTGTAACTCCCCATCCTTGTCTTCAAATCCCTCCATGGCCGTGCTTTGGCCTCGTGCAATCTCCAGAAGCTCCTTCCCCTCCCGCATCCTTTGGGCCTTCTATCTCTGATTTCGTGTTCATCGCCCATTTTCGTTGCCCGCATGCGGGTGGCAGTTTCCAGCCACCTAGGCCCTGCTCGCTTGAACTCACACACTAAAGCGCTCTGTCTCATACTTCCCTCTCTGCCCTTAAAAATATCTTCTCTGAAACTATCTTTACATTCAACCCTTCAATCACCCCATCTAAGCTCTCTCCCAGTTCAGCATTCAGTTCCACTTTACTACTAAAGTGCCTCAGTACATTTTGTACATAAAAGATGTTATATAAATGCTAATAACAGACAATATCACAAAATGATGCAGCACATAAGGAGGCCATTCGGCCCATCCTGCCTGTGCCGGCTCTTTGAAAGAACTACCCAATTAGTGCCACTCCCCCTGCTCTTCCCCACTAGCAAAGCGCTTTGGGACTTACTGAGGTTGTGAATGGCGCTATATAGATGCAAGGTCTTTCTTTCTCCCCGTGCTGGCCTTTCTCCACTGGCCCTGTCCAGACAACTCACTCAACCCTTTGCCAGGGAGAGTGACACTGCGCGCACCCTACCTCACGGGACACCCACTGCCTCCGGGTTCACAAGGCAATTACAGAGGCGAGTCATCCATCCCATCTTAGCGAATCATCGAGAATGACCCGACCGTCTCTCCCATTGCAGCATCCAATTGGTTCTTGAAAACATTCCAGGCATTTTGCCTTCCGCTAATCTATCTAGGAGTCCATTCAACGTGAAGTTAAACATCCCAATCGCAATCCAACGTGGCGTTTTACCAGTTTAAACCCGTGACCCCCATCCATTGTTGTACTCTCAATTTGAAGTTTTCTCGATTTCATGGAATGATACGGCACAGAAGGTGGCCATTCGGCCCATCAAGCCTGTGCCGGCCCATTGAAAGAGCTCTCCAATTAGTCCCACTCTTTCCCCATAGCCCTGCTAATTTCCCCCCTTCAAGTAGTGATCCAATTCCCCGTTTGAAAGTTACTATTGAATCTGCTCCCACCGCCCTTTCAGGCAGCGCGTTCCCGATCACAACAACTCCTGCGTAAAAACATCCTCCTCATCTCGCCCTCTGGTTCTTTTGCCAATCACCTTAAATCTGTGTCCTCTGGTTACCAATCCTCTTGCCACTGAAAAGAGTTTCTCCTTATTTACTCTATCAAATCCCGATATCTCCAGCTCTTGAGGGATCCCAGAGTCGGATCTGTCATGAAGTGGCATTGCTTCGCAGGAACCATATGTCACTTGTCAGGAACAATGACAACTCATTTGGGTTTAAAAATGTAAAATGTCTTGAATTTTTGACATATGTCACCCTGCAAAATGAACATCACTTCACAGGTTTAAATGGGTTAGCAAATTCCGTCATTTCTGTTTGCTCCCTGGGATTGACAGCCTTGTGATGCACTGGGGATGAAGGTCATAGTGGTTCTTTGTTTCCCATTCCCATGAGATGTCAGCCGTGGCTCAGCGGGTAGCAGTCTCTCGGCTCTGAGTCGGAAGGTTGTAGGTTCATGCCCTGCTCCAGGGACCTGAGCTGCATAATCTAGGCCCTCACTCCCAGTGCGGTGCTGAGGGAGTGCCGCACTGTCGGAGGTGCCGTCTTTCGGATGAGACGTTAAACCGAGGACGCCGTCCGCTCTCTCAGGTGGATGTAAAAGATCCCATGGCACTATTCTCAGAGCAGAGATCTCCCCAGTGACCTGGACAATATTTATCCCTCAACCAACATCACTCAAACCGATTATCTGGCCATTATCACAGTGCCGTATGTGGGATCTTGCTGTGCGCATATTGGCTGCCGTATTTCCCACATTACTACAGTCCAAAGGTAAAGGGCTTTGGGACAGCCTGATGTCGTGAAAGGCGCTATCTAAATGCAAGTCTTTCTTATTCCAATGGGGAAGAGCATAACTAGAGGCCATCTGTTATGTATGTAAACATTACCAATGTGTAAGACTTGCCACCAGGGGGTGCACCTGTCAGAGACCCAAGGGTCACCTGCACACCCTGGGCAAGCAGGTATAAAAGCCAGTCTTACCATCTGCCTCTTAACTCTGGAGTCACATTAAAGAGACCAAGGTCACAACAGTTTGAGCTTAAGAGATACAGTCTTGTGGAGTTATTCTAAACGTAACACCATCAATATAAGATAGTCAATAGGGAATTCAGGAGAAACTTCTTTACCCAGAGAGTGGTGAGAATGTGGAACTCGCTGCCACAGAGAGTGGTTGAGGAGAATAGTATCGAAGTATTTAAGGAGAGGCTGGACAAGATTATGAGGGAGAAGAGAATAGAGGGTTATGCTGATAGATTTAGATGAGGAAAGACAGGAGGAGGCTCGATGGCATGAACTGGTTGGGCCAAATGGCCTGTTTCTGTGCCGTATATCCTGTGTAATCCTATGCTGCATTCTAACTGCGACATTCCTGTGACTCACAGATCACTCACTCAAGGAAATAATCAAGAGGCCCTCCAGGTGAGTGTCAAATGTCTCTCTGTGCAGCCAGGATAAGCAGAACTGCTCCCTCAGGCCCCACAAGGAAAGTCATAGACTTCCCTGGCCCCCAAGCCCCATGAAACACCATGAACCTGAAAGGTGCAGTCGGTTTCTTGCCTGCAGCCCCTCACCGACCTTTTCCTCGGCATTCAAATGAGCCCCGTGAGTTACATTTCCCTGAGCTACTAAGTACGATTTGTTGAGGGAGTGCAGCACTGTCGGAGGTGCCGTCTTTCAGATGAGACATTAAACTGAGGCTCCGTCTGCTCTCTCAGGTGGACATAAAAGATCCCATGGCACTATTTCGAAGAAGAGCAGGGGAGTTATCCCCGGTGTCCTTGGCCAATACTTATCCCTCAATCAACATCACTAAAAACAGATTATCTGGGTCATTATCACATTGCTGTTTGTGGGAGCTTGCTGTGCGCAAATTGGCTGCCGCGTTTCCCACATTACAACAGCGACTACAAGTACTTAGTTGGCTGTAAAGCGCTTTGAGACTTGCGGTGGTCGTGAAAGACTTTATAGAAATCCAATTCTTTCTTTCTTGTCACTCCACGCCCCATCCTCCCTCCCTCCCCAACCCCGCACTCCACCCACCAGAAACACGCAGCAGGTTAAAATCGACACCGGGCTCTGACAACTGACTGGAACGTCCATCATTCAAGGGCAGCGGGTGGGGGGGGATTTAGTATGCCAGAGCAGTACAAATCACACATCACGCTGGCACATTGTAATCGATTTGCTTCATGTCAAGCCGTTAATTCAAGAATTTATAGCTCCCAAAGTTGCGAATGTCTTTAATTTACGATTCTCGGCAAGCCGAGAGAATTGTCGGCGATCGATATGAATTCCACCCCTGGTAATGGAGAGCATGCAGGGAGCTCCTAGATCTCCGAGACTCAAGTAGCTGCAGGAATGAGTGTGTATCGTTGCCAAGGTCACTCACTCCAGGATGCACCTCCAA
This sequence comes from Pristiophorus japonicus, assembly GCF_044704955.1. Taxonomy (NCBI): domain Eukaryota; kingdom Metazoa; phylum Chordata; class Chondrichthyes; family Pristiophoridae; genus Pristiophorus; species Pristiophorus japonicus. Next base: position 20,292,145 of record NC_092002.1, on the reverse strand, counting down.
CTCCCTTGCCCGACCAAAGCAGCAGTAAACAGAGACCGGCCAAAGAAGCTGAACATTGCTACAGTAGACGTTAATCACTGAAGGATCAGCACGGCTCAGTGACAGCTCTCTCACAGGGTTAGGGGTAGGCCATTCGGCCCCTTGAACCTGTCCCTCTTAACTCCATCTGCCTGCCTTGGTTCCATATCCCCCAATAACTTTACCTAAAAATATTCATTAATTTTCAATTGACCCCCCCAGCCTCAACAGCTTTTTGGGGGAGAGAGTTCTAGATTCCCACTACCCTTTGTGTGAAGAAACGCTCCCTGGCATCTCGCCTGAACGGCCTGGCTCTAATTTTAAGGTTACGCCCCCTGGTTATGGACTCCTTCCCGACCAGAGGAAATAGTTCCCCTCGATCTATCCGTTAATCGTCTGAAACACCTCAATTCAATCACCCCTTATTCTTCAATGTTCAAGGGAAGTCTTCATAATTTAACCCCTTTAGCCCAGTATCAGTGCTCCTGTTCGGACAGCTGTATTTGGAATGAAACTTTGTGATCAACCTGCAAACATTGACAGGCAGTGCTGAGGGAGTGCTGCACTGTCGGAGGGGCAGTGCTGAGGGAGTGCCGCACTGTCGGAGGGACAGTACTCAGGGAGCTCCGCACTGTCGGAGGGGCAGTACTGAGGCTGTGCTGCACTGTCAGAGGGGCACTACTGAGAGAGCTCCTCAATTTCGGAGGAGCAGTACTGAGGGAGTGCCACACAGTCGGAGGGGCAGTAATGAGGGAGTGCCGTACCGTCAGAGGAGCAGTACTGAGGGAGTGTCGCACTGTCGGAGGGGCAGTACTGAGGAAGCACCGCACTGTCGGAGGGGGAGTACTGAGGGAGTGCTGCACTGTCGGCGGGGCAGTACTGAGGGAGCACCGGACTGTCGGCGGGGCAGTACTGAGGGAGCACCGCACTGTCGGAGGGGGAGTACTGTGGGAGTGCTGCACTGTCGGCGGGGCAGTACTGAGGGAGCACTGGACTGTCGGAGGGGTAGTACTGAGGGAGTGCCGAACTGTCTGAGGGGCAGTACTGAGGGAGTGCCGCATTGTTGGAGGGGCAATCCTGAGGGAGTAGTGCACTGTCGGAGAGACAGTATTAAGGGAGTGCTGCACTGTCGGAGGGGCAGCACTGAGGGAGTGCCGCACTGTCGGAGGGGCAGTGCTGAGGGAACGCCGCACTGTCGGAGGGGCAGTGCTGAGGGAATGTCGCACTGTCGGAGGGGCAGTGCTGAGGGAGCACCGCACTGTCAGAGGAGCAGTACTGAGGGAGTGCCGCACTGTCGGAGGGACAGTACTGAGGGAGTGTTGCACTGTCAGAGAGGTAGCACTGAGGGAGCGCCGCACTGTCGGAGGGGCAGTACTGAGGGAGTGCTGCATTGCCGGAGGTTCAGTACTGAAGGAGCACCGCACTGTCGGAGGGGCAGTGCTGAGGGAGTGCTGCACTGTCGGAGGGGCAGTACTGAGGGAGCACTGCTCTGTCGGAGGGGCAGTACTAAGGGAGCACCGCACTGTCGGAGGGGCAGTACTGAGGGAGTGCTGCATTGTCAGAGGGGCAGTACTGAGGGAGTGCCGCATTGTTGGAGGGGCAGTCCTGAGGGGGTAGTGCACTGTCGGAGGGACAGTATTAAGGGAGTGCTGAACTGTCGGAGGGGCAGCACTGAGGAAGCGCCGCACTATTGGAGGGGCAGTACTGAGGGAGTGCCGCACAGTTGGAGGGGCAGTACTGAGGGAGCGCCGCACTGTCGGAAGGGCAGTACTGAGGGAGTGCTGCGCTCTCAGAGAGGTAGCACTGAGGGAGCGCCGCACTGGCGGAGGGACAGTACTGAGGGAGTGCTGCATTGCCGGAGGTTCAGTACTGAGGGAGCACCGCACTGTCGGAGGGGCAGTGCTGAGGGAGTGCCGCACTGTCGGAGGGGCAGTACTGAGGGAGTGCCGCGCTGTCAGAGGGGCAGTACTGAGGGAGCACTGCTCTGTCGGAGGGGCAGTGCTAAGGGAGCACCGCACAGTCGGAGGAGCAGTACTGAGGGAGTGCTGCATTGTCAGAGGGGCAGTACTGAGGGAGTGCCGCATTGTTGGAGGGGCAGTCCTGAGGGGGTAGTGCACTGTCGGAGGGACAGTATTAACGGAGAGCTGCACTGTCGGAGGGGCAGTACTGATGAAGCGCCGCACTGTCGGAGGGGCAGTACTGACGGAGTGCCGCACTGTTGGAGGGGCAGTACTGAGGGAGCGCCGCACTGTCGGAGGGGCAGTACTGAGGGAGTGCCACACTGTCAGAGGGGCAGTACTGAGGGAGTGCCGCATTGTTGGAGGGGCAGTCCTGAGGGGGTAGTGCAAACATAGAAACATAGAAACATAGAAAATAGGTGCAGGAGTAGGCCATTCGGCCCTTCTAGCCTGCACCGCCATTCAATGAGTTCATGGCTGAACATGCAACTTCAGTACCCCATTCCTGCTTTCTCACCATACCCATTGAGCCCCCGAGTAGTAAGGACTTCATCTAACTCCTTTTTGAATATATTTAGTGAATTGGCCTCAACAACTTTCTGTGGTAGAGAATTCCACAGGTTCACCACTCTCTGGGTGAAGAAGTTCCTCCTCATCTCGGTCCTAAATGGCTTACCCCTTATCCTTAGATTGTGTCCCCTGGTTCTGGACTTCCCCAACATTGGGAACATTCTTCCTGCATCTAACCTGTCTAACCCCGTCAGAATTTTAAATGTTTCTATGAGGTCCCCTCTCATTCTTCTGAACTCCAGTGAATACAAGCCCAGTTGATCCAGTCTTTCTTGATAGGTCAGTCCCACCATCCCGGGAATCAGTCTGGTGAACCTTCGCTGCACTCGCTCAATAGCAAGAATGTCCTTCCTCAGGTTAGGAGACCAAAACTGTACACAATACTCCAGGTGTGGCCTCACCAAGGCCCTGTACAACTGTAGCAACACCTCCCTGCCCCTGTACTCAAATCCCCTCGCTATGAAGGCCAACATGCCATTTGCTTTCTTAACCGCCTGCTGTACCTGCATGCCAACCTTCAATGACTGATGTACCATGACACCCAGGTCTCTTTGCATCTCCCCTTTTCCTAATCTGTCACCATTCAGATAATAGTCTGTCTCTCTGTTTTTACCACCAAAGTGGATAACCTCACATTTATCCACATTATACTTCATCTGCCATGCATTTGCCCACTCACCTAACCTATCCAAGTCGCTCTGCAGCCTCATAGCATCCTCCTCGCAGCTCACACTGCCACCCAACTTAGTGTCATCCGCAAATTTGGAGATACTACATTTAATCCCCTCGTCTAAATCATTAATGTACAGTGTAAACAGCTGGGGCCCCAGCACAGAACCTTGCGGTATCCCACTAGTCACTGCCTGCCATTCTGAAAAGTCCCCATTTACTCCTACTCTTTGCTTCCTGTCTGACAACCAGTTCTCAATCCATGTCAGCACACTACCCCCAATCCCATGTGCTTCAACTTTGCACATTAGTCTCTTGTGTGGGACCTTGTCGAAAGTCTTCTGAAAGTCCAAATATACCACATCAACTGGTTCTCCCTTGTCCACTCTACTGGAAACATCCTCAAAAAATTCCAGAAGATTTGTCAAGCATGATTTCCCTTTCACAAATCCATGCTGACTTGGACCTATCATATCACCTCTTTCCAAATGCACTGCTATGACATCCTTAATAATTGATTCCATCATTTTACCCACTACCGATGTCAGACTGATCGGTCTATAATTCCCTGTTATCTCTCTCCCTCCTTTTTTAAAAAGTGGGGTTACATTGGCTACCCTCCACTCCATAGGAACTGATCCCGAGTCAATGGAATGTTGGAAAATGACTGTCAATGCATCCGCTATTTCCAAGGCCACCTCCTTAAGTACTCTGGGATGCAGTCCATCAGGCCCTGGGGATTTATCGGCCTTCAATCCCATCAATTTCCCGAACACAATTTCCCGACTAATAAGGATTTCCCTCAGTTCCTCCTCCTTACTAGACCCTCCGACCCCTTTTATATCCGGAAGGTTGTTTGTGTCCTCCTTAGTGAATACCGAACCAAAGTACTTGTTCAATTGGTCCGCCATTTCTTTGTTCCCCGTTATGACTTCCCCTGATTCTGACTGCAGGGGACCTACGTTTGTCTTTACTAACCTTTTTCTCTTTACATATCTATAGAAACTTTTGCAATCCGTCTTAATGTTCCCTGCAAGCTTCTTCTCGTACTCCATTTTCCCTGCCCTAATCAAACCCTTTGTCCTCCTCTGCTGAGTTCTAAATTTCTCCCAGTCCCCGGGTTCGCTGCTATTTCTGGCCAATTTGTATGCCACTTCCTTGGCTTTAATACTATCCCTGAATTCCCTTGATAGCCATGGTTGAGCCACCTTCCCTTTTTTATTTTTACGTCAGACAGGAATGTACAATTGTTGTAGTTCATCCATGCGGTCTCTAAATGTCTGCCATTGCCCATCCACAGTCAACCGCTTCAGTATCATTCGCCAATCTATCCTAGCCAATTCACGCCTCATACCTTCAAAGTTACCCTTCTTTAAGTTCTGGACCATGGTCTCTGAATTAACTGTTTAATTCTCCATCCTAATGCAGAATTCCACCATATTATGGTCACTCTTCCCCAAGGGGCCTCGCACAACGAGATTGCTAATTAATCCTCTCTCATTACACAACACCCAGTCTAAGATGGCCTCCCCCCTAGTTGGTTCCTCGACATATTGGTCTAAAAAACCATCCCTTATGCACTCCAGGAAATCCTCCTCCACCGTATTGCTTCCAGTTTGGTTAGCCCAATCTATGCGCATATTAAAGTCACCCATTATAACTGCTGCACCTTTATTGCACGCACCCCTAATTTCATGTTTGATGCCCTCCCCAACATCACTACTACTGTTTGGAGGTCTGTACACAACTCTCACTAACGTTTTTTGCCCTTTGGTGTACTGCAGCTCTACCCATATAGATTCCACATCATCCAAGCTAATGTCCTTCCTAACTATTGTATTAATCTCCTCTTTAACCAGCAATGCTACCCCACCTCCTTTTCCTTTTATTCTATCTTTCCTGAATGTTGAATACCCCTGGATGTTGAGTTCCCAGCCCTGATCATCCTGGAGCCACGTCTCCGTAATCCCAATCACATCATATTTGTTAACATCTATTTGCACAGTTAATTCATCCACCTTATTGCGGATACTCCTTGCATTAAGACACAAAGCCTTCAGGCTTGCTTTTTTAACACCCTTTGTCCTTTTAGAATTTTGCTGTACAGTGGCCCTTTTTGTTCTTTGCCTTGGGTTTCTCTGCCCTCCACTTTTCCTCATCTCCTTTCTGTCTTTTGCTTTTGCCTCCTTTTTGTTTCCCTCTGTCTCCCTGCATTGGTTCCCGTCCCCCTGCCATATTAGTTTAACTCCTCCCCAACAGCACTAGCAAACACTCCCCCTAGGACATTGGTTCCAGTCCTGCCCAGGTGCAGACCGTCCGGTTTGTACTGGTCCCACCTCCCCCAGAACCGGTTCCAATGCCCCAGGAATTTGAATCCCTCCCTGCTGCACCACTGCTCAAGCCACGTATTCATCTGCACTATCCTGCGATTCCTACTCTGACTATCACGTGGTACTGGTAGCAATCCTATGATTAATACTGCACTGTCGGAGGGACCGTATTAAGGGATTGCTGCACTGTCAGAGGGGCAGCACTGAGGATGCACCGCACTGTCGGAGGGGCAGTACTGAGGGGGTGCCGCACTGTTGGAGGGGCAGTACTGAGGGAGCGCCGCACTGTCGGAGGGGCAGTACTGAGGGACTGCCGCACTGTCAGAGGGGCAGTACTGAGGGAGTGCCGCATTGTTGGAGGGGCAGTCCTGAGGGGGTAGTGCACTGTCGGAGGGACAATATTAAGGAAGTGCTGCACTGTCAGAGGGGCAGCACTGAGGGTGCACCGCACTGTCGGAGGGGCAGTACTGAGGGAGCGCCGCACTGTCGGAGGGGCAGTACTGAGGGATTGCCGCACTGTCGGAGGGGCAGTACTGAGGGGGTAGTGCACTTTCGGAGGGACAGTATTGAGGGAGTGCTACACTGTCGGTAAGGCAGCACTGAGGGAGTGCCGCACTGTCGGAGGGGCAGTTTTAGGGAGCGCCGCAGTGCTGTCGGAGGGGCAGTACTGAGGGAGCACAGCACTGTAGGAGGGGCAGTACTGAGGGAGTGCTGCACTGTTAGAGGGGCAGTACTGAGGAAGTGCCTCACTGTGGGAGGGGAAGTACTGAGGCAGTGCTGCACTGTCAGAGGGGCACTACTGAGGGAGTGCTGCACTGTCGGAGGGGCAGTACTGAGGGAGTGCAGCACTGTTGGAGGGGCAGTACTGAGGGAGCGCCGGACTGCCGGAGGGGCTATACTGAGGGGGAAGTGCACTGTCGGAGGGACAGTATTGAGGGAGTGCTGCACTGTCGGAAAGGCAGCACTGAGGGAGTGCCGCACTGTCGGAGGGGCAGTGCTGAGGGAGCGCCGCACTGTCGGAGGGGCAGTGCTGAGGGAATATTGCTCTGTCAGAGGGGCAGTACTGAGGGAGTGCCGCACTGTCGGAGGGACAGTACTGAGGGATTGCTGCACTGTCAGAGAGGTAGCACTGAGGGAGCGCCGCACTCTCGGAGGGGCAGTACTGAGGGAGTGCTGCACTGCCGGAGGTTCAGTACTGAGGGAGTGCCGCGTTGTCGGAGGGGCAGTACTGAGGGAGCACTGCACTGTCGGAAGGGCAGTACTGAGGGAGTGCCGCACTGTCGGAGGGGCAGTTTTAGGGAGCGCCGCACTGTCGGAGGGGCAGTGCTGAGGGAATGTTGCACTGTCAGAGAGGTAGCACTGAGGGAGCGCTGCACTGTCGGAGGGGCAGTACTGAGGGAGTGCCGCACTGTCGGAGGGACAGTACTGAGGGAGTGCTGCACTGTCAGAGAGGTAGCACTGAGGGAGTGCCGCACTAATGGAGGGTCAGTACTGAGGGAGTGCCGCACTGTCGGAGGGACAGTACTGAGGGAGTGCTGCACTGCCATAGGTTCAGTACTGAGGGAGCACTGCAATGTTGAAGGGGCAGTACTAAGGGAGCACCGCACTGTCGGAGGGGCAGTACTGAGGGAGTGCTGCACTGTTAGAGGGGCAGTACTGATGGAGTGCCGCACTGTCGGAGGGACAGTACTGAGGGAGTGCTGCACTGCCGGAGGGGCAGTACTGAGGGAGTGCCGCGCTGTCTGAGGGGCAGTACTGAGGGAGCGCCGCACTAATAGAGGGTTAGTACTGAGGGAGTGCCGCACTGTCGGAGGGACAGTACTGAGGGAGTGCTGCACTGCCATAGGTTCAGTACTGAGGGAGCACTGCACTGTCGGAGGGGCAGTACTGAGGGAGCACTGCAATGTTGGAGGGGCAGTACTAAGGGAGCACCGCACTGTAGGAGGGGCAGTACTGAGGGAGTGCTGCACTGTTAGAGGGGCAGTACTGAGGGAGCGCCTCACTGTGGGAGGGGAAGTACTGAGGGAGTGCTGCACTGTCAGAGGGGCACTACTGAGGGGGAAGTGCACTGTCGGAGGGACAGTATTGAGGGAGTGCTGCACAGTCGGAAAGGCAGCACTGAGGGAGTGCCGCACTGTCGGAGGGGCAGTGCTGAGGGAGCGCCGCACTGTCGGAGGGGCAGTGCTGGGGGAATATTGCTCTGTCGGAGGGGCAGTACTGAGGGAGTGCCGCACTGTCGGAGGGACAGTACTGAGGGAGTGCTGCACTGTCAGAGAGGTAGCACTGAGGGAGCGCCGCACTCTCGGAGGGGCAGTACTGAGGGAGTGCTGCACTACCGGAGGTTCAGTACTGAGGGAGTGCCGCGCTGTCTGAGGGGCAGTACTGAGGGAGCACTGCACTGTCGGAGGGGCAGTGCTGAGGGAGCACCGCACTGTCAGAGGGGCAGTACTGAGGGAGTGGTGCACTGCCGGAGGGGCAGTACTGAGGGATTGCCGCACTGTCGGAGGGGCAGTACTGAGGGGGTAGTGCACTTTCGGAGGGACAGTATTGAGGGAGTGCTACACTGTCGGAAAGGCAGCACTGAGGGAGTGCCGCACTGTTGGAGGGGCAGTTTTAGGGAGCGCCGCACTGTCGGAGCGCCAGTGCTGAGGGAATGTTGCACTGTCAGAGAGGTAGCACTGAGGGAGTGCTGCCCTGTCGGAGGGGCAGTACTGAGGGAGTGCCGCACTGTCGGAGGGACAGTACTGAGGGAGTGCTGCACTGTCAGAGAGGTAGCACTGAGGGAGCGCCGCACTAATGGAGGTGCAGTACTGAGGGAGTGCCGAACTGTCGGAGGGACAGTACTGAGGGAGTGCCGCACTGTCGGAGGGACAGTACTGAGGGAGTGCTGCACTGTCGGAAAGACAGCACTGAGGGAGTGCCACACTGTCAGAGGGGCACTACTGAGGGAGCGCCGGACTGCCGGAGCGGCAGTACTAAGGGATTGCCGCACTGTCGGAGGGGCAGTGCTGAGGGAATATTGCTCTGTCGGAGGGGCAGTACTGAGGGAGCGCCTCACTGTGGGAGGGAAAGTACTGAGGGAGTGCTGCACTGTCAGAGAGGTACTACTGAGGGAGCGCTGCACTGTCAGAGGGGCACTACTGAGGGAGCGCTGCACTGTCGGAGGGACAGTATTAAGGGAGTGCTGCACTGTCAGAGGGGCAGCACTGAGGGTGCACCGCACTGTCGGTGGGGCAGTACTGAGGGAGTGCTGCACTGCCGGAGGGGCAGTACTGAGGGATTGCCGCACTGTCGGAGGGGCTGTACTGAGGGGGAAGTGCACTGTCGGAGGGACAGTATTGAGGGAGTGTTGCACTGTCGGAGAGGCAGCACTGAGGGAATATTGCTCTGTCGGAGGGGCCGTACTGAGGGAGTGCTGCACTGTCGGAGGGGCAGTACTGAGGGAGCGCCTCACTGTGCGAGGGGAAGTACTGAGGGAGTGCTGCACTGTCAGAGGGGCACTACTGAGGGAGCGCTGCACTGTCGGAGGGGCAGTACTGAGGGAGTGCCGCACTGTTGGAGGGGCAGTACTGAGGGAGCGCCGGACTGCCGGAGGGGCAGTACTGAGGGATTGCCGCACTCTTGGAGGGGCTGTACTGAGGGGGAAGTGCACTGTCGGAGGGACAGTATTGAGGGAGTGTTGCACTGTCGGAGAGGCAGCACTGAGGGAATATTGCTCTGTCGGAGGGGCCGTACTGAGGGAGTGCTGCACTGTCGGAGGGACAGTACTGAGGGAGTGCTGCACTGTCAGAGAGGTAGCACTGAGGGAGCGCCGCACTCTCGGAAAGGCAGCACTGAGGGAGTGCCGCACTGTCGGAGGGGCAGTGCTGAGGGAGCGCCGCACTGTCGGAGGGGCAGTACTGAGGGAATATTGCACTGTCGGAGGGGCAGTACTGAGGGAGTGCCGCACTGTCGGAGGGACAGTACTGAGGGAGTGCTGCACTGCCATAGGTTCAGTACTGAGGGAGCACTGCACTGTCGGAGGGGCAGTACTGAGGGAGCACTGCACTGTTGAAGGGGCAGTACTAAGGGAGAACCGCACTTTAGGAGGGGCAGTACTGAGGGAGCGCTGCACTGTCAGAGGGGCACTACTGAGGGAGCGCTGCACTGTCAGAGGGGCACTACTGAGGGAGCACTGCACTGTCAGAGGGGCAGCACTGAGGGTGCACCGCACTGTCGGTGGGGCAGTACTGAGGGAGTGCTGCACTGTTAGAGGGGCAGTACTGAGGGAGCGCTTCACTGTGTGAGGGGAAGTACTGAGGGAGTGCTGCACTGTCAGAGGGGCACTACTGAGGGAGCGCTGCACTGTCGGAGGGGCAGTACTGAGGGAGTGCTGCACTGTTGGAGGGGCAGTACTGAGGGAGTGCCGGACTGCCGGAGGGGCATTACTGAGGGAGTGCCGCGCTGTCGGAGTGGCAGTACTGAGGGAGCACTGCACCGTCGGAGGGGCAGTACTAAGGGAGCAAAGCACTGTTGGAGGGGCAGTACTGAGGGAGTGCTGCATTGTCAGAGGGGCAGTACTGAGGGAATGCCGCATTGTAGGAGGGGCAGTCCTGAGGGGGTAGTGCACTGTCGGAGGGACAGTATTGAGGGAGTGCTGCACTGTCGGAGGGGCAGTACTGAGGGAGTGCCGCAGAGTCAGAGGGGCAGTACTGAGGGAGTGCCGGATTGTTGGAGGGGCAGTCCTGAGGGGGTAGTGCACTGTCGGAGGGACAGTATTAAGGGAGTGCTGCACTGTCAGAGGGGCAGCACTGAGGGAGTGCCGCACTGTCGGAGGGGCAGTGCTGAGGGAGCGCCGCACTGTCGGAGGGGCAGTACTGAGGGAATATTGCACTGTCGGAGGGGCAGTACTGAGGGAGTGCCGCACTGTCGGAGGGACAGTACTGAGGGAGTGCTGCACTGCCATAGGTTCAGTACTGAGGGAGCACTGCACTGTCGGAGGGGCAGTACTGAGGGAGCACTGCACTGTTGAAGGGGCAGTACTAAGGGAGCACCGCACTTTAGGAGGGGCAGTACTGAGGGAGTGCTGCACTGTTAGAGGGGCAGTACTGAGGGAGCGCCTCACTGTGGGAGGGGAAGTACTGAGGGAGTGCTGCACTGTCAGAGGGGCACTACTGAGGGGGCACTGCACTGTTGGAGGGGCAGTACTGAGGGAGCGCCGGACTGCCGGAAGGGCAGTACTGAGGAATTGCCGAACTGTCGGAGGGGCTGTACTGAGGGGGAAGTGCACTGTCGGAGGGACAGTATTGAGGGAGTGCTGCACTGTCGGAAAGGCAACACTGAGGGAGTGCCGCACTGCCGGAGGGGCAGTGCTGAGGGAGCGCCGCACTGTCGGAGGGGCAGTGCTGAGGGAATATTGCTCTGTCGGAGGGGCAGTACTGAGGGAGTGCCGCACTGTCGGAGGGACAGTACTGAGGGAGTGCTGCACTGTCAGAGAGGTAGCACTGAGGGAGCGCTGCATTGTTGGAGGGGCTGTACGGAGGGAGTGCTGCATTGCCGGAGGTTCAGTACTGAGGGAGCACCGCACTGTCAGAGGGGCAGTGCTGAGGGAGTGCCGCACTGTCGGAGGGGCAGTACTGAGGGAGTGCTGCATTGTCAGAGGGGCAGTACTGAGGGAATGCCGCACTGTCAGAGGGGCAGTACTGAGGGAGTGCCGCATTGTTGGAGGGGCAGTCCTGAGGGGGTAGTGCACTGTCGGAGGGACAGTATTAAGGGAGTGCTGCACTGTCAGAGGGGTAGTGCTGAGGGTGCACCGCACTGTCGGAGGAGCAGTACTGAGGGAGTGCCGTCCTGTCGGACGGGCAGTACTGAGGGAGCTTCGCACTGTCGGAGGAGCAGTGCTGAGGGAATGTCGCACTGCCGGAGGGGCAGTACTGAGGGAGTGCCGTGCTATCGGGGGGGCAGTACTGAGGGAGCAACGCACTGTCAGAGGAGCAGTACTGAGGGAGTGGTGCACTGTCGGAGGGACAGTACTGATGGAGTGCCGTGCTATCGGAGGGGCAGTACTGAGGGAGCGCCGCACTGTCGGAAGGGCAGTACTGAGGGAGTGCCGTGCTATCGGAGGGGCAGTACTGAGGAGTGCCGCAGTGTTGGAGGGGCAGTCCTGAGGGGGTAGTGCACTGTCGGAGGGACAGTATTAAGGGAGTGCTGCACTGTCAGAGGGGCAGTGCTGAGGGTGCACAGCACTGTCGGAGGAGCAGTACTGAGGGAGTGCCGTGCTGTCGGACGGGCAGTACTGAGGGAGCTTCGCACTGTCGGAGGAGCAGTGCTGTGGGAATGTCGCACTGCCGGAGGGGCAGTACTGAGGGAGTGCCGTGCTATCGGGGGGGCAGTACTGAGGGAGCAACGCACTGTCAGAGGAGCAGTACTGAGGGAGTGGTGCACTGTCGGAGGGACAGTACTGAGGGAGTGCCGTGCTATCGGAGGGGCAGTACTGAGGGAGCGCCGCACTGTCAGAGAGGTAGCACTGAGGGAGCGCCGCACTAACGGAGGGGCAGTACTGAGGGAGTGCCGCACTGTCGGAGGGACAGTACTGAGGGAGCACTGCACTGTCGGAGGGGCAGTACTGAGGGAGCACTGCACTGTTGGAGGGGCAGTACTGAGGGAGCACCGTACTGTCGGAGGGGCAGTACTGAGAGAGTGCTGCACTGTTAGAGGGGCAGTACTGAGGGAGCGCCTCACTGTGGAAGGGAAAGTACTGAGGGAGTGCTGCACTGTCAGAGAGGCACTACTGAGGGAGCGCTGCACTGTCGGAGGGGCAGTACTGAGGGAGTGCCGCACTGTGGGAGGGGCATTACTGAGGGAGCGCCTCACTGTGGGAGGGAAAGTACTGAGGGAGTGCTGCACTGTCAGAGAGGCACTACTGAGGGAGCGCTGCACTGTCGGAGGGGCAGTACTGAGGGAGCACTGCACTGTTGGAGGGGCAGTACTGAGGGAGCACCGTACTGTGGGAGGGAAAGTACTGAGGGAGTGCTGCACTGTCAGAGAGGCACTACTGAGGGAGCGCTGCACTGTCGGAGGTGCAGTACTGAGGGAGCGCCGCACTATGGGAGGGGCAGTACTGAGGGAGTGCCGCACTGTCAGAGGAGCAGTACTGAGGGAGTGGTGCACTGTCGGAGGGACAGTACTGAGGGAGTGCCGTGCTATCGGAGGGGCAGTACTGAGGGAGCGCCGCACTGTCAGAGAGGTAGCACTGAGGAAGCGCCGCACTAACGGAGGGGCAGTACTGAGGGAGTGCCGCACTGTCGGAGGGACAGTACTGAGGGAGCACTGCACTGTCGGAGGGGCAGTACTGAGGGAGCACTGCACTGTTGGAGGGGCAGTACTGAGGGAGCACCGTACTGTCGGAGGGGCAGTACTGAGAGAGTGCTGCACTGTTAGAATGGCAGTACTGAGGGAGCGCCTCACTGTGGGAGGGAAAGTACTGAGGGAGTGCTGCACTGTCAGAGAGGCACTACTGAGGGAGCGCTGCACTGTCGGAGGGGCAGTACTGAGGGAGTGCCGCACTGTGGGAGGGGCAGTACTGAGGGAGCGTCTCACTGTGGGAGGGAAAGTACTGAGGGAGTGCTGCACTGTCAGAGAGGCACTACTGAGGGAGCGCTGCACTGTCGGAGGGGCAGTACTGAGGGAGCACTGCACTGTCGGAGGGGCAGTACTGAGGGAGTGCCGCACTGTGGGAGGGGCAGTACTGAGGGAGCGCCTCACTGTGGGAGGGAAAGTACTGAGGGAGTGCTGCACTGTCAGAGAGGCACTACTGAGGGAGCGCTGCACTGTCGGAGGTGCAGTACTGAGGGAGCGCCGCACTATGGGAGGGGCAGTACTGAGGGAGTGCCGCACTGTCAGAGGGGCAGTACTGAGGGAGTGCCGCATTGTTGGAGGGGCAGTCCTGAGGGAGTGCCGCGCTGTCGGAGGGACAGTATTAAGGGAGTGCTGCACTGTCAGAGGGGCAGCACTGAGGGTGCACCGCACTGTCGGTGGGGCAGTACTGAGGGAGTGCTGCACTGTTAGAGGGGCAGTACTGAGGGAGCGCCTCACTGTGCGAGGGGAAGTACTGAAGGAGTGCTGCACTGTCAGAGGGGCACTACTGAGGGAGCGCTGCACTGTCGGAGGGGCAGTACTGAGGGAGTGCTGCACTGTTGGAGGGGCAGTACTGAGGGAGCGCCGGACTGCTGGAGGGGCAGTACTGAGGGATTGCCGCACTGTCGGAGGGGCTGTACTGAGGGGGAAGTGCACTGTCGGAGGGGCAGTATTGTGGGAGTGTTGCACTGTCGGAGAGGCAGCACTGAGGGAATATTGCTCTGTCGGAGGGGCCGTACTGAGGGAGTGCCCCACTGTCGGAGGGACAGTACTGAGGGAGTACTGCACTGTCAGAGAGGTAGCACTGAGGGAGCGCCGCACTCTCGGAGGGGCTGCACTGCCGGAGGTTCAGTACTGAGGGAGTGCCGCGCTGTCGGAGTGGCAGTACTGAGGGAGCACTGCACCGTCGGAGGGGCAGTACTAAGGGAGCAAAGCACTGTTGGAGGGGCAGTACTGAGGGAGTGCTGCATTGTCAGAGGGGCAGTACTGAGGGAATGCCGCATTGTAGGAGGGGCAGTCCTGAGGGGGTAGTGCACTGTCGGAGGGACAGTATTGAGGGAGTGCTGCACTGTCGGAAAGGCAGCACTGAGGCAGTGCCGCACTCTTGGAGGTGCAATACTGAGGGAGCGTCGCACTGTCGGAGGGGCAGTACTGAGGGAGTGCCGCATTGTTGGAGGGGCAGTCCTGAGGGGGTAGTGCACTGTCGGAGGGACAGTATTAAGGGAGTGCTGCACTGTCAGAGGGGCAGCACTGAGGGTGCACCGCACTGTCGGAAGGGCATACTGAGGGGATAGTGCACTGTCGGAGCGACAGTTTTGAGGGAGTGCTGCACTGTCGGAAAGGCAGCACTGAGGAAGTGCCACACTGTCGGAGGGGCAGTGCTGAGGGAGCGTCGCACTGTCGGAGGGGCAGTACTGAGGGAATATTGCACTGTCGGAGGGGCAGTACTGAGGGAGTGCCGCACTGTCGGAGGGACAGTACTGAGGGAGTGCTGCACTGCCATAGGTTCAGTACTGAGGGAGCACTGCACTGTCGGAGGGGCAGTACTGAGGGAGTGCTGCACTGTTAGAGGGGCAGTACTGAGGGAGCGCCTCACTGTGGGAGGGGAAGTACTGAGGGAGTGCTGCACTGTCAGAGGGGCACTACTGAGGGGGCACTGCACTGTCGGAGGGGCAGTACTGAGGGAGTGCCGCACTGTTGGAGGGGCAGTACTGAGGGAGCGCCGGACTGCCGGAAGGGCAGTACTGAGGGATTGCCGCACTGTCGGAGGGGCTGTACTGAGGGGGAAGTGCACTGTCGGAGGGACAGTATTGAGGGAGTGCTGCACTGTCGGAAAGGCAGCACTGAGGGAGTGCCGCACTGCCGGAGGGGCAGTGCTGAGGGAGCGCCGCACTGTCGGAGGGGCAGTGCTGAGGGAATATTGCTCTGTCGGAGGGGCAGTACTGAGGGAGTGCAGCACTGCCGGAGGTTCAGTACTGAGGGAGTGCCGCGCTGTCGGAGGGGCAGTACTGAGGGAGTGCCGGATTGTTGGAGGGGCAGTCCTGAGGGGGTAGTGCACTGTCGGAGGGACAGTATTAAGGGAGTGCTGCACTGTCAGAGGGCAGCACTGAGGGTGCACCGCACTGTCGGAGAGGCAGTGCTGAGAGTGTGCCGCACTGTCGGAGGGGCAATACTGAGGGAGCACTGCACTGTCAGAGGGGCAGTACTGAGGGAGTGTTGCACTTTCGGAGGGGCTGTACTGAGGGAGTGTTGCA
This sequence comes from Pristiophorus japonicus, assembly GCF_044704955.1. NCBI lineage: Eukaryota > Metazoa > Chordata > Chondrichthyes > Pristiophoridae > Pristiophorus > Pristiophorus japonicus. Next base: position 20,276,731 of record NC_092002.1, on the reverse strand, counting down.
CTTTCGGAGGGGCTGTACTGAGGGAGTGTTGCATTGTCAGAGGGGCAGTAGTGAGGGAGTGCTGCATTGTCAGAGGGGCGGTACTGAGGGAGGGCCGCACTGTCGGAGGGGCAGTACTGAGGGAGCGCCGCACTGTCGGAGGGGCAGTAGTGAGGGTGTGCTGCACTATCAGAGGCGCCTTCCTTCGGATGAGACGTTAAGCCGAGCCCCCGTTTGCAGGTTCAGGCGGATGTAAAAGCTCCCACGGCAGTTTTTCGGAGAAGAGCAGGGAGTTCTTCTGGTCTCCCAGCCAATATTTATCCCTAACCAAAAACAGATTAAATGGTCTTTCATCTCATTTGCCGTTTGTGGGAGTTTGCTGTGCGCCAGTTGGCTGCCGCCTTTCTGAACAACATGAACTGCACTTCAAAAATAATTTCTTGGTTGTGAAGCACTTGGGAACGTTCTAAAGATGAGAAAGGTGCTACCTCGGTGTGAGTTCTTTCTTTGTGTCACTTGTAAGTGGGCGCCTTATGGACGCAGAGGATGGTTACAGCATGGAGGAAGGCCAAGAGCACCTCGGCCAATCTCACCCCGCCCGCCCATTCCCTCGGCACTCGGGGGTGAACTTCCTCAGGACCTCGCTCCCTCTGTCACCATAACTTCGGCAGAACTTCAGCGGAGACTCCATTGACGCTGAACGGGATATCTGCTGAGTTTGCACCAAGGTCATGGTGCCAGCAGAAAGAAATTCAACCTCTCGGACTCTGCTCGTGTCAACCTGGAGCAAGATGACAGGAACTGCATGAGATTGGTCCAAGTGTGTGCGCGAGCAGGGGGAGGAGGGAGGCAGATGTGCGACAGCTTGTACGTCATGTAGTGCCCATCACGCAGATCATCTCAGAGCAATTTTGCAAGGAGACGAGGAGGAGGAGGAGAGAGACAAGCCTTCAGTTGGTACACCCAAGACCAGGGCATTCTCCAGGTGAGGATTTGTGGGCTGAATACCTTCTGAGGCAGTAATCATGTTCCTGTAAAGGCCCCTACCATTCAAATTGTTCAGTGGGGACTGATGAACACAATATCCATTCGGCTCTGGGTTTGTGTTATGCGCGCAATAAAAGTTCAAACTGAGTGCTGTTTAACTCAACAAGGTACAACCTTGCTTCTGCTTTATTTTGGCCCAAAGTGTCTGACTCACAAAATGGCTGGCCTTTTATACCAGAGCAGCACCGTGTGCGTGCTGCTCAGTGGCCTCCAGCAATGACACCATCTGGTGGCTACAAACAGCAAGTACCCCAGACCACTAGAGCAAAATGGTATATTCTCTCTCCATCATCTCGGTGCAAAGGTCCAACAAGACATGTTTGGGGAGTCTTGAACTTGTGTGATGTAAGTGTGAGTCCACACCACAACACTAACCACAATTGGGCAGCACTTCACTCTCGATTGGTCATCCCATTCAGGCTGCAAGGACGACTACTTGTATTCCTCCGTAACATCGCCCACTCCGCCTCTGCCTCAGCTCAACTGCTGCTGAAACCCTCGTCCCTGCCTTTGTTACCTCCAGACTTGACAATTCCAATGCACTCCTGGCTGGCCTCCCACGTTCTACCACTAGACTAGAGGTGATCCAAAACTCAGCAGCCCGTGTCCTAACTCGCACCAAGTCCCACTCACCCATCACCCCCTGTGCTCGCTGACCTACATTGGCTCCCGGTTAAGCGATGCCTCGATTTCAAAATTCTCATCCTTATTTTCAAATCCCTCCATGGCCCTCGCCCCCTCCCTATCTCTGTAATCTCCTCCAGCCCCACAATCCCCCCCTCGAGATATCTGCACTCCTCTAATTCTGGCCTCTTGAGCATCCCTGATTATAATCGCTCAACCATTGGTGGCTGTGCCTTCTGTTGCCTATCTCCTCCTTCAAGATGCTCCTTAAAACCTACCTCTTTGACCAAGCTTTTGGTCACCTGAGCTAATTTCTCCTTATGCGGCGTGGTGTCAGTGTTTTTTTATCGCGTAACACTCCTGTGAAGCGCCTTGGGATGTTTCACTATGTTAAAGGCGTTATATAAATACAAATTGTTGTTGTTATATAGAAAAGCCACTGTGGTGCAGAAGGAGGTTGCTCTGAGATTTGAGGGACTGACAGAGCACAGAAGGAGGCCATTCCGCCCATCGTGCCTGTGTCGGCTCATTGAACGAGCTGGCCAATCAGTCCACATCCCCTGCCCTTTCCCAACAGCCCTGTCATTTGTTTTTTTTAAGGCATATTATTACTGCAGGACAAATGGTGCTTTACTTGACATCTAGTCGACACTATGACTGACCTGGGCATGTTTGACTCTAATATTGTCTGGACTCACATCCTTTAATGTTTCTTCCTTCAAAACAAAATGTTCGCCAACCAGTTAAAGTACAAATGCTCTGTGCAGTCCACCTCTCTGATCCCATCTCCGGTATTAGGAGCAAGGCTGTTCTGTACGTCATGCAGCCCTGCTGTTTATTGACACTGTGTTCTCTGCATTTTGAGATACATCAGGGCCCCAATGCTAAATATGCCGGGCACCGAAGGTCGTAGACTTCATCATTCACAAAGTCGATGCCTCCAGTTTCTTCAACCCTCTTTTCCTGCTTTGCATACAAATAGCCGTTGGTGGAATGACGCCTCTTCTATTTATTTTTTTTGAAATCGCTTGCACTGCAGTTGAATCTGAGCACTCTCGCCAAGTTATTGATGCCAAGGGTCGCAGTCTGGAATACAATGAGCGCGTCGATGCTGACGCCATGAGGCTTGAAGTCTGGCGGCCCTTGACCTGCCTCCCAGAACGCACAGGCTCATTGAGACTGCGTCTGCCATTGTTCAACGTTTCGGAGCTGGCTGCACAGGTGTCAGATTCTGTTGTGTATGTATATACCCCGTACACTTAATGTACAGTTACATAAGACCAGTTACATATACAATATGCCTGTACCACCAGAGGGTACAACTGGTGGAGACCTAGAGGTCACCTGCACACTGCAGGTAACCAGGTATAAAATGGAGCCCACCTTACTGTAACCTCATTCAGGAACTGCAATAAATGGACTAAGGTCACAACAGTTCAAGTACAGCACCTCACCTCGTGGAGTCATCACTAGAGTGCTTACAGGCACAATAGATTCCTCCACGCCAAAGGCCAAAGACAGCACTGGCATCTCCGGCCTTCACTTCCCTTCCCCCCTCTCCTCATGTTATTTCCTCTCAGTATCTCATACATTCCCCGTTCCTCTCTCCCCCCCGCCCCCCCACCCGTCACCAAATCCCTCTCCAATCAAACGTGTAGCATTCCCTGGCAGTGGGAGTCGATGGGTGATTTGTTCCCATAATTCTGCCTTGGAAGCCACAGAACCAATTCCTAAGAAGTGGTTAAAGGAATGGTGTGTTTTATTCAAAGTACTCTCCCTATTGCTTATCAGATCAAACACACAGGAAAGCCCGTGAATACATTTATTGTGATATATTAACGCCATGTTTTTCTTTCTTACCGACCTGTCATTTCCGGTCACTAGCCCTCTCCTTGCTCCAATCATCAATCTCCCCCCCCCACCACCCTACCTACATAGGTTGATCAAAGGGTAGTGGAATTCTGGAACTCTTTCACCCCCAGGAAAAACTGTTGAGGCTGGGGGTCAATTGAAAATGTCAAAACTGAGATTGATTTTTAAAGGGGATTGACAGGGTAGATGCTGAGAGGTTGTTTCCCCCGGGCTGGAGAGTCCAGAACCAGGGGTCACAGTCTCAGGATAAGGGGTCGGCCATTGAAGACTGAGATGAGGAGGAATTTCTTCACTCAGAGGGTTGTGAATCTTTGGAATTTTCTGCCCCAGAGGGCTGTGGATGCTCAGTCGTTGAGTATATTCAAGGCTGAGTTCACTAGATTTTTGGAGTCTCGGGGAATCAAGGGATATGGGGATTGGGCAGGAAAGTGGAGTTAACGTCAATGATCAGCCACGATCTTACTGAATGGCGGAGCAGGCTCCTCCTACTTCTTATGTTATGTTCTTATGATTGATTTTTGTTGGGTAAGGGTATTAAGGGTTATGAAAGCAAGACGGGTCGATAGAATTGTGAAACAGATGTTCCTATGTTATCTCATTGTGGCCCTAAAACCTGACAAAACAGAGGAGGCCATTCTGCCTCTCCAGTCTGTTCCACCATTCAATTAGATTCAATGAGATATCTGCGCTCCTCTAATTCAGCACTCTTGAACATCCCTGATTATAATCGCTCCACCATTGGTGGCCATGCCTTCTGTTGCCTGAGCCTAAGACGCTCCTTAAAACCTATCTCTTTGACCAAGCTTTTGGTCACCTGTCCTAATTTCTCCTTATTTGGCTCGGTGTCAAATTTTTGATTTTATAATAGGCCGGTGAAGCCCCTTGGGACGTTTTACTACATTAAAGGTGCTATATAAGTACAAGTTGTTGTTGTAGGTCATGGCTGATCGGTACATTAACTCCATTTACCTGCCTCGGTTCCATATCCCTTAATACCCTAGACTAACAAATACTCAGTTTAGACATTTTCGATTGACCCCGGCCTCGACAGCTTTTTGGGGGAAGAGAGATTGCAGATTTGCACCACCCTTTGTGTGAAGAAGTGTTTCCTGACATCACCCCTGAATGGCCTCTTTCTGTGCCCTTTTGTTCTGGACTTGTTTAGGGTTTTAAGCTCAATGCACAAGGACCCAGCATAAGGGGAACAGCCATAAGTGACCCATTCTTGGCACCGGAACGCCGATGTACTGTTAGCCTGTGCCAAAACATCGCCGAAAGCAATGCAATATTATACTGAGAGGATAATGCCCATTGGAGAAGCCTAGCTCAAAGTTGTTGATAAACATTAAGAGGGTTGCATTATTACGGTATTATAGTACAGTACCTGACAATAGAATTCCTGGTAATTGGCTACAAATTGTTCCTGACTAAGCCTCCAACAAATACCTTCCAGTCCTTAAAGAGAAGTAAATTCAACCAGAGTGTGTTTTGTTCAACGTACTCCCACATTTATTTGTAAAGCATTTAAGCTAAGGGCATGAATATATTTCACTGCCAGTAATATAATCTTTCTCTTTCATGGAAACCTGCTATTCTGCACTTCTACCCCAGTGGGCAGCACACTCTCCTCGGAGTTAGAAGGTTGTAGGTTCAAGTCTTGCTCCAGAGACCTGGGGGCCAAAATTGCCCCTCCCGATAAGGCCCCTGGCTGCCGTGGAATGGACGCCTACTCCGTGGAGTGGCCGCCATTTTAGAAATGGCCCTCCCTCGGGAGCGGGGCGGTGTCCGGGACTGCTCCGCCCGTTCTGCCGCGGTGCGCACGCGCCGACCCCTTTCCGACTGGCGGGGACCCTGTCGCGAAACGGCCCCTTTACCCGAAATTGCCCCGCAGGAGTGGCCCCGCCCCCTGGTGCCCCCGACACCTTCTGCTGTCGGTGCAGTGTGTGAAATGGCAGCACGGCCACTCTTAAAGGGCAGGGCGCACTGCCACGGCCACCGTGTTATTTATTTTTTTTGTCTGCTGACTGCCAGGTCGGCCTGACAATTATGTCCCCCCGGGTTCGGTGGGGTGCCAAAAGGCAGCCCAGCACCCCCCCACCCGCCCCCCGCCGCCTTGGGTGCCAGGCGGCTGGCCCGGCCGAAAACCTCCCTGGTGGCCCAGTGAACTGAACTAGAATATCCGCAGGGTTCGCAGTGGCCTTGCCCCTTTAACTGAACGGGAGAGACTTTGTGCCGGGTCAGCGCGGCGCTGATGACCGATCGGGGCAACAGACCCGCTGTGAGGTCACACCGCACCACGGAGAAAACAAAACCAAAGTGCTGAATTTCTCCAGTATCTCCGCCCCATGGACTGAGGCGGAGAGCAAGTTCTACCCCTTGAGCTAGTCTGACACTCCCATCATCATCATAGGCAGTCACTCGAAATCGAGGAAGACTTGCTTCCACTCTAAAAGTGAACTCTAAAACTGAACAGCCCAATACAGGAATTACAGTCTCCGTCACAGGTGGGACAGACAGTGGTTGAAGGAAAGGGAGGGTGGGACTGGTTTGCCGCACGCTCCTTCCGCTGCCTGCGCTTGTTTTCTGCATGCTCTCGGCGACGAGACTCGAGGTGCTCAGCGCCCTCCCGGATGCTCTTCCTCCACTTAGGGCGGTCTTTGGCCAGGGACTCCCAGGTGTCAGTGGGGATGTTGCACGTTATCAGGGAGGCTTTGAGGGTGTCCTTGTAACGCTTCCGCTGCTCGTTTGCCGTGAAGGAGTTCCGCGTAGAATGCTCGCTTTGGGAGTCTCGTGTCTGGCATGCGAACAATGTGGCCTGCCCAGCGGAGTTGATTGAGTGTGGTCAGTGCTTCGATGCTGGGGATGTTAGCCTGATCGAGGACGCTAACGTTGGTGCGTCTGTCCTCCCAGGGGATTTGCAGGATCTTGCGGAGACATCGTTGGTGATATTTCTCCAGTGACTTGAGGTGTCTACTGTACATGATTACAGAGCCACAGTGCAGAACAGTCATTGGGTGTTTAACACAGGATCAAGAATAGGCCATTCGTGGAGCCTGTTCTCCATTCAATGAGATCATGGCTGATCTGTATCTTTACCCAATTTAACCGCCTTGGGTCCGTACCCTTAATACCCAACAAAAACAGAGCAATCTTAGTCTTGAAATTTCCAATTGACCCCTCCCCCCCAGCCCCAACAGCTTTTTGGGGGAGAGAGTTGCAGATTCCCACTAGCCTTTGTGTGAAGAAGTGCTTCCTGACATCACCCCTGAATGGCCGGGCTCTAATATTAATGTGATGCCCCCTTGTTCTGGACTCCCCCCACCCGAGGAAATTGCTTCTCTCTACCTTGCCCATCAAATCCTTTAATCAGCTTAAACACCGCAATTGGATCATCCCTTAATGTTCCGACAAAGCCACTGTTAAACTGTTCAGTCTCCTGTCCACCTGGCAAATGCATATCATGATAAGTGTTATCAGTGACCCTGTCATGTGGGTAGACTGTTCCTCTATTGTCGAGGCCATAAAAGGAGCAACGAGTGGCCCCTGGACAGTGTGGCAGCGTACCATGGCAAGGTACAGTGCGAGCTGGTGCAGGAGGGCGACGGCAGTGAAGAGTGACGTCATCAAGGCCCAGGTCGGTGATTGGAGCGTGGGCAGGTACAGCAGGAGCGGCGAGGTCGGGGCGAAGGAGCGGCGAGAGATTGCAGAGGGATGTGATCGGCGCCCAGGAGAGGCGTGAGTTCGGGGTCAGAAGAGGCGAGGGCCCAGGGGCAGCACGGGCCCAGCCCACACTGTGCGATATGTGAGCGCACTGGGTCCGTGCAGCAGAGCTTGGTCTCCAGTCATCTTGGGTAACCCTTGCCACTGGACCAAGACCTGGCTCTGTCAAGCCCGTGTGGTGGCTGGTGTGCAACGGTCACCCCACGTTAAAAAAATCCACACACAGGCATCTTTCACCCTTCAGGATGTAGTTCGGGACCTGGAATATTAGGTCCTTCATTGAAACACCTGTGAACTCATCCCTTTTTGGTGTGGAAGCAAGTCACCTGTGATTGTTGTATCCAGGTTATTTTCTCCTTTTACACCCCTCCAGTGTGCATTCCTTCCGGAGTCTCTTCCTGCACTGCATTTCAAAGCTTATGTACATATCAGAAAGCCTCCAGAGAGTCCAAAATAGGGGCTATAAATACAAAATAGCCACTAACAATGTTCCCCCTACATTTTTTGGGTGTGCACTGTCCTTTTAATGGGCTGTACTTGCACATGCGCAAAATTCCCCGTTGAGATGTCGGTAAAGTGGCCTGCGCAGCAAAGTTGGTAACTAATAAATCCAATGGGGAATTCAGGAGAAACATCTTTACCCAGAGAGTGGTGAGAACATAGAACTCGCTGCCACAGGGAGGGGTTTGGACAGCTAACATTTAAAGGTGTAATGTATGCAGCTGTGAGTTGGGAGTGGCTTAGTCAGTCACGTGATGTTCACAAGACTCAATAAAACCCCAGCCAGTTGGGTACGGGGGGTCATAAGAATATAAGAAATAGAGCAGGAGTAGGCCGTACGGCCCCTCGAGCCTATTCCGCCATTCAATACGATCATGGCTGATCTGATCATGGACTCAGCTCCACTCCCCTGCATGCTCTGCATAATGCCTTATCCCCTTATCATTTAAGAAACTGTCTGTTTCAGTCTTAAATTTATTCAATGTCCCAGCTTCCACAGCTCTCTGAGGCAGTGAGTTCCACAGATCCACAACCCTCTGAGAGAAGAAATTTCTCCTCATCTCAGTTTTAAATGGGCGGCCCCTTATTCTAAGATTATGCCCCCTAGTTCTAGTCTCCCCATCAGTGGAAATACCCTCTCTACCCTCAAGCCTCCTCATAATCTTATACTTTTCGATAAGATCAACTCTCTTTCTTCTGAACTCCAATGAGTAGAGGACCAACCTACTCAACCTTTCCTCATAAGTCAATCCCCTCATCTCCGGAATCAACCTAGTGAACCTTCTCTGAACTGCCTCCAAAGCAAGTATATCCTTTCGTAAATATGGAAACGAAAACTGTACGCAGTATTCCAGGTGTGGCCTCACCAATACCCTGCACAACTGTAGCAAGACTTCCCTGCTTTTATACTCCATCCCCTTTGCTATAAAGGCCAATATTCCATTGGCCTTTCTGATCACTTGCTGTACCTGCATACTAACCTTTTGTGTTTCATGCACAAGGACCCCCAGGTCCCGCTGTACTGCAGCACTTTGCAATTTTTCTCCATTTAAATAATAACTTGCTCTTCGATTTTTTTTCTGCCAAAGTGCATGACCTCACACTTTCCAACATTATACTCCATCTGCCAATTTTTTGCCCACTCACTTAGCCTGTCTATGTCCATTTGCAGATTATTTGTGTCTTCCTTACACATTGCTTTTCCTCCCATCTTTGTATTGTCAGTAAACTTGGCTACGTTACACTCAGTCCCTTCCTCCAAGTTGTTCATATAGATTGTAAATAGTTGGAGTCCCAGCACTGATTGCTGCGGCACCCCACTGGTTACTGATTGCCAACCCGAGAATTAACCATATATCCCTACTCTCTGTTTTGTATTCGTTAGCCAATCCTTTAATCCATGCTAAAATATTATCCCCAACCCCGTGAACTTTTATCTTGTGCAGTAACCTTTTATGTGGCACCTTGTCAAATGCCTTCTGGAAGTCCGAATACACCATATCCACTGGTTCCCCTTTATGTTCGTTACATCCTCAAAGAATTCAAGCAAATTTGTCAAACATGAATTCCCCTTCATAAATCCATGCTGACTCTGCCTGACCAAATTTTGCTTTTCCAAATGTCCTGCTACTGCTTCTTTAATAATGGACTCCAACATCTTCCCAACCACAGATGTTAGACTAACTGGTCTACAGTTTGTCTGCCTCCTTTTTTAAATAGCGGTGTTGCATTTGCAGTTTTCAAATCTGCTGGGACCTCCCCAGAATCCAGAGAATTTTGCTAAATTACAACCAATGCATCCACAATCTCTGCCGCTACTTCTCTTAAGACCATAGGGCCCAAGTTTCCACACGATAAAAAATGGGCGCCCCTCCGAGCTGGGCGCCCGTTTCTCGCGCCTAAAACGGCGCCTAAAAAAAACCTCACGATTCTGGAGCGTTCTGCAGCTCCTTGTCTGTTTGGCGTGGTGCCCAGGGGGGCGGAGCATCACTCGCGCCGATTGTGTAAGTGGGAGGGGGCGGGTACTATTTAAATTATTTTTTTTCCTGCCGGCAACGCTGCGCGTGTGCGTTGGAGCTTTCGCGCATGCTCAGTGTGAAAAAAACATTGGCACTCGCCCATTTTTGTAGTTCTTTGTAGCTGTTTAATTTTTGAACATTTTTTAATAAAAGCACATTGCCATCAGCACATCAGCACTTGCAGCCTTCTCACTGTCTCCTTCCCCCCTCCCCCGCAGGAACGAAATGGCTGTTCCCTTCCCCCCCCCCCCTCCGTGGGAACGAAATGGCTGTTTAATTCCCCCCCCCCCCCACCGTGGGAACGAAATGGCTGTTTAATTCCCCCCCCCCTCCGCAGGAACGAAATGGCTGTTTAATTCCCCCCCCCCCCTCCGCAGGAACGAAATGGCTGTTTAATTCCCCCCCCCCCTCCGCAGGAACGAAATGGCTGTTTAATTACCCCCCCCCCTCCGTGGGAACGAAATGGCTGTTTAATTACCCCCCCCCCTCCGCAGGAACGAAATGGCTGTTTAATTCCCCCCCCCCCTCCGCAGGAACGAAATGGCTGTTTAATTACCCCCCCCCCTCCGTGGGAACGAAATGGCTGTTTAATTCCCCCCCCCCCTCCGCAGGAACGAAATGGCTGTTTAATTCCCCCCCCCCCCTCCGTGGGAACGAAATGGCTGTTTAATTACCCCCCCCCCCCCTCCGTGGGAACGAAATGGCTGTTTAATTCCCCCCGCTCCCCTCCGCGGGAACGAAATGGCTGTTTAATTACCCCCCCCCCCTCCGTGGGAACAAAATGGCTGTTTAATTACCCCCCCCCCCTCCGTGGGAACGAAATGGCTGTTTAATTACCCCCCCCCCCTCCGTGGGAACAAAATGGCTGTTCCCCTCCCCCCCCCCCTCCCGCGGGAACGAACGCCTGCAGCATTCTCCCTGCCTGAAGCACTTTCACACAGGTAGGAAGATGGTTTATTTAATCTTTTCTTTGCTTATAAATGTTTATTCAGGTTGGATTTATTTGTATAATATTTGTAGAAGTATAAATAAGGATTTATTGTAGAATTTAATGACTTCCCTTCCCCCCCCCACCTCGTTCTGGGCGCCTAATTTGTAACCTGCGCCTGATTTTTTAATGTGTAGAACAGGTTTTTTCAGTTCTACAAAAATCAGATTAGGAGACCAAAACTGCATACAATACTCAAGGTGTGGCCTCACCAAGGCCCTGTACAACTGCTCCTATACCCAAATCCCCTCGCTATGAAGGCCAGCATGCCATTTGCTTTCTTTACTGCCTGCTGTACCTGCATGCCTACCTTGAGTGACTGATGTACCATGACACCCAGGTCTCGCTGCACCTTCCCTTTTACTGATCTGTCACCATTCAGATAATAATCTGCCTTCCTGTTTTTGCCACCAAAGTGGTTAACCTCACATTTAACCACATTATACTATATCTGCCATGCATTTGCCCATTCACCTAACCTGTCCAAGTCACCCTGCAGCCCCTTAGCATCCTCCTCATAGTTCACACTGCCACCCAGCTTAGTGTCATCTGCAAACTTGGAGATATTACATTCAATTCCTTCGTCTAAATCATTAATGTATATTGTAAATAGCTGGGGTCCCAGCACTGAACCTTGCGGCACTCCACTAGTTACTGCCTGCCATTCTAAAAAGGACTCGTTTATTCCCACTCTTTGCTTCCTGCCTACCAACCAGTTCTCTATCCACGTCAATACATTACCCCCAACACCATCTGCTTGAATTTTGCACACTAATCTCTTGTGTGGGACCTTGTCAACAGCCTTTTGAAAAGCATGATTTCCCTTTCATAAATCCATGCTGACTTGGACCGATCCTGTCACTGCTTTCGAACTGCACTGCTATTACATCTTTAATAATTGATTCCAGCATTTTCCCCACCACCGATGTCAGGCTAACCGGTCTATAATTCCCTGTTTTCTCTCTCTCTCCTTTTTTTAAAAAATGGAGTTACATTAGCTACCCTCCAATCCATAGGAACTGATCCAGAGTCCATGGAATTTTGGAAAATGACCACCAATGCATCCACTATTTCTAGGGCCACTTCCTTAAGTACTCTGGGATGCAGACTATCACACCCTGGGGATTTATCGGCCTTCAGTCCCATCAGTTTCCCTAACACCATTTCCTGATTAATAAGGATTTCCTTCAGTTCCTCCTTCTCGCTAGTCCCTCGGTCGCCTAGTATTTTCAGGAGGTTAGTCGTGTCTTCCTTAGTGAAGACAGAACCAAAGTATTTGTTCAATTGGTCTGCCATTTCCTTGTTCCCCTTTATGAATTCGCCTGATTCTAACTGCAAGGGACCTACATTAGTCTCCACTAATCTTTTTATCTTCACATATCTATAGAAGCTTTTGCAGTCAGTTTTTATGGGCCCAAGTTTCGGCCTTAGTTGCTACTGATTTTCTGGTGTAGAACGGAGTATCCTAGAAATTCAAATTCTCGGCATCTAGTCAGTTAGAACAGTTTCACTTTGGAACAGAATTTTTTTTTCAAAAGGGGGCGTGTTCGGCCACTTGCGCCTGTTTTCAAAGTTTCGACAGTGAAAACTTACTCCAAACTAACTTAGAATGGAGTAAGTGAAGATTTTTGTACGCTCGAAAAAACCTTGTCTACACTTTAGAAAATCAGGCGTAGGTTACAAATTAGGCGTAGGGAACGAGGTGGGAAGGGAAGTCATTAAATTCTACAATCAATCCTTAGTTATACTTATACAAATATTATACAAATAAATCCAACCTGAATAAAAATTTACAAGCAAAGAAAAGATTAAATAAACCATGTTCCTACCTGTGTGAAACATCAGCAGCCTTCGAGCTGCTGCGCTTCAGGCAGGCCTTTCATGTTGGAGACAGGCAGGGGTGTGGCGTCAGTGTCTTGACGGCAGCCCTAACAGCGGCAGCAAGCAGCCTTCGAGCTGAGCTGCTGTGCTGCAGGCAGGCCTTCGTTCTGTTAGTGGCTGGCCGGCAGCCGAAGGGTCAACACCAGACGCACGCAGCTTTTCAAGGGGGTTGAGGCCATTCGGCCATGGAATAAGAGCGGCGTCAGTGGCTGGCCGGCAGCCGAGTCCTTTTAAAAATGGCCGAGTGCCAATGTTTGTTTGACACTGCGCGTGCGCGCACGCTCCAACACGCACGTGCAGGGTTGCCGGCACCACATTGGCTCATTTAAATTGGACCGGCCCCCCCACCCACTACTTACAGAATCGGCGCGAGTGTTTGGCTCCGCCCCCTGCTGTGAAGAGCGCGCCGAGCTGAGATCGAGCTCCGAGGAGCCGGAGAATATCAAAGTTTATTTCTAGCACACTTTTAGGCGCGAAGAACAGGCATCCAGCTCAGAGGTGCGCCGTTTTCGGCGCAGACCGAAACTTGGGGCCAAAGTTCCCTGCAAGCTTACTCTCATACTCTATTTCTCCCCTCCTAATTAAACCCTTAGTCCTCCTCTGCTGAATTCTAAATTTCTCCCAGTCCTCAGATTTGCTGTTTTTTCTGGCCAATTTATATGCGTCTTCCTTGGATTTAACACTATCCCTAGTTTCCCTTGTTAGCCACGGTTAAGCCACCTTCCCCGTTTTATTTTTACTCCAGACAAGGATGTACAAAATTTGTAATTCATCCCTGTGATCTTCAAATGTTTGCGATTGCCTATCTACCGTCAACCCTTTAAGTATCATTCGCCAGACTATCCTAGCCAATTCACGTCTTATATCATCGAAGTTTCCTTTCTTTAAGTTCAGGACCCTAGTCTCTGAATTAACTGTGTCACTCTCCATCTTAATGAAGAATTCTACCATATTATGGTCACTCTTCCCCAAGGGGCCACACACGACCAGATTGCTAATTAATCCTCTCTCGTTACACAAGACCCAGTCTAGGATGGCCTGCTCTCTAGTTGGTCTAGAAAACTATCCCTTATACACGCCAGGAAATCCTCCTCCACAGTATTGCTACCAGTTTGGTTAGCCCAATCAATATGTAGGTTAAAGTCACCCATGATAACTGTTGTACCCTTCATGCTCGCGTCCCTAATTTCCTGTTTGATGCCATCACCAACCTTCCTACTACTGTTTGGTGGTCTGTACACAACTCCAACTCACGTTTTCTGTCCTTTGGTGTATCACAGCTCTAACCATATAGATTCCACATCATCCAAGCTAATGTCCTTCCTTACTATTGCTTTAACCTCCTCTTTAACCATTAACGCTATCCCATCTCCTTTTCCTTCCTGTCTATCCTTCCTGAATATTGAATACCCCTGGATGTTGAGTTCCCAGCCTTGGGTACCCTGGAGCCATGTCTCCGTAATCCCAATTACATCATATCCGTTAACAGCTACTTGGGCAGTTAATTTGTCCACCTTATTACAAATGCTCCTCACATTGAGACTCAGAGCCTTTAGGCTTGTTTTTTTTAACACTCTTTGTCCTTTTAGAATTATGTTGTAATGTGGCCCTTTTTGATTTTTGCCCTTGATTTCTCTGCCCTCCACTCTTGCTTTTATCCTTCCTACCTTTTGCTTCTGCCTCCTTTTTACTTCCCTTTGCCTCCCTGCAAAGGTTCCCATGCCCCTACCATATTAGTTTTACCCCTCCCCAACAGCATTAGCAAACACTCCGCCTAGGACATTGGTTCCGGTCCTGCTCAGGTGCAGACTGTCCGGTTTGTACTGGTCCCACCTCCCCCAGAACCGGTTCCAATGCCCCAGGAATTTGAATCCCTCCTCCTTGCACTATTCCTCAAGACTGATACAAAATATTTGTTCAGAGTTTCTGCCATCTCCATGTTCCCCATTACTAATTCCCTGGTCTCATCCTCTAAGGGACCAACATTTACTCTAGCCATTCTTTTCCTTTTTATATACCTATAGAAACTCTTGCTATCTGTTTTTATATTTCATCCTAGTTTACTTTCATAGTCTATCTTCCCTTTCTTAATCATTTTTTTTGGTGAGGCAGGTGGTTATGAGCCTGGTGGATGAACTGGTGATGTGTAGTGTGATTTTTAAACCTTTGCTAATAAACCAACTCGTTCTTAATAGCAATGTGTTGCTATGAATTCTTAAGCAAAGAACCCATGAAGCAAATACATTACAATGGGGAAGCTACATAAGTACATGAGGGAGCAAGGAATAGATGGATATGCTGATAGGCTGAGATGAAGTAAGCTGGGAGGAAGCTCGTGTGGAGCATAATGGCTGGCATTGGCCGGTTGAGCTGAATGGTCTGTTTCTGTGCTGTAGATTCCATGTAATTCCTGTGAGATGGATCGATAGGATGAATAAAGCATTCCACTGAGAAGAACGGGAGAAACTAAGAGTGTCAGGGGTAATTAAATATAAAACTGTCTGTTTGATTGTTCGGTACAATATCTCCAAAGATGATTTTCCGTAAACGTCCTCTGCTGAATATTATGAGAACGTGATTTGTTGAAGGAAAATTTTGAGACAGAATTGGCCGAGAACAAATTGTCCGACAGCTCAGATGCTCAAGTCATAGCTCGGTCTAGTCAGGAACATTCAATCTGACAAACTACAATATCATCAACCAGACCTGAACCAAAGAAAGGACTTGAGGAGGAGCTCATGTTCACATTAAACTCTCATGTGCACAGACATAGAGGGGGTCAGAAAACAGCAACCTGTGAGGCCAACAGAAGTCAGAAACTTGGTGAGTATCACTGTTGTCTTTTCTTCTCTCTAAGTTAGGGCAGAGGGCTATACTAAAAACTTTAGTTCATAATCTCATGAATAGAGGCATGGCAAGGCAACTCAGTCCGACGGAATGCACATCCTGTGCCGTATGGGAAGTCCTGGATGCTTCCCGTGGCCTGGACGACCCGTGTTCAGAAAGTGTTGGCAGTTAGAGCAACTCAAGCTCCGGGTTTCGGACCATGAGCAGCGGCTGGCATCACTGCAGTGCATCCGTGAGGCTGAGAACTTCGTGGCTAGCACGTTTCAGGAGGCGGTCACCCCGCAGCTTAAGAGGTGCAGGCAGAGAGGGAAGGGTGATGGCCAGACAGACAATGAGGATCAGGCAGGTAGGGCGGAAGTCCCCTGAGTGCATTTTGCTCGCTAACAGGTTTTCAGTTCTGGATACTGATGAAGGAGATGGTTCTTCTGGGAAGTACAGTCAGAATAAAGTCCATGGCACCATGGCTTGCTCAGCTGCACAGAACGGGTGGTGGGGGAGGGGGGAGAGGAAGAATGGAAGAGCTATAATGGTAGGGGATTCAATAATTAGGGGAGCAGACAGGCGTTTCTGCGGCCGCAGATGTGACTCCAGAATGGTATGTTGCATCCCTGGTGCCAGGGTCGCTGATGTCACTGAATGGCTGCAGGGCATTCTGGGGGGAGAGGGTGACCAGCCAGAGGTCATGGACCATATTGGTACCAATGACGTGGTAGCAAAAGGGATAGTCTGAGTAATTACAGGCCAGTCAGCCTAATCTCAGTGGTGGGAAAATTATTGGAAAATATTCTGAGGGACAGGATAAATCTTCATTTTAGAAAGATACGGATTAATCAAGGACAGTCAGCATGGATTTATTAAGGGAAGGTCGTGTCTGGCTAACTTGATTGAATTTTTTGAGTTGGTAACAGGGAGGGTGGATGAGGGCAGTGTGTATGATGTAGTGTATATGGATTTTAGCAAGGCTTTTGATAAGGTCCCACATGGCAGACTGGTCACGAAAATAAATGCCCATGGGATCGAAGACAAAGTGGCAAGTTGGATCCAAAATTGGCTCAGAGGGAAGAAGCAAAGGGTAATGGTCGATGGGTGTTTTTGTGACTGGATGGATGGTTCCAGCGGGGTTCCGCAGGGCTCAGTACTGGGTCCCTTGCTTTTTTTGGTACAGTGTATACATCAATGATTTAGACTTGAATGGAGGGAGTATGATTAAGAAGTTTGCAGATATACCAAAATTGGCCATGTGGTTTGTTATATATGTAAACCTGTAAATACCTTGTTTAACCACCAGAGGGCTCATCCCCTGGAGTTCCAAGGGATCCCACAATCCCTTGGGAGCATCTGTACATAAGGAGGCCTCACAGGCTGGAGAGGCTCTCTGAGACCTGTAATAAAGGACGACGGTCACTCCTTACTTTGAACTTGCAGTATATGGTCAGATTCTTTATTAAAGACATAACATAGATAATGAAGAGAAAGCTGTAGACTGCAGGAATGGAATGTTGGCCTTTATTGCAAGAGGGATGGAGTATAAAAGTAGGGAAGTCTTGCTACAACTGTACAGGATATTGGTGAGACCACACTTGGAGTATTGTATACAGTTTTGGTCTCCTTATTTAAGGAGTGTTATACTTGCATTGGAGGCAGTTCAGAGAAGGTTCACGAGGTTGATTCCTGAGGTGAAGGGATTCGCTTATGAGGAAAGGTTGAGCAGGTTGGGCCTGTACGCATAGGAGTTTAGAAGAATGAGAGGTGATTTTATTGAAACATATAAGATTCTGAGGGGGCTTGACATGGTAGATGCAGAGAGGCTGTTTCCCCTCGTGGGGGGAATCTAGAACCAGGGGGCATAGTTTCAGAATAAGGGGTCACCCATTTAAGACGCAGATGAGGAGGAATTTCTTCTCTCAGAGAGTCGTGAATCTTTGGAATTCTCTGCCCCAGAGAGCTGTGGAGGCTGGGTCATTGAATATATTTAAGATAAAGATAGACAGATTTTTTAACCAAAAGGGAGTCAAAGGTTATGGGGAACAGGCAAGAAAGTGGAGTTGAGGCCAAGATCAGATCAGTCATGGTCTTATTGAATGGCAGAGCAGGCTCGAAGGGCCGAATAGCCGACTTCTGCTCCTATTTCTTACATTCTTATGTGCACATATAAGCGGGATTTATACAAAGATGTCACACAAGGACAAGCCATTTGCCTTAATCATAAATGTAGAGAAATTTTCACTCAAGAGTACAGCACTCCTTCAGAGGAGGAGAAACTTCTTCACCCAGAGAGTGGTGAACCTGTGGAATTGTCTACCACAGAAAGTTGTTGAGGCCAATTCACTAAATATATTCAAAAAGTAGTTAGATGCAGTCCTTACTACTAGGGGGATCAAGGGGTATGGCGAGAAAGCAGCAATTGGGTACTGAAGTTGCATGTTCAGCCATGAACTCATTGAATGGCAGTGCACGCTCAAAGGGCCAAATGGCCTACTCCTGAACCTATTTTCTATGTTTCTATGTTTCTATGTTTCCCTGACAAACTCCAATATTGAGCAGGGTGGCAACATTTCGCTGGGTCTAAATCTGAGCAGGAGAGGCATGGGTTCGATGGTTTAAAAAACAGTGCCCTGAATTTCCTGCCACTGTAACACTGGCGTATCTGTGATGGTGGCCTGGTTGACATGCCAAATGGTGTTCCCGTGTCAGCCATGGCTCAGTGGGCAGCAGTCTCTCCCTCGAATCAGACGGCTGTGGGTTCAAGTCCCACTCCAGAGACTTGAAGATCAAACCCATGACTGACACTCCCAGTGCAGTACTGAGTGTTAGAAGATCAGGTTCTCAAATCTGCCACCAAGCTCATGGTCTACAGGGCGGTAATGATACCCACCCTCCTGTATGGTTCAGAGACATGAACCTTATATAGTAGACACCTCAAATCGCTAGAGAAATATCACCAATGATGTCTCCACAAGATCCTACAAATCCCCCGGGAGGACATACGCACCAACGTTAACATCCTCGATCAGGCCAACATCCCCAGCATCGAAGCACTGACCACACTTGACCAGCTCCGCTGGGCAGGCCACATTGTTCGCATGCCTGACACAAGACTCCCAAAGCAAGCGCTCTACTTGGAACTCTTACACGACAAGCGAGCCCCAGGTGGGCAGAGGAAACATTTCAGGGACACCCTCAGAGCCTCCTTGATAAAATGCAACATCCCCACCGACATCTGGGAGTCCCTGGCCCAAGACCGCCCTAAGTGGAGGAAGAGCATATGAGAGGCGCTGAGCACCTCGAGTCTCATCGCCGAGAGCATGCAGAAATCAAGCGCAGGCAGCAGAAGGAGCGTGCGGCAAACCAGTCCCACCAACCCTTTCCTCCAACCACTGTCTGTCCCACCCGTGCCAGACTGTGATTCCCGTATTGGACTGTTCAGTCACCTGAGAACTCACTTTTAGAGTGGAAGCAAGTCTTCCGCGATTTCGAGGGACTGCCTATGATGATGATGAGTGCTGAGGGAGTGCAACTCTGACAGAGTTTTGCATGAGGTATTAAATCGAGGCTATGTTTGCTCCCTCAGGTGGACGTGAAAGAGCCCATGGCCCTATTCTGAAGACGAGGGGCATTGTCCCCATTGTCTGGCCCGATATTTATTCCTCATCCAACACCTAAAAAACAGCTTATCTGCTCATTGTCACCTTGCTGCTTGCTGCGCGCAAATTGGCTGCTGCGTTTCCCATGTCACAACCGTGACTACACTTCAAAAAGTACTTCATTGGCTGTAAAGCAAAGTTATGATGGTTCAATAGCAGGAGATCAGAGGACATTCAGGGCCCGTCCTGTGGTGTCTGTCTTCCGTCTTCAATTACTCGACCAATTCCACTCCCGAAAATCAGCCTGCCCAGTCCAAAATCTGCTGACCTTAATATTGAGTGAATTGTTCTCTTCGCTAATACGGTATTTCATACGAGACACCCTCTTTGTAGGGCTCCTCAAAACAGGATTGTACAGTGGGTAACAAACGCATTTCAAGTGAATTCCACAATAATCCGACAAAGTAGATTCCGATGATGTTTTAAATTCTTACGGCCAAATTTGAGTGGTTTGAAAATCGCCTCAAACCATGAGATTGACTTTACGCAGTTAATTCTCCAAAAGATGTCGTTTTTCATTCATACTAAAAACAAGCCAATGAATCCCTTTGTAAAATGTATTTGGTTGCTATTGTAACTTTGATGTGCTGGTGTTCTTTGAAGATGAAAGCGGTGCTGTGTGACAGGATAAAAGGGTGTGACTGATCTTACGGTGCAAGGTCGAGATTGATTCTGTATCCGTACCCTCCGTATGGCAGCACTCGCCCTGGTGTACTCTGCAGCGGAGTAATGCTCTCCAGCCTGGCTATCCAGTCCGCAGGTCAAACCTGTTGATGTCCAGCTAGGAGAATTATCACTGGTGCGCTTTTATTGACACCCTGGCTGCCTGTGTTTGCAAACATCGCACCACCACACCTACGCCACGAATACGCAGTCTCCAGAGAATACAACCACTACACCAGCACAGACATGCCGATCCAGGCCGACTTGACCAATGGTGAAATGCTTGGATGAACTGTGACATACGGAATGGATTCCTTATCGAGGATCCCACAGTACAACCTGAAGGTTCAAACCTTCCTCACAAACAGTGGACAACCATCAACCGCCTCAGAACCGGTCACGGTCGATGCTGCCACCTTCTCCATAGGTGGAAGATTAAAGCCTCCCCATCATGTGACTGTGGAGCTCCTAATCAGACCCTGGAGCACAGCATCGAGCTCTGTCCTCAGAGGGGATTCACAGGCAGCCTACAGGATATCCACGCTGTTACACCGGGAGCTTTGGCCTGGATATCTGACTGAGATATTGACGTTTGATTTGCTTTGCTACCGTACGAAAGAAAAATATTATGCTGGATTTATATATACTGAAAACAACAACTAGCATTTAGATAGCGCCTTTAATGTAGTAAAACGCCCAAGGTGCTTTACAGGAGCGTTATCAATCTGAATTTGACACTCAGCCACAGAAGGATATATCGGGGCAGATGACCAAAAGCTTAGTCAAAGAGGTGGGTATTAAGGAGCGTCTTAAGGAGGCGGGGAGAGGCGGAGAGGTTTAGGGGGTGAATTTGATAGGTTAGGGCCTAGGCAGCTGAAGGCACTGCGAGCAATGGTGATGATTAAAATCACGGAAACGCAAGAGGCCAGAATTGTGGAAGCAATTGATCTCGGGGGGGGTTGTGGGGCCGGAGGAAGTTACAGAGATAGGGAGGGGCGAGGCCATGGAGGGATTTGTAAACAAGGATGAGAATTTTGAAATCGAGGCGTTGCTTAACCAGGAGCCAATGTAGGTCAGCGAGCGCAGGGGGTGATGGGTGATCGGGACTTGGTGTGAGTTATTACACGGGCTTTGGATGAACTGAAGTTTACAGAGGGTGGAAGATGGGAGGCTGGCCAGGAGTAGTGAAGGCAGGAATGAGGGTTTCAGCAGCAGAAGAGCTGAGGCTGGGGTGAAGTCGGGTAATGCTATGGAGGTGAGAGTAGCCAGTCTTGGTGAATACGCAGATATGTGGTCGGAAGCTCATCTCGGGGTCAAACACAACACCGAGGTTGCGAACAGTCAGGCTCAGGTTCAGATAGTTCCCAGGGAGAGGGATGGAATCGGTGGCCAGGGAATGGAGTTTGTGGCAGGGATCAAAGACAATAGCTTCAGTCTTACTAATATGTAGTTGGGAGGAAATTTCTGCTCATCCAGTAATGGATGTCGGAAAAGCGGCGTGACAAATCAGAGGCGGTGGAGGGGTCAAGATAGATGGTCGTGAGATAAGGTTGGGTGTCATCTGTGTGGAACCTGATGCTGTGTTTTCGGATGATGTCCCCAAGTGGCAACATGTAGAAGAGAAATAGGAGGGGGCCAAGGATTGACCCTTGGGGGACTCGAGGAGTAGCGGTGTGGGGGCGGGAAGAGAAGCCATTGCAGGTGATTCTCTGACTACGATTCGATAGCTATGAATGTAACCAGGTGAGTGCAGTCCCACCCACCTGGACAACAGAGGAGAGGAGTTGGAGGAGGATGGTGTGGTGAACTGTGTCGAAGGCTGCAGACAGGTCGAGAAGGACGGGGAGGGATAGTTTGCTGCAGTCACAGTCACATAGAACGACATTTGTGACTTTAACAAGGGTCATTTTAACAAGGGTCGTTTCAATGCGGGGGCAGAAACCTGATTGGAGGGAATCAAACATGGAACTGTGGGAAATATGGGCACAATATTTAGGAGACGACAGCACATTCGAGAACTTTGGAAAGAAAAGGGAGGTTGGAGATGGGGCGGTAATTTAAAAGAACAGAGGGGTCAAGGGTTGTTCTTTGAGGAGCGGGGGGGGGGGGGTGATAACGGCAGATTTGATGGGGAGCAGTACAATACCTGCTCAGAAATAACCATTAACAATGTCAGCTAACATGGGGGCAAGGAAGGGAAGTTTGTTTGATGGGAATAGGATTGAGGGAGCAGGAAGTGGGACTCACGGACAGGATGAGCTCAGAGAGGGCACTGCTCAAGATAAAAGTTCACGGGGTTGGGGGTAATATATTAGCATGGATAGAGGATTGGCTAACTAACAGAAAACAGAGAGTCGGGATAAATGGTTCATTCTCCGGTTGGCAATCAGTAACCAGTGGGGTGCCGTAGGGATCAGTGCTGGGATTCCAACTATTTACAATCTATATTAATGACTTGGATGAAGGGACTGAGTGTAACGTAGCCAAGTTTGCTGACGATACAAAGATAGGAGGAAAAGCAATGTGGGAGGAGGACACAAAAAATCTGCAAAAGGACATAGACAGGCTAAATAAGTGGGCAAATATTTGGCAGATGGAGTATAATGTTGGAAAGTGTGAGGTCATGCACTTTAGCAGAAAAAAATCAAGAGCAAATTATTATTTAAATGGAGAAAGATTGCAAAGTGCTGCAGTACAGCAGGACCTGGGGGTACTTGTGCATGAACATAAGAACATAAGAATTAGGAACAGGAGTAGGCCATCAAGCCCCTCGAGCCTGCTCCGTCATTCAACAAGATCATGGCTGATCTGACCGTGGACTCAGCTCCACTTACCCGCCCGCTCCCTTTAACCCTTAATTCCCTTATTGGTTAAAAATCTATCTATCTGTGACTTGAATACATTCAATGAGCTAGCCTCAACTGCTTCCTTGGGCAGAGAATTCCACAGATTCACAACCCTCTGGGAGAAGAAATTCCCCCTCAACTCAGTTTTAAATTGGCTCCCCCATATTTTGAGGCTGTGCCCCCTCGTTCTAGTCTCACCGACCAATGGAAACAACCTCTCTGCCTCTATCTTGTCTATCCCTTTCATTATCTTAAATGTTTCTATAAGATCACCCCTCATCCTTCTGAACTCCAACGAGTAAAGACCCAGTCTAGTCAATCTATCATCATAAGGTAACCCCCTCATCTTCGGAATTAGCCTAGTGAATCGTCTATGTACCCCTTCCAAAGCTAGTATATCCTTCCTTAAGTAAGGTGACCAAAACTGCACGCAGCACTCCAGGTGCAGCCTCACCAATACCCTATACAGTTGCAGCAGGACCTCCCTGCTTTTGTACTCCATCCCTCTCGCAATGAAGGCCAACATTCCATTCGCCTTCCTGATTACCTGCTGCACCTGCAAACTAACTTTTTGGGATTCATGCACAAACACCCCCAGGTCCCTCTGCACCGCAGCATGTTGTAATTTCTCCCCATTCAAATAATATTCCCTTTTACTGTTTTTTTTTCCAAGGTGGATGACCTCACACTTTCCGACATTGTATTCCATCTGCCAAACCTTAGCCCATTTGCTTAACCTATCTAAATCTCTTTGCAGCCTCTCTGTGTCCTCTACACAACCCGCATTCCCACTAATCTTTGTGTCATCTGCAAATTTTGTTACACTACACTCTGTCCCCTCTTCCAGGTCATCTATGTATATTGTAAACAGTTGTGGTCCCAGCACCGATCCCTGTGGCACACCACTAACCACCGATTTCCAACTCGAAAAGGACCCATTTATCCCGACTCTCTGCTTTATGTTAGCCAGCCAATTCTCTATCCATGCTAATACATTTCCTCTGACTCCGCGTACCTTTATCTTCTGCAGAAACACAAAAGGATAGTATGCAGGTACAGCAAGTGATCAGGAAGGCCATTGGAATCTTGGCTTTTTTTGCAAAGGGGATGGAGTATAAAAGCAGGGAAGTCTTACTACCGTTATACAGGGTATTGATGAGGCCACACCTGGAATACTGCATGCAGTTTTGGTTTCCATATTTACGAAAGGATATACTTGCTTTGGAGGCAGTTCAGAAAAGGTTCACAAGGTTGATTCCGGAGATGAGGGGGTTGACTTATGAGGAAAGGTTGAGTAGGTTGGGCCTCTACTCATTGGAGTTCAGAAGAATGAGAGGTGATCTTATCGAAATGTATAAGAGTATGAGGGGGCTTGGCAAGGTGGATGCAGAGAGGATGTTTCCACTGATGGGGGAGACTAGAACTAGGGGGCATGATCTTAGAATAAGGGGCCGCTCATTTAAAACTGAGATGAGGAGAAATTTCTTCTCTCAGAGGGTTGTAAATCTGTGGAATTCTCTACCTCAGAGAGCTGTGGAAGCTGGGACATTGAATAAAATGAAGACAGTAATAGACAGTTTCTTAAACGATAAGGGGATAAGGGGTTATGGGGAGTGGGCAGGGAAGTGGACCTGAGTCCATGATCAGATCAGCCATGATCATATTGAATGGCGGAGCAGGCTTGAGGGGCCGTATGGTCTACTCCTGCTCCTAGTTCTTATGTTCTTATGAGAGGAGATCGGAGAGAATCTGGAGGAAGATGCGAGTTCAGGGCTAGGGCAGTGGGGAACCTGAGGGGACGTTGGACAGGTGGGCTAGGGGAAGGGAGGGAAGTGGCAGAGACAGACGGTCTCAATCTTTGTGACAAGAAAGTCCATGAGCTAATCACTTGAAAAGTCTTCTCAAAATGAATTTCTTCAGCCAAGCTCGTGGTCATCTTTCCGAGTGTCTCCCTTCCTGGCTCAGGTGCCATTTTCCTGATGCCTATTTGTGAAGTATTTTGGGATGTTCCTTTCATTAAAGGGACTTTGTAAATGTAAGTCGCTTTTGTCTTACACAGAATATCACAGGACAGAAACAGGCCACTCAGTGTTTGTGCTCCACACGCGTGTCCTCCCACCTTCTCCTTACATTATTAGGCAAAGAAACTTCATATGGACATATTAACCTGTTTAATATTGTGCAGTGCCATTCATCCCATTCACCCGCTGACTTGGGTTTAACCCTATCCGATCCAATACTGGTAGCAGAAATACATTTATGAACATTAGGTCAACGTAATGAGATGTTTGAAATCACTCACTGAGCAACACAAACCCTTCAACTCGTTGGGAGAAATTCAGTCCGAGAAAGCAAACCATTAGTATCTGCGAGGCTAGCGAGAAGGGGAGAAGGAATCCAGGAGGCAGAAAAAGAGGCACAAAGTCAGACGTTGAAAGTCCAGGACTGCATTCAAAAGTCTGGTTTGTTATCATCTCCAAATATTCCCTCTGTTTTATCTGAATCTTTCAAAACATTCTCTCTGTGTCCTACACATTCATCGTTCTCTCCTTGAAACAGTCCATGCCCGCATACAGCAAGACCTGGACAACATTCAGGCTTGGGCTGATAAGTGGCAAGTAATATTTATGCCACACAAGTGCCAGGCAATGACCATCTCCAACAAGCGAGAGTCTAATCACCGCCCCTTGACATTCAACCGCATTACCATCGCCGAATCTCCCACCATCAACATCCTGAGGGGCACCATTGACCAGAAACTTAACTGCACCAGCCACATAAATACTGTGGCAACAAGAACGGTGAGTGTCTCACCTCCTGGCTCCCCAGAGCCTTTCCACCATCTACAAGACACAAGTCAGGAATGTGATGGAATACTCCCCACTTGCCTGAATGAGTGCAGCTCCAACAACACGAAGCTCGGCACCATCCAGGACAAAGCTTGATCAGCACCCCATCCACCACCTTCAACATTCAGTCCCTCCACCACCGGCGCCCCCTGGCTGCAGTGTGCACCATCTACAAGATGCACTGCAGCAACTCGCCAAGGCTTCTTTGACAGCACCTCCCAAACCCGCGACCTCTACCCCCTAGAAGGACAAGGGCAGCAGGCGCAAGGGAACACCATCACCTCCACGTTCCCCTCCAAGTCACACACCATCCTGACTTGGAAATATATTGGCCGTTCCTTCATCGTTGCTGGGTCAAAATCCTGGAACTCCCTCCCTGACAGCACTGTGGGAGCACCTTCACCACACGGACTGCAGCGGTTCAAGAAGGCGGCTCACCACCACCTTCTCAAGGGGCAATTAGGGATGGGCAATAAATGCTGGTCTTGCCAGTGATGCCCACATCCTGTGAATGAATAAAAAAAGAACCCATGACCTTCTGACTCAGATGCGAGAGTGCCACCCACTGAGCCATGGCTTGCACCTAATGAATATCGGATGTTCATATGTACAGATCCTGCAAATCTCCTGGGAGGACAGATGCACCAACGTCAGTGTTCTCGATCAGGCCAACATCCCCAGCATTGAAGCACTAACCACACTCGACCAGCTCCGTTGGGCGGGCCACATTGTCCGCATGCTTGACACAAGACTCCCAAAGCAAGCGCTCTACTCGGAACTCCTACACGGCAAACGAGCCCAAGGTGGGCAGAAGAAACGTTTCAAGGACACCCTCAAGGCCTCCTTGATAAAATGCAACATCCCCAACAACACCTGGGAGTCGCTGACCAAAGACCGCCCTAACGCCCGAAGTGGAGGAAGAGCATCCGGGAGGGCGCTGAGCACCTCGAGTCTCGTCGCCGAGAGCATGCAGAAAGCATGCGCAGGCAGCGGAAGGAGCGTGCGGCAAGCTAGTCCCACCCACCCACTCCCTCAACCACTGTCTGTCCCACCTGTGACAGAGACTGTAATTCCCATATTGGACTGTTCAGTCACCTGAGAACTGAGTTTTGGAGTGGAAGCAAGTCTTCCTCGATTCCGAGGGACTGCCTATGATGATGATGACCAGTGTGGTCCCGGTATCCCCACACGCACACTTTCTAGCGGGGTTGGGGGGGGTGGGGGGTCAATGGATAGCTATCAGGAGCAGGAACCGTGGCCATTCATCCTCCTCCATCACCCTGGGACTGAGGCCAACTGTGGTGGACCAATGATAGCCTCAGCTGAGCTCACCTGACTCTGCGGGGCAAGTGCCTGAATGGATGTGAAGTGCCTTGACAGGCGTGAAAGATTTGAAACTGTAACAAAGTGCCAGTTCCAGGGGTCATTCATTATTAAAAGCTTTGCACTGTTAGCAACAGCGCGCTGTAAATAATTAATGCCCACATACAGATTCTGCTGCACACGACGGTGCCCCAGTAAATTTTAAACACTTCGTCGATGTAATGAGTGTATTAGTCTTTTACTCTTCATAACGCCACCCCGCAGGGCAGTTGGAATATTCCAGAACTATTTATTACACTGTAATTAAATTTGAAGATGTACAGATTGCATTCTGACAGCTAATGTGCCGGGTCGGTGGAAAATTGTCAGCAGACGAGGCAGCCGGCTCCCGGACTGGCTGCGGAGATCAGTCAGAACCTGCCTCTCATCAAGACCAGCCCGCTGATGAACACTCCTTCGAACTAAATCACCAGCCATCCTGGAATTGGATGTCGTGGGATTTTACAGAACGCTGACTCGAAAGATTTAACACAAAGATAATTACTTTCTGCGCATCATTGCCGGAATGACATATTTTCATCCAGCATTCTCCAGAATCACTCCACTCTGCACCATCCTCCCGTTAGCTTGTTTCCGTTGCTAATCCCACTGCACAGCTCTCTCTCAGAGTTCGGTCCTTTCCTCTGCTTCGAATATTTTCTCGACTTTCTCCCCTACATGGTGCAATGGTCGTGTTGTACATGTATAATATAAGTATACTCCCTGTACACTCAATATACAGTTACATAAGACTACTGGATGTACCTTCACACTGTATATACACTATGCCTGTACCACCAGAGGGTGCAACTGGTGGAGACCTAGGGGTCCCCTCTACGCGACAGGTAACTAGGTATAAAATGGAGCCCATCATGCTGTACCCTCACTCAGGAGCTGCAATAAATGGACGAAGGTCACCACAGTTCAAGTGCAATACCATGCCTTGTGAAGTCATTACTGGAGTGCTTACAAACAGGTCGCTGCTTCAATCGGTTCCTGTGACTAAGCAGTGCCATGCTCCAACAACTCTCTGCATCAAAACACTTCTCCCAGCCTCCCTCCAAGCGCTCTCAATCCTTCGCCGCCGACTCCCCCGACCAGAGAAATGTCCAAAATACATTTGGTGCTCAGGGTTTTGGCCCAGGAGCGTAGACACTGCACAAACCCTTGTGTCCTTATGTCCTGAGAGGAGAGAATTTCAAATCCATCAGGAAGGGTTCGACTCAAGCTCAGATCCTAAAAGTCAAAGGACAGCACTCGACGTGACTGCATTACTCAGCTCCTATATTAAAGAATAAAATATCTTGCATTTATATAACGCCTTTCATAACTTCACAAAGCGCCTTACAGCCAAAGAAGCACTTGTTTTGGAGTGTAGTCACTGTCGTAATGCAGGAAATGCAGCAGCCATTTTGCGCACAGCAAGCTCCCACAAACAGCAAAGTGATAATGACCCAGGTAATCTGCTTTTTGTGGTGTTGGTTGAGGGATAGATATCGGCCAGGACATCGGGGAAAACTCCCATGCACCCCTCTTCGAATAGTGCCGCGGGATCTTTTACGTCCACCTCAGAGAGCAGACGTCTCATCTGAAAGGCAGCACCTCTGACAGTGCAGCGCTCCCTCAGCACTATACTGGGAGTGAGGGCCAAGATTATGTACTCAAATCTCTGGAGTGGGACTTGAGCCCAGTTAAACTGAGGCCCCGTCTGCTCTCTCAGGTGGACGTAAAAGATCTCACAGCACTATTTCAAAGAGCAGCAGAGGAATTATCCCCCAGTTTCCCGGCCAATTATTTATCCCTCAACCAAACCTGAAACAGATTATGTGGTTATTATCACATTGCTGTTTGCGGAGTCTTGCTGCGCGCAATGGCTGCTGTGTTTACCTACAAAACTACAATGACGATATTTTGAAAGCAATTCATTTTCTGCAAAGCATTTTGGGCCGTCCTGAGGATGTGAAAGGCGCTATATAAATGTATTTCTTCATCTGAATGGAGCAATGGTAGAGCCATTGAAATTGGGTTCAGTGTCTCAGGTTAGGGAGGGATATAAAGCAAATAGTGATAAAAATCACAGGTTAGGCCTCAACGAGAGTATTGCGCCAATTCTGGGCACCACACTTTAGGAAGGATGTCAAGGCCCTGGAGAGAGTGCAGAGGAGATTGACCAGAATGGTACCAGTGATGAGTGACTTCAGTTACATGGTGAAACTGGGAGTGTTCTCCTGAGAGCAAAGAAGGTTAAGGGGAGATTTAATTGCGTGTTCAAAATCATGAAGATATTCTACAAATATATTAAGAGCAACTTAAGAAAGGGTAAGGCCTATTAGAGACCATGGGGGTAATCTTTGTGTGGAGGTGGAAGATGTGAGTGTGGTTCTAAATGAATACTTTGCATATGTTTTCACAAAGGAAAGGGGCAATGCAGATACTGCTATCGAGGAGGAATGTGATATTCTGGATGAAATATTCATAGTGAGAGAGGAGGTATTAGGGGGTTTAGCAGCTTTGAAAGTGGATAAAGTCCCCAGGCCCGGATGAAATGCATCCCCAAGCTGTTGCGTGAAGCAAAAGAGGAAATAGCAGAGGCCTTGACCATCATTTTCCAGTCCTTTGGATTCAGGCATTGCGCTGGAGGATTGGAGGACTGCTAATGTGGTACCCTTGTTTAAGAAGTAATTACAGGCCTGTCAGCCTAACATCAATGGTGGGAAAATTATTGGAAAAATCCTGAAGGACCTACATTTAGAAAGGCAAGCATTAATCAGGGACAGTCAGCATGGATTTGTTAAAGATCATGCTTGACTAACCTGATTGAATTTTTCAAGAAGGTAACTAGGAGGGTCGATGAGGGTAGTGAGTACGATGTAGTGTATATGGACTTTAGCAAAGCTTTTGATAAGGTCCCACATGGCCTATAAGGTCACAAAGGTAAAAGCCCATGGGATCCAGGGCAAAGGGGCAAGTTGGATCTAAAATTGGCTTAGAGGTAAGAAGCAAAGGGTAATGGTTGATGGATGTTTTTGTGACTGGAAGGATGTTTCCAGTGGGGTTCACAGGGCTCAGTACTGGGTCCCTTGCTTTTTGTGGTATACATCAATAATCTAGATTTGAATATAGGGAGTATGATTAAGAAGTTTGCAGGTGGCACTAACATTGGCTGTGTGTTGATAATAAAGAGGAAAGTCATGAACTGCAGGAGGATATCAATCTATTGGTCAGGTGGGCAGAGCAGTAGCAAATGGAATTTAATTCGTACAGAGATTTAATGTTATTGGCAAAAGAACCAGAGGTTATATGAGGGGATAAAATGTACACAGCGAGTTGTTGTGACCTGGAATGCACTGCCAGGAAGGACAGTGGAAGAAGATTCAATAATAGCTTGCAAAATGGATTTGGATAATTAGTTGAAAACAAAATATTTGCAGGGCTGAGGGGAAAGAGCAGGAGTCAAACATGTTCAGGTCAGACATAGAAACATAGAAACATAGAAAATAGGTGCAGGAGTAAGCCATTCGGCCCTTCTAACCTGCACCGCCATTCAATGAGTTCATGGCTGAACATGCAACTTCAGTACCCCATTCCTGCTTTCTCGCCATACCCCTTGATCCCCCTAGTAGTAAGGACTACATCTAACTCCTTTTTGAATATATTTAGTGAATTGGCCTCAACAACTTTCTGTGGTAGAGAATTACACAGGTTCACCACTCTCTGGGCGAAGAAGTTTCTCCTCATCTCGGTCCTAAATGGCTTACCCCTTATCCTTAGACTGTGACCCCTGGTTCTGGACTTCCCCAACATTGGGAACATTCTTCCTGCATCTAACCTGTCTAAACCCATCAGAATTTTTTATGAGATCCCCTCTCATTCTTCTGAACGCCAGTGAATACAAGCCCAGTTGATCCAGTCTTTCTTGATATGTCAGTCCCACCATCCCGGGAATCAGTCTGGTGAACCTTCGCTGCACTCCCTCAATAGCAAGAATGTCCTTCCTCAAGTTAGGAGACCAAAACTGTACACAATATTCCAGGTGTGGCCTCACCAAGGCCCTGTACAACTGTAGCAACACCTCCCTGCCCCTGTACTCAAATCCCCTCACTATGAAGGCCAACATGCCATTTTCTTTCTTAACCGCCTGCTGTACCTGCATGCCAACCTTCAATGACTGATGTACCATGACACCCAGGTCTCTTTGCACCTCCCCTTTTCCTAATCTGTCATCATTCAGATAATTCTGGCTCTCTGTTTTTACCACATCATCATCATAGGCGGTCCCTCGAACGAGGATGACTTACTTCCACATGAGTTCACAGATGTTTCAATGAAGTTGAAGGGTGGAAGATGCCTGTGCGTGGATTTTTTTAAAGTGTGGTGACCATTGCACACCAGCCACCACATGGGCTTGACAGAGCTAGGCCTTTATTCAGTGGCAAGGGGTTAACCAGGACGACTGGAGACCAGCTCTGCTGCACTGACCTAGAGCGCACACATATCGCAGTGTGGGCTGGGCCCGTGCTGCCCCTGGGCCCTCGTTTCTTCTCAGACATAGTGTACACTAGATGACAAGTAAAGCGCCATCTGTTCTGCAAGAATAATGTACCTTAAAACATTTTCAGGGCCATGGGGAAAGAGCAGGGGAGTGGGATGAATTGGATTGCTCTTCCAAAGAGCTAGCCCAGGCTCAATTGGTTAAATGTGCTGTAAGATTCTATGATTGTAAAATGGACCCACTGTTGCCAAGTGCGTCTAGAAGCATAGAAACATAGAAAATAGGTGCAGGAGTAGGCCATTCAATAAGATCATGGCTGATCATTCCCTCAGTACCCCTTTCCTGCTTTCTCTCCATACCCCTTGACCCCCTTAGCCATAAGGGCCATATCTAACTCCCTCTTGAATATATCCAATGAACTGGCATCAACAACTCTCTGCGGTAGGGAATTCCATGGGTTAACAACTCACTGAGTAAAGAAGTTTCTCCTCACCTCAATCGTAAATGGCCTACCCCTTATCCTAAGACTATGTCCCCTGGTTCTGGACTTCCCCAACATCGGGAATATTCTTCCTGCATCTAACCTGTCTAGTCCCATCAGAGTCTTATACGTTTCTATGAGATCCCCCCTCATCCTTTTAAACTCCAGTGAATAAAGGCCCAGTTGATCCAGTCTCTCCTCATATGACAGCCCAGCCATCCCTGGAATCAGTCTGGTGAACCTTCGCTGCACTCCCTCAATAGCAAGAATATCCTTCCTCAGACTAGGAGACCAAAGCTGAACACAATATTCCAGGTGAAGCCTCACTAAGGCTCTGTACAACTGCAGTAAGACCTCCCTGCTTCTATACTCAAATCCCCTCGCTATGAAAACCAACATACCATTTGCCTTCTTCATCGCCTGCTGTACCTGCATGCCCACTTTCAATGACTGATGAACCATGACACCCAGGTCTCGTTGCACCTCCCCTTTTCCTAATCTGCCGCCATCCAGATAATATTCTGCCTTCGTGTTTTTGTCCCCAAAATGGATAACCTCACATTTATACACATTATACTGCATCTGCCATGCATTTGTCCACTCACCTAACCTGTCCAAGTCACCCTGCAGCTTCTTAGCATCCTCCTCACAGCTCACATCGCCACCTAGTTTAGTGTCATCTGCAAACTTGGAGATATTACACTCAATTCCTTCATCTAAATCGTTAATGTATATTGTAAATAGCTGAGGTCCCAGCGCTGAGCCCTGCGGCACTCCACTAGTCAGTGCCTGCCATTCTGAAAAGGACCTGCTTATCCCGACTCTCTGCTTCCCTGTCTGCCAACCAGTTTTCTATCCACATCAGTACATTACCCCCAATACCATGCGCTTTGATTTTGCACACCAATCTCTTGTGCGGGACCTTGTCAAAAGCCTTCTGAAAGTCCCAATACACCACATCCACTGGTTCTCCCTCATCCACTCTGCTAGTTACATCCTCAAAAAATTCCAGAAGATTCGTCAAGCATGATTTCTCTTTCATAAATCCATGCTGATTTGATCCAATCCTGTCACTGCTTTCCAAATGCGCTGCTATTTCATCCTTAATGATTGATTCCAACATTTTCCCCACTACTGATGTCAGGCTAACCGGTCTATAATTACCCGTTTTCTCTCTCCCTCCTTTTTTAAAAAGTGGTGTTACATTAGCTATCCTCCAGTCCATAGGAACTGATCCAGAGTCAATAGACTGCTGGAAAATGATCATCAATGCATCCACTATTTCTCGGGCCACTTCCTTAAGTACTCTGGGATGCAGACTATCAGGTCTCGGGGATTTATCGGCCTTCAATCCCATCTATTTCCCTAACATAATTTCCCGCTTTATAAGGATATTCTTCAGTTCCTCCTTCTCACTAGACCTATTGTCCCCTAGTACATTCGGAAGGTTATTTGTGCCTTCCTTCGTGAAGACAGAACTGAAGTATTTGTTCAATTGGTCTGCCATTTCTTTGTTCCCCATTATTAATTCACCTGAATCCGACTGCAAGGGACCTACGTTTGTCTTCACTCATCTTTTTCTCTTCACATATTTAGAGAAGCTTTTGCAGTCAGTTTTTATGTTCCCTGCAAGCTTCCCTGCAAGCTACATGGACATCGGGTGATAACTAGATCAGGTGCGGCCATGATGTCTGATTCCTCCATTTGAATAGCTTATGGATACATGGTCTCAGCTCATAGAAGAAATGTGAGCAATTGGGGTAAGGTACCCAGTAAGAGCATCGGTGAAAGTAGGGGAGCTAACAGGAAGGGAAAACAAGCAAAAAGATGCTTTATGGAGCATCACAGGAAGGGATGGAGAAGCTGTTACACGTTGTGAAGCCACAACAGTATTTATACTGCGCCTTTAACGTAGTAAAACATCCCAAGGTTCACAGGAGTTATTCAGAATAAGTTTTACACTACATAAGTGGGTATTAGGGCAGGTAATTAAAAGCTTCGGCGAAGAGGTAGATTTTAAGGAGCATCTTAAAGGAGGAGAGGTAGAGAGGCAGAGAGGGTTAGGAAGGGAATTCCAGAACTTGGGGTCTTGACAGCTGAAGGCACGGCCATCAATGGTGCAGCGACGAAAATCAGGGATGTGCAAGAGGCCAGAATTGGAGCGCAGATATCTCAGAGGGTTGTAGTGCTGAAAGGGGTTACAGAGATAGGGAGGGGCGAGGCCATGGAGGGATTTGAACACAAGGATGACAATTATAGATTAGATCTTTGGTCAGAGGCAAATGCATGTGGGTAATAGGAAACAGGTTTAACAATAAAATAATCAACATAAATTGGTACAAAGTGTAATCATTGACGCCACCATGAACTGATCATCGTTGTACATGGGAGCAGGACAAGGCCATTTAGCCCCTCGAGCATGTCCCGTCATTCAATGAGACTATGGCCGACCTGTATCTTAACCCCATCCACCCGCCTTGGTTCCTTAACCCTTAATACCCAACAAAAATCTATCAATCTCAGTTTTAACATTTTGGATTGACCCCTTCCCCGCCCCAGCCTCAACAGCTTTTTGGGGGAGAGAGTTCCAGATTCCCACTGCCCTTTGTGTGCAGAAACGCTTCCTGACATCACCTCTGAACGGTCGGGCTCTAATGTTAAGGTTCTTCCCCCTCGTTCTGGACTCCCCCCCCCCACCAGAGGAAACAGTTTCTCTCGATCTACCCCATCAACTCCTTTAATCCCCTTAAACACCTCAATTAGATCACCCCTTATTCTTCTATACTCGAGGGAATACAAGCCCAGTCTATGCAACTATGCAGCCGTTTAGCCCAGTGTTTGGAATGAAACTTTATATCATCAAACCTGAAAACATGATTAATACAAGCATGTGGCATTTTAATATAATACAGGTACCACCAATGATTCAATAATGTCATAGATTCCTCTGTGGGCGGAAGGTATTGGATTTCGGAATTGCAGTTATGAGGCTGGACTGAACGCAGCAGGGATTCTCGTTCCACACTGATCCCATTAGCTGTGCTGTATTGTGCTTTTTGAGATGACATTAAAAATAAGAGAATTTCTGGAATCAAGTGTGAAGTTTGATCATCTGTTGGTTCTGTGAGGTTTATGCTGTGTGTGGCGCGACCCTGGGCAGCGTGGACCATTTTCTATACCTCAGGAGCCTACTATCAGCAAGGGCAGACATTGATGACGAAGTTCAACATTCGGCCGCCTGAGGAAGAGAGTGTTCGAAGACCACTCAATTCTGGCACCAAGCTCATGGTCTACAGGGCTGTAGTAATATCCGCCCTCCTGTATGGCTCAGAGACATGGACCATGTACAGTAGACACCTCAAATCGCTTGAGAAATACCAAGCGATGCCTCCGTAAGATCCTGCAAATCCCCTGGGAGGACAGACGCACCAACGTTAGCCTTCTCGATCAGGCCAACATCCCCAGCATCGAAGCACTGACCACACTTGATCAGCTCCGTTGGGCGGGCCACATTGTTCGCATGCCCGACACGAGACTCCCAAAGCATGCGCTCTACTCAGAACTCCTGCACGGCAAGCGAGCCCCAGGTGGGCAGAGGAAATGTTTCAAGGACACCCTCAAAACCTCCCTGATAAAGTGCAACATCCCTACGAGCACCTGGGACTCCCTGACCCGAGACTGTCCTAAGTGGAGGAAGAGCATCCGGGAGGGCGCTGAACACCTCGAGTCTCGTCGCCGAGAGCATACAGAAAACAAGCGCAGGCAGCGGAAGGAACGTGCGGCAAACCAGTCCCACCCACCCTCTCCTTCAACCACTGTCTGCCCCACCTGTGATAGAGACTGTAATTCCCGTATTGGACTGTACAGTCACCTGAGAACTCACTTTTAGAGTGGAAGCAAACCTTCCTCGATTCTGAGGCACTGCCTATGATGATGGTGGCGTGTGGTGACACTTTCGCTCCAGAGTCAGAGAAAGGTCATGGGTTCAAACCCCATTCCAGGACCTGAGTACACATTCTCGGCTGTCACTTCAGTGAAGTGCTGAGGGAGCGCAGCACTGTTTGAAGGATGCAGTGGATCTCATCTGCCTATTCAGTTGGGCACGGAAGGTCTCCTCGTCCTATTTGGAGTAGAGCAGAGGAGTTTTCCTGGTGTCCATTTATCCTTCAACCAACGCCACCAAAACAAATACATTTGTCATTGATCTTATTTACTGTTTGTGGGAGCTCGCTGTGTGAAAATTGGCTGCCGTGCAACAGGAACTACACTGCATTCAATTCATTCTAATTCTCCATTGAAGTCCATCCCTAACTCTCCCATTAAAGCCTATCCCTCTAGACTCTAACTCCCAACAAATCCCATCCCCCCTCATATTCTAATTCTCCCATCGAAGCCCATCCCTCGAGCACCATACCTCTCCCACTGTAATGTCTAGCTGCATTTTAACTGGCGCTGATGTTTTATCCCTTTGAAATACAGAGGAAATGTTTCAAGGACACCCTCAAAACCTCCTTGAAAAAGTGCAACATCCCCACCAACACCTGGGAGTCCCTGGCCCATGACCGCCCAAAGTGGAGGAGAAGCATCCGGGAGGGCGCAGAGCACCCTCGTCGCCGAGAGCATGCAGAAAACAAGCGCAGGCATCGGAAGGAGCGAGCGGTAACCCAGGCCCCCTGAACCTTCCGTTCCTCCAACCACTGTCCCACCTGTGACAGAGACTGTAAATCATGCATTGGATCCTTCAGTCACCTGAGAACTCCCTTTTAGTGTGGAAGCAAGTCATCCTTGACTCCGAGGGACTGCCGAAGAAGAAGATCCCTCACTTGCACCTCTGGCCTTTATTGCAAAGGGGATAGAGTATAAAAGCAGAGAAGTCCTGCTACAACTGTACAGGGTATTGGTGAGGCCCATTACCTGGAGTACTGTGTGCAGTTTTGGTCTCTGTTTTTAAGGAAGGATATACTTGCACTGGCGGCTGTTCAGAGAAGGTTCACTAGGTTGATTCTGGAGATGAGGGAGACTTATGAAGAAAGGTTGAGTAGGTTGAGCCTCACTTTACTTTGAGTCCATGATCAGATCAGCCATGAGCTTATTGAATGGCGGAGCAGGCTCGAGGGGCCAAATGGCTGACTCCTGCTCCTATTTCTTATGTTCTTATGAGTCAGGTTAAAGGGTCAAATCCCACTCCAGGCCAAATGTAGAGTCTCATTCAGTCAGAAGTTAACGGGTGTTGGAGATTTTTTTTTAGTTAACATATCTGGGCTGATAGTCTCAGCGCAGTGCTGAGGGAGTGCTGCACCGTCAAAGATACCATTACCCGGATGAGACGTTCAACCGAGGCCTCATCTGCATTCTCAAGTGGATGTAAAAGATCCCACGGCACTATTTTGAATATTTATCTCTCAACCAAGATCACACACAAAAAAAACCAGAATATAAGAACATAAGAAATAGGAGCAGGAGTCGGCCATTTGGCCCCTCGAGCCTGCTCCGCCATTCAATAAGATCATGGCTGATCTGATCTTGGCCTCAACCCCATTTCCCTGCCCGCTCCCCATAACCCTTTACTCCCTTATCGTTCAAAAATCTGTCTATCTCCGCCTTAAATATATTCAATGACCCAGCCTCCACAGCTCTCTGGGGTAGAGAATTCCAAAGATTCACGACCCTCTGAGAGAAGAAATCCCTCCTCATCTCCGTTTTAAATGGGTGACCCCTTATTCTGAAACTATGCCCTCTAGTTCTAGATTCCCCCACAAGGGGAATCATCCTCTCTGCATCTACCCTTAGCTTCCTCCGAATCTTGTATGTTTCAATAAGATCACCTCTCATTCATCTAAACTCCAAGAAGTATAGGCCCAACCTGCTCAACCTTTCTTCATATGACAACCCCTTCATTTCAGGAATCAACCTAGTGAACCTTCTCTGAACTGCCTCCACAATGCCTCCTTAAACAAGGAGATCAAAAACTGTACGCAGTACTCCAGGTGGGGTCTCACCAACACCCTGTATAGTTGGAGCAGGACTTCCCTGCTTTTATACTCCATACCCTTGCAATAAAGGCCAACATTCCATTTGCCTTCCCACATGCTGTACCTGCATGGTTATCCAGCCATTAATCTCCTTGCTGTATGTGGAATTGGTTGCTGCAATTCCCTACAACAGTGTTTATAATTCAATACTACCTCGCTGGCTGGAAAGGGCATCGGCGTTCTGAGATTGTGAACGGTGCTTTTTTTGAAAGTTGCGATGGATGATCGGGAGAACCCCTGCTGAAATCCAACCCTGTGTCCAACGCAAGTGTCAGGGAAGTAATTGGATTTCTGGCAGAAAGGCTGGGCTTCCTGTTGCTATGAAGGAATTTGCTGAAAACATCATTGATCCAAATCATCGTTATAGGCAGTCCCTCGCAATCGAGGAAGACTTGCTTCCACTCTAAAAGTGAGTTCTCGGGTGACTGAATAGTTCAATACAGGAATTACAGTCTCTGTCACAGGTGGGGCAGACAGTAGTTGAAGGAAAGGGAGGGTGGGACTGGTTTGCCGCACGCTCCTTCCGCTGCCTGCGCTTGTTTTCTGCATGCTCTCGGCGACGAGACTCGAGGTGCTCAGCGCCCTCTCGGATGCACTTCCTCCACTTAGGGCAATCTTTGGCCAGGGAACCCCAGGTGCCGGTGGGCATGTTGCATTTTATCAGGGAGGCTTTGAGGGTGTCCTTGAAATGTTTCCTCTGCCCACCTGGGGATCGCCTGCCGTGAAGGAGTTCCGAATATAGAGCGCTTGCTTTGGGAGTCTTGTGTCAGGCATGTGGAAAATGTGGCCCGCTCAATGAAGCTGGTCGAGTGTGGTTAGTGCTTCGATGCTGGGGATGTTGGCCTGATCGAGAACACTGGCGTTGGTGTGCCAAGCTTCCCTGGGGATTTGTGGGATCTTGGAGACATCGTTGATGGTATTTCTCCAGCGATTTGATGTGTCTACTGTGTATGGAATCGCCCTTGAACAGAAGGCGTTAATTCCTAACTCTTTGCTTGTTCCTTCATCTGTTGCCTTCAAATTGCACCAATTCCGTGGGGAAGATCAGAGCAGTAAGGCTTGAATCATTGTGTAGGATCTGTGCAGTGCTTCCTTAATGGCTTTTGTATTGAATGGCCCACGATTTCCTAGCACTGCACCTGCTGTTTGATGTCAAATTAGGCAGAGCGGTGTAGATCTGAACAGCTCCTAATTCAATGCAATTTCTCAACGAACCACAATGCGACTTTTATTTTAAAAGATAAAAAGCTTATTCCTTTCTCTGATTTCCGCAGCCTTTTCTTTGCTCCGTGTCCTGTTTCTTCGGCCCAATGTGGAGGGAGCCTGTCCCTAGATCTGGACCAGCATTGTCAATCCGCCCGAGCCCTTCTTTCCTGAAAGCCCTGAGCCATGCCGAGACATTATGGCCTGGGTTTTGCGTTGGTAATAACGGTGCGGCAAACGTAGTCCGCTGTAGCAGGCCTCGCCAATAGGAGCGGAATTGAAATCAATGCAAGTGCTGCACTTGTCCACTAGCTGCAAAGCGCTTTGTGACGTTCGGTGGTCGTGAAAGCCGCTATAAACATACAAGTCTTTCTTTCATCGACTGAGCATCCACAGCCCTCTGGAGTAGAGAATTCCAAATATTCACAACCCTCTGAGTGAAGTGAAGAAATGTCTCCTCATCTCGGTCTTAAATGGCCTACCCCTTATCCTGAGACTGTGACCCCATAGTTCTAGATTCTCCAACCAGCATAAACAACCTCTCAGCATCTACCCTGTCAATCCCCCTCAGTATTTTATATTTTTCAATGAGATCATCTCCCATTCTTCTAAACTCCAGGATAGGCCCACTCTACACAACCACCGCTCACAAAGACAGTCCTCTCATCCCAGGAATCAATCCAGTGAACCTTTGTTCCACTGCCTCTAAGGCAAGTATATCCTTCCTCAGATAAGGAGACCCAAACTGTGCCCAGTACTCCAGATGTGGACTCCCCAAAGCCATGTAAAATTGCAGTCTGCCCTCTC
This sequence comes from Pristiophorus japonicus, assembly GCF_044704955.1. Lineage (NCBI taxonomy): Eukaryota > Metazoa > Chordata > Chondrichthyes > Pristiophoridae > Pristiophorus > Pristiophorus japonicus. The sequence continues at coordinate 20,236,875 of NC_092002.1, read as the reverse complement.
GGGATGTGGGGGATCCCGTGACACTATTTCGAAGAAGAGTTTAACGTCTCATCCGAAAGCGTTGTCCCCGGGGTTCTGGCGGATGTTTGTCCCTCGATCAACATGTCAAAGCAATTTGTCTTGTCGTTGTCGCATTGCTGTGTGTGGGAGTTGCTTGTTGCACTGCTGCGTTTCCCACATTACAACAGTGACGAATATAAAGCGCTTTGAGATGTCAGGTGGTGGTGAAAAGTGCTATATAAAGGCAAGTATTTCTTATATAGATAAACACAAACTTTTAAAAATATACACAAACACATATATATACATACATGATCTCATTGAATGGCGGAAGAGGCTTGAAGGACAGCCTCCTGTTGCAGTGTTCCTATGAAAGGGAGGGAGCCAGTATACAGGATAGGGGAAGGGCACCAGTAAATGGGGGGATAGGGGAAGGGCACCAGTAAATGGGGGATAGGGGAGGGGCACCAGTAAATGGGGGATAGGGGAGGGGCACCAGTAAATGGGGGGATAAGGGAGGGGCAGCAGTAAATTGGGGGTAGGGGAGGGGCACCAGTAAATGGGGGATAGGGAGGGGCACCAGTAAATGGGGGATAGGGGAGGGGCAGCAGTAAATGGGGGATGGGGGGGCACCAGTAAATGGGGGATGGGGGGGGGCACCAGTAAATGGGAGGTAGGGGAGGGGCACCGTAAATGGGGGATAGGGGAGGGGCACCAGTAAATGGGGGATAGGGGAGGGGCACCAGTAAATGGGGGATAGGGGAGGGGCACCAGTAAATGGGGGATAGGGGAGGGGCACCGTAAATGGGGGATAGGGGAGGGGCACCAGTAAATGGGGGATAGGGGAGGGGCACCAGTAAATGGGGGATAGGGAGGGGCACCAGTAAATGGGGGATAGGGGAGGGGCACCAGTAAATGGGGGATAGGGGAGGGGCAGCAGTAATGGGGGATGGGGGGGGCACCAGTAAATGGGAGGTAGGGAGGGGCACCAGTAAATGGGGGATAGGGGAGGGTCACCGTAAATGGGGGATAGGGGAGGGGCAGCAGTAAATGGGGGATAGGGGAGGGGCAGCAGTAAATGGGGGATGGGGAGGGGCAGCAGTAAATGGGGGATAGGGGAGGGGCAGCAGTAAATGGGAGGTAGGGGAGGGGCACCAGTAAATGGGGGATAGGGGAGGGTCACCAGTAAATGGGGGATAGGGGAGGGGCAGCAGTAAATGGGGGATGGGGGGGGCACCAGTAAATGGGGGATAGGGGAGGGGCAGCAGTAAATGGGGGATAGGGGAGGGGCAGCAGTAAATGGGGGATGGGGAGGGGCACCAGTAAATGGGGGATGGGGGAGGGGCACCGTAAATGTAATTTCTGCGGTCTGGAGGAGTCCGTGTTCCACGTGTATGTTCAGTGTGCGAGGTTGCTGCCCCGATTCCAATATTTGAAGGGGCTGCTCCTCAAATTCTGGTTGCACTTCAGTCCCACACTCCTGATCTTTGGGCACCCTGTGCGGAGGGGAGGGGGCAGTTCAGAAGGCCTCCTCGTAGGACTGCTCCTGGGCAGGGCCAAGGGGGCCATTAACCGGTCCAGGCAGCGGGCGGTCGAGGGGGTCGTTCAGCCTGCCTCTCTTCCATGGGTACATCCGAGCCAGGGTGTCCCTGGAGATGGAGCACGCAGTGTCCACCGGTACGCTCGCGGCCTTCCGTGAGGGGTGGGTCATCACCCCCGGCAACCAAATTTTTATTTGATTTATATTTCTGGTTAAAAGTTAATTGGTTTAATTGTCGGTGTTAGTGCCCCCCCATTAATAAGGGGAAACTTGATTTATGGTTTTACACAAAATAGTTGTAAAACTGTTATAATTTGATCTGTTTAATGTCTAAAGTTTAATTTGTTAATTTGTCTGTTTTGGTGCTTCTTTAATAAGGTTCAACTAAAATAGTTGTAGAGCTGTTGCATTGTGAATGGTTTAGCCAGTCACGTGATGTTCACAAGACTCAATAAAACCCCAGCCAGTTGGGTCTAGGTCATCCACGATGAGGTATGCAGTTGTGAGCCTGGTGGATGAACTGGTAATGTGTCGTGTGATTGTTAAACCTTTGTTAATAAACCAACTAGTTCTTCATAGCAATGTGTTGCTGTGAATTCTTAAGCAAAGGACCCATGAAGCAAATACATTACAGCGTCCATCAGCGGCGCACCGTGGGTGCAGTGTGCAGTCCGCAGAATGATCAGACGCAGCTCGCCAAGACAACACCCACCCCCCCCCAGCCCCGCAACCTCAGCCACTGGCAAGCGCAAGAGCAGCAACTCCATGGGAACCCTGTCACCTCAAAGCTACCCCCCCCAACTCGCACACCGACCTATGCTGGACACACAGGGAGAGAAATTAATCTTGAGCAATGGGGCAAAGTAAGCAGCAGCAACTCATCAGCCCCCTCAGCGCTCGGCCAGAATCTCTTTTGCATTGTCTTCAGTGGCTGGCCTTAATCGGGCGAGCTGCACCGAGACACTCGCTCGGCAGTGCGATGTAACTGAGGCCGGGGCCTATAGCCAGGATGGGCGGGGTGGGCAGCCAATATAAATGTCAAAACTGACCCCAGTATCGGAGCAAACTCACATCCATGTGATAATAGCCTGGGTATTCGGACTTTACTCGGAGGTGTTTGCACATTACACTGCCACCCCGCCCACCTCCCCAAACCCCCGTTACCCCCCAAAGCCCAGTCCCATTACCCCAGCCCCCCACTGAGTGCCGAGCTCCGTCCACACAGGTCCCCCGCCCCTGCCCTCTCGATGGCCAGTTAGTCAATCTAGCTGGCTGCCGGGTGGGACTCTGCGGAGGTTTATTCAAAGGAGGCCTTTTCCGTTGAGCTGGGCGGGGACTACACCTTCCCGACCTTGCCGGGTTCACCGGCTGGTACCCGACTCCCCCAAACCCTCCCGTAAAAATCGAGGCTTGTGTCTTGACCAGCGAGCTTGGTTCCATATTTCATCTGATCCCGCTCCAGCTCATCATCTATTTTGATATAATCCGAGGGTTGCTGCGTTATATCCATTTTTCTGCCTTGATATAAAAGAAAAAAAGTCTTGCATTTACATAGCTTCTTTCACAACCACCGAATGTCCCAAAGCATCCTTTAAAGCCAATGAAGTACTTTTGGAGTGTAGTCACTGTTGTAATGTGAGAAACGCAGCAGCCATTTTGTGCACAGCAAGCTCCCACAAACAGCAATCTGATAATGACCAGATCATCTGTTTTAGTGATTTTGATTGAGGGATAAATAATGGCCAGGACACCGGGGATAATTCCCCTGCTCTTCTGCGCAATAGTGCCACGGGATCTTTTATGTCCACCAGGGAATGTCTCAGCCAAAAGACGGTACCTCAGATGGTGCAGCACTCCTTCAGTACTGCCCCTCCGACAGTGCGGCACTCCCTCAGTACCGCCCCTCCGACAGTGTGGCGCTCCCTCAGTACTGTCCCTCCGACAGTGCGGCACTCCCTCAGTACTGCCCCTCCGACAGTGTAGCACTCCCTCAGTACTGCCCCTCTGACAGTACGGCACTCCCTCAGTACCGCCCCTCCGACAGTGCGGACTCCCTCAGTCCTGCCCCTCCGACAGTGTGGCGCTCCCTCAGTACTGCCCCTCCAATAGTGCCGGGCTCCCTCAGCACTGCCTCTCCGACAGTGTGGTGCTCCCTCAATATTATACCTCCGACAGTGCGGCACTCCCTCAGTACTGTCCCTCCGACAGTGCGGCGCTCCCTTAGTACTGCCCCTCCGACAGTGCAGCACTCCCTCAGCACTGCCTCTCCGACAGTGCGGCACTCCCTCAGTACTGTCCCTCCGACAGTGCGGCACTCCCTCAGCACTGTACTGGGAGTGTCAGCCTAGATTTATGTGCTCCAGTCCCTGGAGTGGGGCTTGAACCCACAACCTTCTGACTCAGAGGCGAGGGTGCTGCCCACTGAGCCACAGCTGACACTGGGGCGTATAATGCAGGGGTGCTCTGTCTCTAGTTTATGGGGGCGAGGAGAGGGTAACAAAAGAGGCCTCACACTAAAAGACTTGAGACTAAATAGTTAAATGGGGATTATCAAAAGAAAAGATGCACTACGCTCGATGGAGACGAAACAGCCAGTAAGAAAGGAAGGCCAAGTGGTCCGGACTGCCAGGGCTCTGGGCCTTTATACGGTTTGCAGCTCATGGTCTGGCCCAGGTGCATCTGGTTTAGGAGTTCGACGGCCAACTCTTCGTCCCTGGGGAAAGCGGGATGTGAAAGTCCAATCGAGAATCGACGAGGAGACACCAGGCTTAACTTTGCAAAGATTATACAATGAAGTAAAGATTGACGGGCTTATGGAGTCCCACAGGTTTGAGGTTTGCGGGTGCAACAGCTTAGAGCAGGGGACACTCCCAATGAGTCTTCAATTCAACACAGGCAGGGATCAGGAGGGCAATCACCTTGTGGTACGTTTAATCTTCTTGGTATTGATCGGGAGCCTACATTTTTCTGATAGCTGAAGATAAAGCCTTATTCCCACGACAGTCCATGTGATCAATGTCTGTGATTTATTTCTGAAAATTGGTCTTGCATCATTTATTTGTGCTGGTAAATCTACTGGAGGGGCTGGTGAAACAGGATCAGCCTGCTCAGAGAAGCTCAGAAACCAGTGTCTGCACACTGTGAGGTGCAGCTGCAAGACCTAAGGTTGGGCCTATACTCATTGGAGTTTAGAAGAATGAGAGGTGATCTTATTGCAACATATAAGATTCTGAGGGGGCTTGACAGGGTAGATGCAGAGAGAATGTTTCCCCTCGTGGGGGAATCTAGAACTAGGGGACATAGTTTCAGAATAAGGCTTCGCCCAATTAAAACGGAAATAAGGAGGAATTTCTTCTGTCAGAGGGTGGTAAATCTTTGGAATTCTCTACCCCAGAGGGCAGTGGAGGCTCAGTATATATAAGTATATTTAAGACTGAGATCGATAGATTTTTGGGGAATCGAGGGATATGGGGATAGTGCAGAAAGATGGAGTTGAGGTCGAAGATCAGCCATGATCTTACTGAATGGCGGAGCAGGCTCGAGGGGCCGAATGGCCTACTCCTGCTCCTAATTCTTCTGTTCTTATGTTATGTATGCTTTCAAATCTCTCCATGGCTTTGCCCCACCCCACCGTTATAAATTCCTCCTGCCTTACACCCTGGATGCACCCTCTGCTCTTCAAAAAGTACTGAGGGACTGCTCTCGCTCATTGAGTATATTTAAGGTGGAGATAGACAGATTTTAAAACTACAAGAGTTATGGGGAGCGGGCGGGGAAGTGGAGTTGAGGCCAGGATCAGTTCAGCCATGGCGGAGCAGGCTCGAGGGGCCGTATGGCCTACTCCTGCTCCTATTTCTTATGTTCTTTTACTGCTGCCTGCACCTCACTGCACATGGCTGTCTGCCCATCGACACAGAGCTGCACTCCGCGGCCATTGGGTTTACAAGGTAGCACCGTGGGCCGTCTCATGCTTAAGCCAAGGCAATGCAAACTATGGACCGTAGCATGCATGTTGAGCCTTGGCAATCTGCTCTCCTTGTGAGTGCTGTGAGTGTGGAAGATTGCGAAGGGCTGCATCATTAGTGGAACCATCATAAATCAGAACTCTGAGATCTGGCAGTAATTGCAACTGGAGCTACAATCATAGGAAGATAGATTTAAACTTCATGGCCACAATTTAAACTGTCCCCATTGTAATGTATTTACTTCATGGGTTCTTTGCTTAAGAATTCATAGTAACACCTTGTTGTTAAGAGCTAGTCGGTTCATTAACAAAGGTTTAACAATCACACGACACATTACCAGTTCATCTACCAGGCTCACAACTGCATACCTCATCGTGGATCCCCCGAACCTAATTGGCTGGGGTTTTATTGAGTCTCGTGAACATTACGTGACTGGCTGAGCCACTCACAATGCTCTACATCTATTTCAATAATCAAGTACCCCCTTATTAAAGGGCCATTAAAACCGACAATGTAAACAAATTCACTTTTTCCTGTAAACTTAAATCAATTAAAATTTGGTTGCCGGGGGTGATGATGCGCTCCAGTCCCTCCGGCGCCCACCTCTCGCGGAAGGCCGTGAGCGTATCGGTGGACACCGCGTGCTCCATCTCCAGGGACACCCTGGCTGGGATGTAACCGCGGAAGAGAGGCAGGCAGTCGGACTGAACAACCCCCTCGACCGCCCGCTGCCTGGACCGGTTGATGGCCTCCTTGGCCATGCCCAAGAGCAGTCTTACGAGGAGGCCTTCCGACCTGCCCGCTCCCCTCCGCACTGGGTGCCCAAAGATCAGGAGTGTGGGACTGAAGTGCAGCCAGAATTTGAGGAGCAGCCCCTTTAAATATTGGAAGAGTGGCTGCAACCTCACACATTCAATAAAAACGTGGAACACGGACTCTTCCAGACCGCAGAAATGCAGGGGGCCTGGGAGCCCGTGAACCGACTTAAAAACTTATTGCACGGGACCGCCCTCCAGGTCAAGTCCCCAATAAATAGAGGGAGGCAACAGCTTTACAAACCTGTGAGCATATATTACAGCCATCTGGCGGAATACTGGCAGTTCAAACAAGCTTAGTCTCCCCCTCCGACCCTGCGGCCATCCCGATATTAACCTGCCCTTTTGAGTAGGCGAGTGGGACGCCCACAGGAATGAAGGGAGCGGAACGCAATTTATTTTTAAGTTCCCTTGTACCATTGGAATTTTGTCCTCTTCCTCCATCGTGGAGAAGGCTACAAAGTACTTATGATGGTAAGTACTGCAGGGAATCGAATACAGCCAGGGTGATCTCCTGGACTAGGTTCGATCGTCTGGATAGGTCGGAGAGGAATTTTCCCAGATTTTTTTCCCAAATTGACCTGGGTTTTTATCTGTTTTTTTGCCTCTCCCAGGAGATCACATGGCTCCGGGTGGGGTGGAGTGCAGAATGTTTCAGTGTAAGGGGTGTCGCAGTTGTGTGGGGCAGACTGGTTGGGCTGGGTGCGCTTTACCTTTCCGCCTTTGTTCATAGGTTTATATGTAACCTTCAGGGCTGCTGACCAAGGGCCGTGTGGCTCTTTGTCGGCCGGCGGGGACACGATGGGACGAAATGACCTCCTTCTGCGCTGTAAATTTCTATGTTTCTATTTTTCTTCTCGCTCAACAAGTCCGCCATTTCTTATTGCCCATTACTCTCACCTCCATCTGGCTTTAATAGGTCCACATTCCCCCTTACCACTTCGCTTAATATATTTATTAAAACATTTTACTGTTAGCTTTAATATCCCTTGCATGAGTTTTTTTTTCACATTCCTCTGCCAAAAACACAGATCATAACAACTTGCATCTGGTGTGTCAGCAGTGGCTCAGTGGGCAGCCCACTCGCCTCTGAGTCAGAAGGTTGTGGGTTCAAGTCCCACTCCAGACACTTGAGCACAAATATCTGCAGTGCTGAGGGAGTGCCGCACTGTCGGAGGTGCCGCCTTTCGGATATACTTGCTTTGGAGGCAGTTCAGAGAAGTTTCATGAGGTTGATCCTGGAGATGAGGGGGTTGACTTATGAGGAAAGGTTGAGTAAGTTAGGCTTCTACTCATTGGAATTCAGAAGAATGAGAGACGTTCTTATCGCAACGTTTAAGATTATGAGGGGGCTTGACAAGGTGGATGCAGAGAGAATGTTTCCACTGATGGGGGAGACTAGAACTAGGGGGCATGATCTTAGAATAAGGGGCCGTCATTTAAAACTGAGATGAGGAGGAATTTCTTCTCTCAGAGGGTTGTAAATCTGTGGGATTTGCTGCCTCAGAGAGCTGTGGAAGCTGGGACATTGAATAAATTTAAGACAGAGATAGACAGTTTCTTAACCGATAAGGGGTTATGGGGAGTGGGCGGGGAAGTGGAGCTGAGTCCATGATCGTATTAAATGGCGGAACAGGCTCGAGGGGCCGTATGGCCTACTCCTGCTCCTATTTCTTATGTTCATAAGAGAGATTAAACTGAGGCCCCGTCTGCTCTCTCAGGTGAACATAACTGATCCCATCCCATCCCCAGGGCAGCTAACGGGAGGCGCAAACGATGCGAATTTCCCCCCCCCCCTAAAACTTGCTAAGGCGCCCCACAGAAACCTTAACAGACAAAGTTTAACACTGAGCCACATAAGGAGATATTAGGGCAGGTGGTCAAAGAGGTAGGTTTTAAGGAGCTTTTTAAAGGAGGAAAGAGAGGTAGAGAGGTTTAGGGAGGGAATTCCAGAGCTTAAGGCCTCGGCAGCTGAAGGCACAGACACCGATGTTGGAGCGATTAAAATCGGGGATGCTCAAGAGGCCGGAATTAGAGGAGTGTAGAGATCTCAGGGGGTGGCTGGAGGAGATTACAGAGATAGGGAGGGGCGAGGCCATGGAAGGATTTGAAAACAAGGATGTGAATTTTGAAATTGAGGTACTGTTTAACCGGGAGCCAATGCAGGTAGGTTGTTAACAACCGATCTGCATATTAATAAACCTCACAACACAAAACTGCAATCAGATCACTGGGCAGAATGCCTGCAGTTCAGGACAAAAAACAAAATGTACTATCAAAAGATTGTCTTACTGTTCATCATTAAATGATTGAAGGGCGTTGTACCCTGTAAATAAGTGGAGCTGGTTAATGCAGTCGGCATGCAGTGAGCAATCAATTTAATAACGATTTTTGCCAAATCTGTAGTGTGACCCTCTGTTGCAAATTGCTCTAACTAGCTGCGCATGGGCTATACAGTTTCAAGGAAGGGAGGAGAGGGAGCGTATACATTGCACCAATCGCTGACCTTGTCCCCTGGCTGTGCTGAACCCTGACTTAATGAGTACTGGGATCAATGTGAAAGCAGCCACTGCTCTTTATAGTGTAGCTTGTTACCCAGCTCAAACACAGCGGGGTTGTGAGCACGTAGTCTGCCTCGCTGCAGCCACAGTCAATGGGAGGAGGTTCATAGGGCAATTCCATCCGATTATACAAAAGGCAGAGTGCTACGAAGAATTGCGGTCATCGGCTTATTTTATTTTGCTGTCCAATTTTAATGGCCATTTTAAGCAATGAGGGCCGATGACGTCCAGAGCAGCTCCAGCCTTGCGTGGTGTTACTGCTGCTCCACGGTACAAACACCCAGTGCTCAGCAGAGGAATTCATTCCCTCCCCCATTTGTCTGTAACCTCAATAACCAACAATAAAGCAAAAATGCTCTTGAAAAATCTAATCTCGCAAAGATTGCAAAATTGAGATCGGTAGAGTTTCGTTCGGCAAAAATATTAAGGAATATGGAACAAAGGGGGGAAACATGGAGCTAATGTACAGGTCGACCATGATCAAATTGAACATGCACAACGGGCTGAATGGCCTCCCTCTATTTTGATGTTCCAAGTTCAACTTGGAGTCCAGAGACCAAGGTTTGTGTATTCTGCAATTTGTGCCCTCAAAATATCAAAACAGATAGCAAGAGTTTCTACAGATATATAAAAAGAAAAAGAGTGACTGAAGTAAATGTTGGTCCCTTAGAGACCGGGGAATTAGTAATGGGGAACATGGAGATGGCAGAAACTCTGAACAAATATTTTGTATCAGTCTTTACGGTAGAGGACACTAAAAATATCCCAACAGTGGATGGTCACGGGGCTAAAGGGGGGGAGGAACTTAACACAATCACAATCACTAAGGAGGTGGTACTCAGTAAGATAATGGGACTAAAGGTGGATAAATCCCCTGGACCTGATGGCTTGCATCCTAGGGTCTTAAGAGAAGTAGCAGCAGGGATTGTGGATGCATTGGTAGTAATTTATCAAAATTCCCTGGATTCTGGGGAGATCCCAGCAGATTGGAAAACTGCAAATGTAACACACCTATTTAAAAAAGGAGGCAGACAAAAAGCAGGAAATTATAGACCAGTTAGCCTAACATCTGTGGTTGGGAAAATGTTGGAGTCCATTATTAAAGAAGGAGCAGGACATTTGGAAAAGCAAAATTCAGTCAGGCAGAGTCAGCATGGATTTATGAAGGGGAAGTCATGTTTGACAAATTTGCTGGAATTCTTTGAGGATGTAACGATCAGGGTAGATAAAGGGGAACCAGTGGATGTGGTATATTTGGACTTCCAGAAGGCATTTGACAAGGTGCCACATAAAAGGTTACTGCACAAGATAAAAGTTCACGGGGTTGGGGGTAATATATTAGCATGGATAGAAGATTGGCTAACTAACAGAGAACAGAGAGTCGGGATAAATGGTTCATTCTCTGGTTGGCAACAGTAACTAGTGGGGTGCCGCAGGGATCAGTGCTGGGATACCAACTACTTACAATCTATATTAACGACTTGGAAGAAGGGATTGAATGTAATGTGGCCAAATTTGCTGACGATACAAGATGGGAGGAAAAGCAATGTGTGAGGAGGACACAAAAAATCTGCAAAAGGACATAGACAGGCTAAGTGAGTGGGCAAAAATTTGGCAGATGGAAAGTGTGAGGTCATGCACTTTGGTAGAAAAAAAATCAAAGAGCAAGTCATTATTTAAATAGAGAAAGATTGCAAAGTGCCGCAGTAAAACAGGATCTGGGGGTACTTGTGTATGAAACACAAAAGGATAGTATGCAGGTACAGCAAGTGATCAGAAAGGCCAATGGTATCTTGGCCTTTATTGCAAAGGGGATGGAGTATAAAAGCAGAGAAGACTTACTACAGCTATATAAGGTATTGGTGAGGCCACACCTGGAATACTGCGTGCAGTTTTGGTTTCCATATTTACGAAAGAATATACTTGCTTTGGAGACAGTTCAGAGAAGGTTCACTAGATTGATTCCGGAGATGAGGGGGTTGACTTATGAGGAAAGGTTGAGTAGGTTGGGCCTCAGAATTCAGAAGAATGAGAGGTGATCTTATCGAGACGTATAAGATTATGAGGGGGTTTGAGAGGGTGGATGCAGAGAGGATGTTTATTCTGATGGGGGAGACTAGAACTAGAGGGCATAATCTTGGAATAAGGGGCTGCCCATTTAACAGAGATGAGGCGAAATTTCTTCTCTCAGGTTTGAAATCTGTGGAATTCGCTGCCTCAGAGAGCTGTGGAAGCCAAGACATTGAATAAATTTAAGCCAGAAATAGATGGTTTTTTAACCGATAAGAGGATAAGGGGTTATGGGGAGCGGGCAGGGAAGTGGTCCTGAGTCCATGATCGGATCAGCCATGATCTTATTGAATGGCGGAGCAGGCTTGAGGGGCCGTATGGCCTACTCTTGTTGCTATTTCTTATGTACTTATGTTCTTATAATTCAAAATCATTTTTGGCACTAAAACTATTTGAATTATAGAAATATTGGCAGTCAGCAATGTAAATAGTCAGCTGTGGCTCAGTGGGTAGCAGTCACGCTGAGTCAGAAGGTCATGGCCGGAAGTTCTTATACAACTTAAATTTGTGTCCCCTAGTCCTGCCTAACCTATTTAATTGAAATAAACTGTCCGCTGAAACACCATCTATCCCCTTCATTATCTTATAAACCTCAATCAGCTCCCCCTCCAAAGTCTATGCTGTTCTAAGGTATAGAGTCCCAACTTTTTTAGCCTATCTTCATAACTTAACATGCTTTAGACTTGGAATTAGTCTAGTGGCCCTCTTCTGCACCTTTTCTAGAGCCTCAATATCACCCACTATGTGAGGAGACCAAAACTGGGCACAGTATTCCAAGTGTGGCCTGACTAAGGTCTTGTGCAAAGACAATACAGTACACCTCGTCTTGTGCTCCATTGTCCTATGGGTACACTCCAACACCCTATTTGCTCTAGCTATCGCTGCATGGCATTGCTGGTGTACCTTTAAGGATGTATGCACTAGAATACCAAAATCTCTTTCTACCTCCACCATCATTGATGCCTTTCCCAAGAGGGTGTATGAATGTTGAGCATTTGCCCTGCACGCATGCATTACACTGCATTTATCTAAGTTATACATCATTTTCCAGTCTTGAGACCAATCTCCCAAGACATTTAAATCTGCTTGAAGCAGACGAGCCTCTTTTACAGTTCTCACACTCGCACAGATCTTGGTATCATCTGCAAATTTGCAAATTGTGCTGCCAACCCCAAAATCCGGATCATTAATAAAAATAGCAAAAAACAATGGTCCCAACACTGATCCATCTATAACTACTCTTTGCCTACGTCCTGCCAGCCAGTTCTGAATCCAACTCAATATATTTCCACTTGTACCAGAGGCTTCAGAAGCCACTTATGTAGTACCTTGTCAAAAGTTTTTTGGAAATCTAAGTAGACAATGTCTACTGGGCTTCCCTCATCCACCAACTTTGTAACTTCTTCAAAAAATACAATTAGATTTGTGAGACATGACCTCTTTTTTATGAAGCCATGTTGGGTGTCCCTAATATGTCCCTCCCTATCCAAATATTCATATATTGCATCCCTTATGACTCTTTCAAGCATCATCCCTGTTACTGATGTTAAACTGATGAGCCTATAGTTACCCAGGTCTGCCTTGTCTCCTTTTTTTTTTAAATGGGGACTACATTAGCCTCCTTCCAATCAGTAGGAACCATTCCAGACTGCAGTGAGCTGTTAAACATACAGGCCAGGGGCTCACACAGCACGTGTCCCATCTCCCGGAGGACCCTCACACAGCACGTGTCCCATCTCCTGGAGGACCCTCACACATCACGTGTCCCATCTCCCGGAGGACCCTCACACAGCACGTGTCCCATCTCCTGGAGGACCCTCACACATCACGTGTCCCATCTCCTGGAGGACCCTCACACATCACGTGTCCCATCTCCCGGAGGACCCTCACACAGCACATGTCCCATCTCCCGGAGGACCCTCACACAGCACATGTCCCATCTCCTGGAGGACCCTCACACAGCACGTGTCCCATTTCCCGGAGGACCCTCAGGTGGCTATCATCCGGCCCGGCTGCTCTATCTATTTTTAAGTTCTTAATTTTTTTTCAAACAATATCTATGTTAATGTTACTATCAAAACTAGTATTATGTTGACCAAGCTTTTGGTCACCTGCGCTAATTTCTACTTATGTGGCTCGTGTCAAATTTTCAATCTCATAATTCTCCTGTGAAGCGCCTTGGGACGTTTCACTATGTTAAAGGCGCTATATAAATACAGGTTGTTGTTCTAGCGAGTGGCTGTCTGTATCATGTGGTGGCTAATGTGGTGAATGGCGAAGTGTGTGAGAGAGTGTGTGAACAGGGCAGGCACAGTAACTGCAGGTTTGCTTACAACGCCTTCCGATGCACTCCAGTTATCTGCAGCAGTGTCACATTAATCCCAGGGCTGCATGTTTCAAGAGTGCACCGAGGGCTGACCCGAACTAACCGTGGGCTGGATTTCATTCATAGCCTCAACACGTCGACAGCATGACAGCTCGTCAACATGGCCATCAAGTCAGCTCCTGGCCTAATACTGAGCTGCTGCTTATCCTGAACAGAGATCACAGATTTAAGATAATTGGCAGAAAGACCAGGCAGGAGAAGAGGACAATTTCTTTACACAGTGAGCTGCTATGATCTGGAACGTGTTGCGAGAGTGGGACTAATTGGAGAGCTCTTTTATAGAGACACACACAGACACAATGGACTGAATGGCCTCTTTCTGTGCTGTACCATTCTAAGATTCTATTATCCCCATCCCACACAAGATACAGCCAGTGTTTTTAAATAAAGGACGTACTCTGAGCAGGAAGAGGAAACAATCCTAGTTGCCTCCATTGTTGTTGTACTGGTAATTCACTGATGTCTGCTGGTAACTCACTAATACAACAACAACTTGCATTTATATACCGCCTTTAACATAGTGAAACGTCACAAGGCGCTTCACAGGAGTATTATGCGAAAAAAATTTGACACCGAGCCATACAAGTAGATATTAGCACAGGTTGGTCAAAGAGGTAGGTTTTAAGGAGCATCTTGAAGGAGGAAAGTGAGGTAGAGAGGAGAGAGGTTTAGGGAGGGAGTTCCAGAGCTTGGGGCCCAGGCAACAGAAGGCACGGCCACCAATGGTTGAGCGATTATAATCAGCGATGCTCAAAAGGGCAGAATTGAAGGAGCGCAGACATCTCGGAGGGGCGGGGGGGGAGGCGGTGGTCTGGAGGAGATTACAGAGATGGGGAGGGGCGAGGGCCATGGAGGGATTTGAAAATAAGGATGAGAATTTTGAAATCGAGGCGTTGCTTAACCGGAAGCCAATGTAGGTCAGCGAGCACAGGGGGTGATGGGTGAGCGGGACTTGCTGCGAGTTAGGACACGGGCAGCCGAGTTTTGGATCACCTCTAGTTTACGGAGGGTAGAATGTGGGAGGCCGGCCAGGAGCGCGTTGGAATAGTCAAGTCTCGAGGTAATAAAGGCATGGGTGAGGGTTTCAGCAGCAGATGAGCTGAGGCATGGACGGAGAGGGGCGATGTTACGGAGGTGGAAATAGGCGGTTTTAGTTATGCTGAGGATATGTGGCCGAAAGCTCGTTTCAGGGTCAAATATGAGACCAAGATTGCGAACGGCATGGAGCAACGTCAGGCATGAGTTGGGGAGAGGGATGGAGACAGTGGCTAGGGAAAGGAGTTTGTGGCGGGGACCGAAAACAATGGCTTCAGTCTTCCTAATATTCCCAATGTCTGCTGATAACTCACTAACTCACTGACCTTTATATCTAGAGGACTAGAGTACAAGCGGTTAGAAGTTATGCTGCAGCTGTACAAACCTCTGGTTAGACCAGACCTGGAGCACTGTGAGCAGTTCTGGGCACCACACCTTAGGGAGGGTACATTGGCCTTGGAGGGAGTGCAGCGTAGGTTTACCAGAATGATACCTGGACTTCAAGGGCTAAGTTACGAGGAGAGATTACACAAATTAGGGTTGTATTCCCGAGAAGGTTGAGGGGTGATTTGATCAAAGTTTTCAGGATATTAAGGGGAACAGATCGGGTAGAGAGAGAGAAACTGTTCCTGCTGGTTGGAGAGTCTAGGACTAGGGGGCATCGTCTAAACATGAGAGCCAGACCTTTCAGGAGTGAAATTAGGAAACACTTCTACACACGTGGTAGAAGTTTGGAACTCTCTTCTGCAATTGATGCTAGATCAATTGTTATTTTTCAATCATAGATTGATAGCTTTCTGTTAATCAAAGGTATTAAGGGTTTGGGGCCAAAGGCGGGTAGACGGATTTAGGTCGCAGATCAGTCATGATCTCAGGCTCATGGGGCTGAATGGCTCACTTGTGTTCCAATGTTCCTTATATCTGCTGCATGTGTAGTAAAGCAGAATCAGACTGTTGATGCTCCTGATGGAATTAACACTACACCATCTTTCCCTGCTCTGACCCCACTTTCTGATGCACTCTTTTGTTTATAGGTTCTGTCCCTTCCTGTCACACTCTGGTTATTATTACCCCTATCGCTAGCCTGCACTATTGCCTTCTCCTTTCTCTTTGACTTTTAGAATTTCCGCTCACCTGAACCCTCTCCCGCAGCTGTTTAGTCTCCAGTCAGTCCCAGGGACTGAAGGCCAACGATTTTAGCCAAGGCCTTCAATCTGCAATCTTTGGGGTTCTTCTGGCCCTTTAAGGTCCCGCATCTCCGTCAGGAACCCGCCAAGCATACGTAATGAACCCCAGCCCGGGAAACGGACTGGAATCCACATGGAAGAGAATCCCATCCTGGCATGTTGGCCTTCATAGCGAGAGGATTTGAGTATAGGAGCAGGGAGGTCTTACTGCAGTTGTACAGGGCCTTGGTGAGACCACACCTTGAATATTGTGTTCAGTTTTGGTCTCTTAATCTGAGGAAGGATGTTCTTGCTATTGAGGGAATGCAGCGAAGGTTCACCAAACTGATTCCCGGGACGGCAGGACTGACATATGAAGAAAGACTGGATCGACTAGGCTTATATTCACTGGAATTTAGAAGAATGAGAGGGGATCTCATAGAAGCATATAAAATTCTGACGGGATTGGACAGGTTAGATGCAGGAAGAATGTTCCCGATGTTGGGGAAGTCCAGAACCAGGGGTCACAGTCTAAGGATAAGGGGTAAGCTATCTAGGACCAAGATGAGGAGAAACTTCTTCACCCAGAGAATTGTGAACCTGTGGAATTCTCTGCACAGAAAGTTTTTGAGTCCAGTTCATTAGATATATTCAAAAGAGAGTTAGATGTGGCCCTAATGGCTAAAGGGATCAGGGGGTATGGAGAGAAAGCAGGAATGGGGTACTGAAGTTGCATGATCAGCCATGATCATATTGAATGGTGGTGCAGGCTCGAAGAGCCGAATGGCCTACTGCTGCACCTATTTTCTATGTTTCTATGTATCGGTTCTAATGGCCTTTCCCCGCTGCTCCCCTGCCCCCGCCACCCCTGCCCCCACCCCAGCCCCACCGCTCCCACCCCCCTAAGCCCTCTTTTGGTCTGTATTGTGATGGAAGTCTCCAATTCTGACCTTGCATCTCACCCAAGATCTATCTCTCACTGCTATCTGGCCTGCGGCACAAAGATAGGTTTTATGATTTCCAGAAGCAGTATTTCAGAATAAGGGGTCGCCCATTTAAAACTGGGATGAGGAGGAATTTCTTCTCCCAGAGGGTCATGAATCTGGGGCATTCTCCGCCCCAGAGAGCTGTGGAGGTTGGGTCATTGAATATATTTAAGGTGGAGATAGACAGATTTTTGAATGACAAGGGAGTCAAAGGTTATGGAGAGCGGGCGGGGAAGTGGAGCTGAGGCCAAGATCAGATCAGCCACGATCTTATTGAATGGCGGAGCAGGCTCGAGGGGCCAAATGGCCGACTCCTGCTCCTACGTTCTTGTTATGTAAGCAGACCGTTCTGGAAAAGCACAGCCTGTTTATCAGTATCTGACGAATGAGAGGTTGTGGGTTATTGTTTGGCGGGGTGAAGACCCTCTCGGCATTCTCTGCTTTTCATTTCAGAATTCCGCCCTCACTCAGCATTCTCATTTTTGTTTCTTTGCAAAAGACTTTGTTGAATCACCCCCATGGCAGCTCTCCCACCATCCTGCTCTGCACTACGACGCCATTTTAAAGAGATCATTGATCTGGAAAACTGCTGTTCGTAACAACCGTAACCATGCCAACGGAGTGTGGCGACTGTGTATTGTTACAGTTTACAATTCTAAAACGTCCCACATTGTTGCTTTCTTTCTCGTTCGGTCATATATTGTTCCACGGACTTTCACCGCAACAATAGAACTCTGCCGGCTTCAGTTATTCACCCGCTGAGGTAGTCGTGTAGCCTTGAAACGATAACGTCCGTTGCATGGTACAATCTGAGATAGTCCTGTTAGAAACTAGTAAAGAAACCTGATACATCCTTACTATATAGTATAAATGCACACGAGGCCCATGCTTGAGAGAAGGTCAGTCTGTGACCTGTCCTTTATTTCATTGCACGCAAGTGATGGAAGTGGGTGGAGCTTCCCCTTTTATACTTGAAGGTCCAGGTTAGGAGTGTCTCCCACCTAGTGGTCAGTGTTCTTACGGTGTACAACTTAGGTCAGATTATACATGGGTTACAATGCTGGTTGAATACATGACATCACCTCCCCCCCCAAAAGTCTTATTGGGATCACAGGTTGAGTCTCTCTGGTGGTTTACGCTCTCTTGTAGAGCGCCTGAGTTGGGGCTCCGGTTGTTGGGCGCTGGCCTGAGTGTCTGCTGTCCTGTCCGGACTGCCCACAGTGACTGGGCTCTCCTCCCTTTGGTTCCTGTGTTCGGTCACCTGTGGTGGAGTGAACTCTATATCGTGTTCTTCCTCTGCTTCTTCTATGGGGTTGCTGAACCTCCTTTTTGTTTGATCCACATGTTTGCGGCAGATTTGTCCATTGGTAAGTTTAACTACCAGAATCCTATTTCCCTCTTTGGCAATCACAGTGCCTACGAGCCATTTGGGCCCTGCAGCGTAGTTGAGGACAAAAACAGGATCATTTACATCAATGCATCGCGCCCTCGCATTCCTGTCATGGTAGTCATATTGTGATCGGCGCCTGCTCTCGACAATTTCTTTCATGGTGGGGTGTATAAGGGATAACCGGCTTTTGAGCGTCCTTTTCATTAGCAGCTCTGCGGGTGGAACCCCTGTGAGCGAGTGTGGTCGGGATCTGTAGGCCAACAGGAGGCGTGATAAGCGGCGTTGTAGGGAACCCTCTTGGATTCTGAGCATCCCCTGTTTGATTATCTGCACTGCTCGTTCTGCCTGGCCGTTTGAGGCCGGCTTGAACGGTGCCGTTCTGACATGGTTAATTCCATTGTCTGCCATGAAGTCCTGGAATTCAGTGCTTGTGAAGCACGGGCCATTGTCGCTGACCAAGATGTCCGGTAGACTGTGGGCGGCGAACATTGCCCGTAGACTTTCTACCGTGGCAAAGGATGTGCTTGAATTTAAAATGTCACACTTGATCCATTTGGAGTAGGCGTCTACTACAACCAAAAACATTTTCCCCATGAAAGGACCTGCGTAGTCCACATGGATACATGACCAAGGCTTGGCGGGCCAGGGGCTAAGGGGGGCTTCCCTGCGAACACAAAGTTCCAGATCTGCATCTATCCCTGGCCACCAAACGTGTGACCTGGCAATTGCCTTCATCGTGACAATGCCCAGGTGCTCATTGTGGAGTTCTCTGATGAACACCTCTCTGCCCATCTGGGGCATGACTACGCGGTTTCCCCACAGTAGGCAATCGGCCTGAATCGAGAGTTCATTCTTGCGCCTGTGAAATGGTTTAAATTTCTCAGGGCATGCCCTGTAAGTGGCTGCCCAGTCCCCATTCAGGCCACATTTCTTGACTAGAGACAATAGCGGGTCTCTATTTGTCCAGATTTTAATCTGACGGGCTGTCACGGGTGAGCCTTCGCTTCCGAAAGCTTCAACAGCCATGACCATCTCAGCAGCATGCTCGGTAGCTCCCTCAGTGGTGGCTAGTGGGAGCCTGCTGAGTGCATCGGCGCAGTTTTCGGTGCCCGGTCTGTGCCGAATTGTATAGTCATAGGCGGCTAACGTGAGTGCCCACCTCTGTATGCGGGCCGATGCGTTTGCATTTATGGCCTTGTTGTCGGCCAAAAAGGACGTTAGGGGTTTGTGATCTGTCTCCAGCTCAAATTTCCTGCCAACAGGTACTGGTGCATTTTCTTTACCGCATATACACAGGCGAGCGCCTCCTTTTCTACCATCCCGTAGCCCCTTTCTGACTGGGACAGACTTCTGGAGGCAAAAGCTACCGGCTGTAACTGACCCTTGGCATTGACATGCTTTAACACACACCCGACACCATAGGACGACGCATCGCACGTTAACACAAGTTTCTTACATGGGTAATATAGCGTTAACAGATTGTTGGAACATAACAAATTGCGTGCTCTATTAAAAGCCCTTTCCTGTCTGTCCCCCCAGGCCCATTCACGACCTTTGCGTAGGAGCATGTGTAGCGGCTCTAGCAGCGTGCTCAATTTGGGAAGAAAGTTACCAAAATAGTTCAGGAGTCCCAGCAGCTCCGTCGTGTTACGGGGTCTGGGTGCTCTCTGAATCGCTTCCGTCTTGGACGCAGTAGGGCTGATCCCGTCTGCTGCTACCCTCATCCCCAGGAATTCTACCTCTGGAGCTAGGAAGACGCACTTCGCCTTTTTCAGTCGCAGCCCTACCCGGTCCAGTCTGCGTAGCACCTCCTCCAGGTTGTGGAGGTGTTCTTCAGTATCGTAACCCGTAATGAGGATGTCGTCATGAAAAACCACCGTCCCTGGAATCGACTTGAGGAGGCTTTCCATATTTCATTGGAAGATCGCGGCGGCCGAGCGAATCCCGAACGGACATCTGTTGTACTCAAACAACCCCTTGTGTGTCGTGATGGTGGTCAGCTTCTTCGACTCACTCGCCAGCTCCTGGGTCATGTAAGCTGAGGTCAGGTCCAATTTTGAAAAAAGT
This sequence comes from Pristiophorus japonicus, assembly GCF_044704955.1. Taxonomy (NCBI): domain Eukaryota; kingdom Metazoa; phylum Chordata; class Chondrichthyes; family Pristiophoridae; genus Pristiophorus; species Pristiophorus japonicus. The sequence continues at coordinate 20,216,894 of NC_092002.1, read as the reverse complement.
TTGCCACCGGATAGCGTCGCAAAGAGGTCCTCTGCTCTCGGTAGCGGGTACTGGTCTTGGAGTGACACCTGATTTAAGGTGGCCTTGTAATCGCCACATATCCTGACCGACCCATCCGCCTTGAGCACCGGCATAATCGGGCTCGCCCAGTCACTGAATTCGACTGGCGAGATGATGCCTTCCCTCAGCAGGCGGTCCAATTCGCCTTCTATCTTTTCCCGCATCACGCACGGCACCGCTCTGGCCTTGTGGTGTACTGGCCTGGCGTCCGGGTTTATGTGAATCACTACCTTGGCCCCCATGAAAGTGCCAATGCCGGATTGAAATAGTGAGTTAAATTTGTCCAGGACCTGTGAGCATGATACTCGCTCCACAGAGGAAATTGCATTGACATCGCTCCATTTCCAGTTCATGACAGCAAGCCAACTCCTCCCCAGTAGTGCGTGACCGTCCCCTGGGCCAATCCAGAGTGGCAGTCTGTTCTCCGAATCTTTGTGGGTCACGACTACCGTGGCGCTGCCTGGCACTGGAATGATCTCCTTTGTGTATGTCCGTAGCTCTGCGTCAATCGGCGATAATTTTGGCCTCCTGGCCTTGGACGCCCAAAACTTTTCGAACTGTTTGATACCCATCAGGGACTGGCTGGCCCCAGTATCTAGCTCCATTGATACTGGAATGCCATTGAGGAGCACTTTCATCAGTATTGGTGGCGTCCTGGTGTATGAACTGTATACGTGCTCCACATGAACTCGCTGAACTGCAGCTTCCAGCAATTTCCCCCAGCGTTCATTTCTGCAATTTCTGCAGGTATTTTGCTCACCTCTGCAAACTCCGGCTGAATGTGTGCCTCCACGCCTCCAGCATGAGCTGCTGTTTGAAACAAAAGGTCCCTTACCAGTCGATCATCCCTGACTGCCCCTGTTATTGCCCTTGAGTGCGCCATTAACAGGTGTTGATGTCCCCATTACTGGCTGCATTGTCCCTTGCAATGGCGTGAATCGCCGTTCAGCTTGCCATTGTCTCTGTCGAACTCCCCCTCTGGGTTCGACTACATGTTGGGGCATGCCCGACTGCCCTTGTCTGCCTGGAGAAATGTGTGCTGCTTTAACAATGTTGAATTTCTGTCCCAACCATTCCTTAACACAGTACCTCTCGTCTGTTCTGCTAGTGGCCATGCTCACGTGGTTTAAATCCCAGTTTCTTGTCGCCATTGATACATCCTTACTATACAGTATAAATGCACACGAGGTCCATGCTTGAGAGAAGGTCAGTCTGTGACCTGTCCTTTATTTCATAGCACTCAAGTGCAGGAAATGGGTGGAGCTTCCCCTTTTATATCTGAAGGTCTCAGTTAGGAGTGTCTCCTACAAGTTCACCACCTAGTAGTCAGTGTTCTCACAGTGTACAACTTAGGTCAGATTATACATGGGTTACAATGCTGGTTGAATATATGACAAAACCCATGGCCTTATGTGATTAAAGAATGTTCCAGATAAATTGCTCATCGTCATGGAACCTCTCAGCACAGCCCACCGTGCCTCTGTCGGTTCTTTGAAAGAGCTCTCCAATTAGTCCCACTCCCCCTGCTCTTCCCCCAGGGCCCAGCAAGTATTTATCTAATTTCTTGTTGAAGGTTACTATTGAATCTGCCTCCACCACTCTTTCAGGCAGCGCAGTCCAGATCGTAATAACTCACTGCATAAAATAATTTCTCCTCATTCACCCCTCGGTTGTCTTAAATCTGTGACCTCTGGTTACCGACCCTCCTGCCGGTTTATCCCCAAAAAGCCTCACAATTTTGAACACCTCTATTATATCTCCCCTTAACCTTCTCTACTCCAAAGAGAACAACCCCAGCTTCTCCAGTCTCTCCACATAACTGGTCCCTGATCTCTGGTACCAGTTTACGAAATCTCCTCTGCACCTTCTCCAAGGCCTTGACAGCCTTCCTAAAGTGCAGTGCCCAGAATTGGACACAATGCTCCAGTTGAGGCCTAACCAGTGATTTATTAAAGTTTAGCATAACTTCCTTGCTTTGCACTCTATGCCTCTATTTATAAAGCCAAGGATCCCATATGCTTTTTTTAAACAGACGTCTTAACTTATCCTGCCGCCATCAAACATTTGTGTATATACATCATCATCATCATAGGCAGTCCCTTGGAATCGAGGAAGACTTGCTTCCACTCCTGAAGTGAGTTCTTTGGTGGCTGAGCAGTCCAATACGAGAGCCACAGACTCTGTCACAGATTCACCCCAGGTCTCTCTGTTCCTGCACCCCCTTTAAAATTGTACAGTTTAATTTATATTGTTTCTCCTCATTTTTCTTCCAAAATGAATCAGTTCCCACTTCTCTGCATTAAACTTCATCTGCCATGAGTCTGCCCATTTTACCAGTCGGTCTATGTCCTTCTGAGGTCTGCTGCTAGCCTCCTCACTGTTTACTACATTGCCAAGTTTTGTGACATCTGCAAACTTTGAAATGATGCCCTGTCCAGCTCATTAATATACAGGTAACTCTCGTTTATCCGGATACGGATCTAACGGAAAACCCGCTGTAATGGAATTTAAAATATTGCATCGACACTTCTGTTTTGATTAGCATGGAGTTTATTTTAACCAATGAATAGGTTTACTTTGCCACCTGAACAGTAACCTGAAAGAGCAAATCACCCACCTGTTGAAGATCCTTCTGTTGCAAAATCGCTCCCCTGCTCTTGCTTTGCTGGTGTGTGTGTGTGTGCGCGCTGTTGCAGCCGCTGTCTCTCGTGGCCGCCGCTGATGTTGGGAACGGGGGCAGTGCCGGCACCGGGTTCCAGGCACAGAACGCAGCCCGGAGAGCGCACTCTGGAACCCCGGAGCTAGACAATCTCCTCCTTGAGGCCACCTGCAGCCACACCCAGTGCAGCATTCGTCCCTCCGCGATTACAGTCCGACGGAAGTACATGCATGATGGTAATGTCCATCTTTTGTATACTGCCTTGTGCCCCGACCTGTGTGAGAACACCACCGCAGGCCGGGGCTAAAAAATAGAGCTGGAGCGCCGGGCCCTGGAACATCATGGTGGAGGTGCGGCGAATGAGGGTTTGGGGCCCAGAAAAGCCCAGGGGCAGCCCGGGCCCAGCCCACACTGCGATATGTGTGCGCACTAGGTCCGTGCAGCAGAGCAGGTCTCCAGTCGTCTGTTGATGATGACTGTTTGTAGCTGATTGTATTTATTCATTAAAGTTTTAACTTTAAAATGTAAACTCGCCCTAACGGAAAATTTGTTTACCCAGAATTGCCGAATCCCTGAGCGATCTGGATAAACGGGAGTTTCCTGTATATCAAAAAGATCAGTGGTCATAGTATCGATCCCTGGGGGACACCACTGCACACTTCCCTCCACTCTGATAAACAACCGTTCACCATTACTTTCTACTTTCTGTCCCTTAGACAATTTTTATCATCATCATCATAGGCAGTCCCTCGAGTCGAGGATGACTTGCTTCCATGTCAAAAGATTCACAGGTGTTTCAATCAAGGACCTAATATTCCAGATCCCGAACTACATCCTGAAGGGTGGAAGATGCCTGTGGGTGGATTTTTTTAACGTGGGGTGGCCGTTGCACACCAGCCACCACACGGGCTTGACAGAGCTAGGTCTTGGTCCAGTGGCAAGGATTACCCAAGACGACTGGAGACCAGCTCTGCTGCACGGACCTAGCGCCCACACGTATCCAATTTTTGTATCCACGCTGCCACTACCTTTAATCCCATGGGCTTCAATTTTGGTCACAAGTTTATTATGTTTATCAAATGCTTTTTGAAAGTCCATATACACAACATCCACCACACGACCCTCGTCAGTGGTGTAACAAGCTACTAACAAAAAGGCCAAATGGGCAGTAAAATTGTTTCAAGAGATAACAGAATGCATTACTTTGCATAGAATTTACAGCACAGAAACAGGCCATTTGGCCCAACAGGTCCGTGCCAGTGTTTATGCTCCACACAAGCCTCCTCCCACCCTATTTCATCTCACCTCATCCTTCTATTCCTTTCTCCCTCAGGTACACGTCTAACTTCTCCTTAAATGCAGCTATGCTATTTGCTTCAAGCACTCCCTGTGGTCACAAGTTCCACATTCTCACTACTCCCTGGGGAAAGAAGTTTCTTCCGAATTCCTCATTTGAGTTATTAGTAATTATTTATTAGTTAAGTGTTGTGACAGGGGGTGGTCTATGAAAAGAGACTTATTGAGCCTGGTGGCCTCTTCCATTGCATTAAAAACATAAAAATATTAAAAAATAAATGCGATCGTCACTAATAAAACCAACAGGGAATTCAAGAGAAAGCCTTTTCCCAGAGTGGTGAGAATGTGGAACTCGCTGCCACAGGGAGTAGTTAAGGCGAATTGTATAGATGCATTTACGGAAACGCTAGATAAACACGAGGGAGAAAGGAATCGCAGACTGTGCTGATGGGGTGAGGCCTATAACATTCTTAAGGGGTCTGACAGGGTAGATGCTTGGAGGATGTCTCGATCTGGGGGGGGGGGGCACAGTCTCAGGATAAGGGAGTCGGCCATTTAGGACTGAGATGAGGAGAAATTTCTTCACTCAAAGGGTTGTGAAGCTTTGGATAAGGGGATAGTGCGGGAAAGTGGAGTCGAGGTAGAAGATCAGCCATGATCTCATTGAATGGCGGAGTAGGCTCGAGGGGCCGAATGGCCTGCTCCTGCTACTAATTCTTATGATCTTACGAAGTAGGATGGGAGAAGGCTCCTGGGGAGCATAAACACCAGCATGAACCAGTTGGGGTGAATGGACTGCATATTCCATGCAATGTGTAGAAATTCTTATAGTTTTAATTCTTAGGGCTTGATTTTCGGGTCTTCTTCACTCTGTTTTTCGCCCCGGAGCGACGGCAATGGCGGTGGTGAGGTGTTCTGGCTGGGCGGTTAGCCTCCAGCGCCCCGCGGCTATCCTTGGGTCGGTTTAGCGGCGGCGCGGAGCAGCACCGCCCGGAAGAGCTGCGCCCGGTGTGCAACGCCCCGTTGCGACACCGGCGCGGGTTTAGACTATTGCCCGACCCGTCCTCGCCACAGCGCCCCCTGCAGTGACCGCCTGGGAAATCGGGCGGTCCCACCATCCCGTTGACGAAGAGGGGAGTAAAGCACTCCGAAGGTAAGCGTGATTGTTTTGTCTTTTAATTTTTTTAGTGATTTGTGTTGTGGTGACGTGGGCAATACTTTGAGGATGTTTTTGTGGGGTTTTATTAGGTTTTTTTTCCCAACCTCCCCAGGCGTCTCTTGGAGCGCTCCTGGTCCGGCTCTTTAGCTCGGGAGTTTCCCAGCCTAACGCCAAGGAGAGGTGTACAACGCCTCCCTTAGCACTGCCCCAATGAGGTATGCTGGGCCCAGGGGCAGCACGGGCCCAGCCCACACTGCGATATGTGTGCGCACTAGGTCCGTGCAGCAGAGCTGGTCTCCAGTCGTATTGGGTAACCCTCGCCACTGGACCAAGACCCAGCTCTGTCAAGCCCGTTTGGTGACTGGTGTGCAGCGGTCACCCCACGCTAAAAAAATCCACGCACAGGCATCTTCCACTTTTCAACATGCAGTTCGGGACCTGGAATATTAGGTCCTTCATTTGGAAACACCTGTGAACTCATTGAACTCATCCCATTTTGGCGTGGAAGTAAGTCATCCTCAATTCGAGGGACCACCTAAGAAGCGCTGTGGCCCCTGACGCAGAGCACAGATGCCCAAACTTAACAACTAAGGCGCAAACTTTTACCGGGTGCTAACTTTCCCACCCCGCCGCCATTATCGGCCCAAACACACAAAAGCCTAAAATCCAGCCATTAGTGTTGGATTATGACATCTAGAATCTCTTACCTAATTGTAACAGACGTGCAGATTCAAAGAGGAAGCCCTTTGTGACATCGCCATTTAAGCCACACAGAACGTGTATTGTGGCATCATCTCCTTACCAACAGAGAGCTTGGGGTCTTGGGGCAATTTGTTTTCTTTTATTTTTGTGACGGTACCCTCGGCCAGCATAGCGGGATTCCGAAGGATCCCCAGGACAATGCGTTTCTCCGCTGCCGTCTGACCGGTTAATGCAATGGACGTTGCCCATGAAGCGTTGGCCAAGGAACTGTCGTGTCCCGTGTGCCTGGAGCTGTTCTCCCCACCGGTGCTGGAGCTGCCCTGTGGCCACAACTACTGCAAACAATGCATCGAGGCGACACTCTTCTCCCAGAACTGCACCCACGTGAATGGTCACTTCTATTGTCCCATGTGCAGAAAAGTAGGGAAATAATCTCATTCTTGGATCATAATTAGGGCTTGGGGGTTTTTCTGCCACTCTGTGTTTTTAAAATAGTGGGTGTAATTCATCCAGATTTTCAAAAGGCCTTCGATAAGGTATCCTATAATAGACTGATGAATAAGGTCAGGGAATGCAGAGTCAAGGGGACAAGGAGCAGAATGGGTTGCTAGCTGGCTTCAAAATTAGTGTGCAAAATTAAAGCACATGGTATTGGGGGTAATGTATTGACATGGATAGAGAACTGGTTGGCAGACAGGAAGCAAAGAGTAGGAATAAATGTATCCTTTTCAGAATGGCAGGCAGTGACTAGTGGGGTACTGCAAGGTTCAGTGCTGCAGGGTGACTTGGACAGGTTAGGTGAGCGGGCAAATGCATGGCATATACAGTATAATGTAGATAAATGTGAGGTTATCCACTTTGGTGGCAAAAACAAGAAGGCAGAATATTATCTGAATGGTGACATATTAGTAAAAGGGGAGATGCAACGAGACCTGGGTGTCATGGTATATCAGTCATTGAAAGTTGGCATGCAGGTACAGCAGGCGGTGATGAAAGCAAATGGCATGTTGGCCTTCATAGCGAGAGGATTTGAGTATAGGAGCAGGGAGGACTTACTGCAATTGTACAGGTCCTTGGTGAGGCCACACCTTGAATTATTATGTGCAGTTTTGGTCTCCAGGAAGGACATTATTGCTATTGAGGGAGTGCAGCGAAGATTCACCAGACTAATTCCTGGGATGGCAGGATTCACATATGAAAAAAGGCTGGATTGACTAGGCTTCTATTCACTGGAATTTAGCAGAATGAGAGGGGATCTGATAGAAACATATAAAATTATGATGGGATTGGACAGGTTAGATGTCGGAAGAATGTTCCCGATGTTGGGGAAGTCCAGAACCAGGGATCACAGTCTAAGGATAAGGGGTAAGCCATTTAGGACTGAGATGAGGAGAAACTTCTTCACTCAGAGAATTGTGAACTTGTGGAATTCTCGACCACAGAAAGTTGTTGAGGCCAGTTCGTTAGATTTATTCAAAAGGGAGTTAGATGTGGCCCTTACGGCTAAACGGATCAAGGGGTATGGAGAGAAAGCAGGAATGGGGTACTGAAGTTGCATGATCAGCCACGATCATATTGAATGGTGGTGCAGGCTCGAAGGGCCACATGGCCTACTCCTGCACCTATTTTCTATGTTTCTATGTTTCAAGGCAGAAAGCAGAGAGTAGGGATAAAGGGCAGCTATTCACAGTGATAGAAGGTGGGTACTGGTGCTCCACAAGGATCAGTGATGTTGTTCACAATTTTATATTAATGATTTAAGACTTTGGAATCAAAACACAATTTCTAAATTTGCGGATGACACCAAATTGGAGCAATAATCAATACTGAGGAGGACTGCAACACATTACAGGAGGACATTAATAAACTTGCAGAATGGGCATATCATTGGCAATTAAAATTCAACACAGATAAATGTGAGGTATTACATTTTGGTAAGAAAAATAGTGAGGTCACTTATTACATGGAAAATACGAATCTAAATGGGATAGAGGAGCAAAGGGATCTGGGAGTACAAATACACCAATCACTGAAAGTAGTGACACAGGTTAACATAGAAACATAGAAACATAGAAACATAGAAAATAGGTGCAGGAGTAGGCCATTCGGCCCTTCTAGCTTGCACCGCCATTCAATGAGTTCATGGCCGAACATTCAACTTCAGTACCCCATTCCTGCTTTCTCGCCATACCCCTTGATCCCCCTAGTAGTAAGGGCCTCATCTAACTCCTTTTTGAATATATTTAGTGAATTGGCCTCAACAACTTTCTGTGGTAGAGAATTCCACAGGTTCACCACTCTCTGGGTGAAGAAGTTCCTCCTCATCTCGGTCCTAAATGGCTTACCCCTTATCCTTAGCCTGTGACCTCTGGTTCTGGACTTCCCCAACATTGGGAACATTCTTCCTGCATCTAACCTGTCTAACCCCGTCAGAATTTTAAATGTTTCTATGAGGTCCCCTCTCATTCTTCTGAACTCCAGTGAATACAAGCTCAGTTGATCCAGTCTTTCTTGACAGGTCAGTCCCGCCATCCCGGGAATCAGTCTGGTGAACCTTCGCTGCACTCCCTCAATAGCAAGAATGTCCTTCCTCAGGTTAGGAGACCAAAACTGTACACAATACTCCAGGTGTGGCCTCACCAATGCCCTGTACAACTGTAGCAACACCTCCCTGCCCCTGTACTCAAATCCCCTTGCTATGAAGGCCAACATGCCATTTGCTTTCTTAACCGCCTGCTGCACCTGCATGCCAACCTTCAATGACTGATGTACCATGACACCCAGGTCTCTTTGCACCTCCCCTTTTCCTAATCTGTCACCATTCAGATAATAGTCTGTCTCTCTGTTTTTACCACCAAAGTGGATAACCTCACATTTATCCACATTATACTTCATCTGCCATGCATTTGCCCACTCACCTAACCTATCCAAGTTGCTCTGCAGCCTCACAGCATCCTCCTCGCAGCTCACACTGCCACCCAACTTAGTGTCATCCGCAAATTTGGAGATACTACATTTAATCCCCTCATCTAAATCATTAATGTACAGTGTAAACAGCTGGGGCCCCAGCACAGAACCTTGCGGTACCCCACTAGTCACTGCCTGCCATTCTGAAAAGTACCCATTTACTCCTACTCTTTGCTTCCTGTCTGACAACCAGTTCTCAATCCATGTCAGTACACTACCCCCAATCCCATGTGCTCTAACTTTGCACATCAATCTCTTGTGTGGGACCTTGTCGAACGCCTTCTGAAAGTCCAAATATACCACATCAACTGGTTCTCCCTTGTCCACTCTACTGGAAACATCCTCAAAAAATTCCAGAAGATTTGTCAAGCATGATTTCCCTTTCACAAATCCATGCTGACTTGGACCTATCATGTCACCTCTTTCCAAATGCACTGCTATGACATCCTTAATAATTGATTCCATCATTTTACCCACTACCGATGTCAGGCTGACCGGTCTATAATTCCCTGTTTTCTCTCTCCCTCCTTTTTTAAAAAGTGGGGTTACATTGGTTACCCTCCACTCTATAGGTACTGATCCAGAGTCAATGGAATGTTGGAAAATGACTGTCAATGCATCCACTATTTCCAAGGCCACCTCCTTAAGTACCCTGGGATGCAGTCCATAACAAGGCCATAAAAAGCAAACCAAGCACTGGGGTTTATTTCTTGAGGGATAGAATTGAAAAGTAGGGAAGTTATGCTAAGCCTGTATCGAACCTTGGTTAGACTTGGAACACTATGTACAGTTCTGGTCACCATATTATAAAAAGGATATAGAGGCACTGGAGAGGGTGCAGAGAAGATTTACAAGGATGATACTAGAAATGCGAGGGTACACATAAACAGGAAAGGATGAACAGGCTGGGTCTCTTTTCTCTTGAAAAAAGAAGGCTGAGGGGTGACCAAATAGAGGTCTTTAAAATGATGAAAGGTTTTGATCGAGTGGATACAGAGAGAATGTTTCCACTTGTGGGGAAGAGCATAACTAGAGGCCATCAATATAAGATAGTCACCAAGAAATCCAATAGGGAATTCAGAAGAAACTTCTTTACCCAGAGAGCGGTGAGAATGTGGCACTTGCTGCCACAGGGAGTGGTTGAAGCGAATAGTATCGATGCATTTAAGGGGAGGCTGGACAAGTATATGATGGAGAAGGGAATAGAGGGTTATGCTGATAGATTTAGATGGGGAAAGACGGGAGGAGGCTCGAGTGGAGCATAAACACTGGCATGGACTGGTTGGGCCGAATGGCCTGTTTCTGTGCCGTATATCCAATGTAAAATAAATTTGCTAAAAAGAAAGTGGGGTTAATTTTGGCTGAATACTTTAGGTGCTAAAGAAGTGGCCAAGATGGGGCCTTAAATTGCAACGCAGGCTTTGCCCAGCTTCTATTATATAAGGTTGACCTGGACTTGGTAAGAACATAACAATTAGGAGCAAAAGTAGGCGATATGACCCTTCGAGCCTGCTCCGCCATTCAATGAGTTGATCTTCGACCTCAACTCCACTTTCCTGCCCGATCCCCAAAACCCTTGATTCCCTGAGGAAGATTCAAAGTTTGCAGATGACACACAACATGGAGATGTAATAAACAGTGTGGAGGATGGCAACAGACTTCAGGAGGACGTAGACTGATGAAATGGGCAGAGAGGTGTGAAGTGATTTGTTTTGGAATGAAAAATGGCAAGAGGCAACATGAACTAAATGGCACTAAATTTTAAAGGCTGAGCCGGAACAGAGAGTCCGAGGAGTGTTTGCACACAAATCTTTGAAGGTGGCAGGGCAGGTTGATTAAACTGTTAAAAAAGAATACGTGATCCTGGCTTGCTAAATAGTGGCGTAGAGTGCAAAAGCAAGGAAATTATGCTGAACCTTTATAAAACAGTGGTTAGGCCTCAGCTGGATGGAGTATTGCGTCCAATTCTGGGCACCACATTTTTGAAAAGATGACAAGGCGTTGGAGAGGGTGCGGAGTAGATTTATTAGAATATCCGGGGCGAGGGGCTTCAGTTATCTGGAGAGACAAGACTCCACTCCATCCCGCAGCATGCTACCCGCCACCATCTCAGCACAACCCCAGCCCGGCACGAGATAGTAAAGGCCATCCGACAACTGAGGAATAACAAGGCCTCAGGAGCAGATGCAATCCCCGCCGAAGCACTAAAACATGGCGCGAATACATGATCTCATTTCTCTCATTTGGAAAGGGGTGAGCATGCCAGGGGGTCTCAGAGACGTGACCATCTTCAAGGAAGGCGACAAGTCCGATTGCGGTAATTACAGAGGGGTTTCTCTGCTGTCCGCCACAGGGAAAGTCATCGCAAGAATCCTCCTCAATCGCCTTCTCCCCGTGGCTGAAGAGCTCCCCCCAGAGTTGCAAGGTGGATTCTGCCCACAAAGGAGCACAACAGACATGATCTGCACCGCATGGCAAATCTAAGAGAAATGCAGGGAACAGCATCAACCACTGAACATGGCCTTCTTTGGCCTCACAAAGGCTTTCGATACTGTCAACCGTGAGGGATTATGGAGTGTCCTCCTCAAATTCAGCTGCCCTCAAATGTTTGTCACCATCATTCGCCTGCTCCACGATGACATGCAAGCCATGTTCATAGAAACATAGAAAATAGGTGCAGGAGTAGGCATTCAGCCCTTCGAGCCTGCACCACCCTTCAATAAGATCATGGTTGATCATCACCTCAGTAGCACTTCCCAGCTTTCTCTCCATACCCTTGATCCCTTTACTCGTAAGGGCCACATCTAACTCCCTTTTGAATATATCTACCGAACTAGCCTCTACAACTTTCTGTGGTAGAGAATTCCACAGGTTCAGAATTTTTTGAGTGAAGAAGTTTCTCCTCATCTCGGTCCTAAATGGCTTACCCATTATCCTTAGACTATGTCTTCTGGTTCTGGACTTCCCCAACATCGGGAACATTCTACCCGCATCTAACCTGTCCAGTCCCGTCAGAATTTTATATGTTTCTATGAGATCCCCTCTCATCCTTCTAAACTCCAGTGAATACAGGCCGAGTCGATCCAGTCTCTCCTCACATGTCAGTCCTGCCATCCATGGAATCAGTCTGGTGAACCTTTGCTGCACTCCTTCAATAGCAAAAACGTCCATCCTCAGATTAGGAGACCAAAACTGTACACAATATTCCAGGTGAGGCCTCACTAAGGCCCTGTACAACTGCAGTAAGACCTCCCTGCTCCTATACTCAAATCCCCAAGCTATGAAGGCCAACATACCATTTGCCTTCTTCACCGCCTGTTGTACCTGCATGCCAGCTTTCAATGACTGATGAACCATGACACCCAGATCTCGTTGCACCTCCCCTTTTCCTAATCTGCCGCCATTCAGATAATATTCTGCCTTCGTGTTTTTGCCACCAAAGTGGATAACCTCACATTTATCCACATTATACTGCATCTGCCATTCGTTTGTCCACTCACCTAACCTGTCCAAGTCACCCTGCAGCCTTTTAGTGTCCTCCTCACAGCTCACACCGCCACCCAGCTTAGTGTCATCTGCAAACTTGGAGATATTACACTCAATTCCTTCATCCAAATCATTAATGTATATTATAAATAGCTGGGGTCCCAGCACTGAGCCCTGCGGCACCCCACTAGTCACTGCCTGCCATTCTGAAAAGGACCCATTTATCCCGACTCTCTGCTTCCTGTCTGCCAACCAGTTCTCTATCCACGTCAGTACATTACCCCCAATACCATGAGCTTTAATTTTGCACATCAATCTCTTGTGCGGAACCTTGTCAAAAGCCTTTTGAAAGTCCAAATACACCACATCCACTGGTTCTCCCTTGTCCACTATATTCTCAAAAAATTCCAGAAGATTTGTCAAGCATGATTTCCCTTTCATAAATCCATGCTGACTTGGACCAATCCTGTCACTGCTTTCCAAATGCGCTACTATTTCAACTTTAATAATTGATTTCAACATTTTCCCCACTACTGATGTCAGACTAACCGGTCTATAATTACCTGTTTTCTCTCTCCCTCCTTTTTAAAAAGTGGTGTTACATTAGCTACCCTCCAGTCCATAGGAACTGATCCAGAGTCGATAGACTGTTGGAAAATGATCACCAATGCATCCACTATTTCTAGGGCCACTTCCTTAAGTACTCTGGGATGCAGACTAACAGGCCCTGGGGATTTATCGGCCTTCAATCCCATCAATTTCCGTAACACAATTTCCCGCCTAATAAAGATTTCCTTCAGTTCCTCCTTCTCACTAGACCCTCGGTCCCCTAGTATTTCCGGAAGGTTATTTGTGTCTTCCTTCGAGAAGACAGAACCAAAGTATTTGTTCAACTGGTCCTCCATTTCTTTGTTCTCCATTATAAATTCATCTGCAAGGGACCTACGCTTGTCTTCACTAATCTTTTTCTCTTCACGTATCTATAGAAGCTTTTGCAGTCAGTTTTTAGGTTCCTAACCAAAGGATCCACCACAGACCCAATCCACGTTCAGCCCGGGGTCAAGCAAGGCTGTCATCGCACCAACGCTCTTCTCGATCTTCCTTGCTGAAATGCATCAGCTCACCCTCAGTAAGCTCCCGCTGGAATGGAACTAATCTACAGAACAAACGGGAAACTATTCAACCACCGCCACCTCCAGTCCAGATCCAAGGTCGTCCCATCCTCTGTCATTGAATGACAGTACGCGGATGACGCTTGCATCTGTGCACATTTGGAGGCCGATCTCCAAGCCTTCGTCACCACCTTCACTGATGTGTACAAGAGCATGGGCCTTACACTAAACATTCACAACCTCCTCTACAACCTGATCCCAACACACAGCACTGCTCCCCGATTACCAAAATCCACGATGAGGCCTTGGACAATGTGGACCATTTTCCATACCTCGGGAGCCTACTGTCAACAAGGACAGATGTCGGTGAGGAAGTCCAACACCTCCTTCAGTGTGTCAGTGCAGCACTGGAGAAGTATTGTGGGCCGCCCCGACCAGTGTGAGAACACCACCGAAAGTCAGGGCTATAAATAGAACTGGAGCACCGGCCCCTGGGACATTGTGGGCCGCCATGACCTGTGTGAGAACACCACCGCAGGTTGGGGCTATAAATAGAGCTGGAGCGCCAGGCCCCGGAACATCATGGGTGAAGGCGCGGCGAATGAGGGTATGGGGCCCAGAAGAGCCGAGGGCCCAGGGGCAGCATGGACCAGCCCACACTGCAATATGTGTGCACAATAGGTCCGTGCAGCAGAGCAGGTCTCCAGTTATCCTGGTTAACCCTTGCCATTGGATAAAGACCTAGCTTTGTCAAGCCCGTGTGGTGGCTGGTGTGCAATGGTCACCACACGTTAAAAGAAATTCACGCACAGGCATCTTCCACCTCCTCAATTGGAGTTCAGGACTGGAACATCGGGTCCTTCATTGAAACATCTGTGAACTCTCATGAAAGCAAGTCGAGGGACCACCTATGATGATATGGCAGGATGGGTGTACCAACGTCAGTTTTCTTGCTCAGGCCAACATCCTCAGCATCGAAGCATTGACCACGCTCGACCAGCTCCGTTGGACGGGCCGCGTTGTCCGCATGCCCGATACGTAACTGCCAAAGCAAGCGCTCTACTCGGAGCTTCGACACGGCAAGCGAGCCCCAGGTGGGCAGAGGAAACGTTACAAGGACACCCTCAAAGCCTCCTTGATAAAATGCAACAACCCCACCGACACCTGGGAGTCTCTGGTCCAAGACTGCCCAAAGTAGAGGAGAAGAATCCGGGAGGGCGCTGAGCACCTTGAGTCTCTCCGCCGGGAGCAAGCTGAAGCCAAGCGTAAACAGCGGAAGGAGCGTATGGTAACCCAAGCACCCCACCCACCCGTCCCTCCAACCACTGTCTGCCCCACCTGTGACAGGGACTGTAATTCCCACATTGGTCTCATCAGTCACCTGAGAAATCACTTTTAGAGTGGAAGCAAGACATCCTCGGCTCCAAGGGACTGCCGAAGAAGAAGGAGAATCAGGAGAAGCTGGGATTTTTCTCCTGAGAGCAGAGAAGGCTAAGAGGAGAGTTAATCGAGATATTCAAAATTATGAGGGATTTTGTTAAGAGCAGATCATAATTATCATCATCATAGGCAGTCCCTCGGACTTGCTTCCATTCTAAAAGTGAGTTCTCAGGTGACTGAACAGTCCAATACGAGAATTACAGTCTCCGTCACAGGTGGGACAGACAGTGGTTGAGGGAAGGGGTGGGTGGGACTGGTTTTTTTTTTGAAATTCGTAGCCAATCGTTCCAATTCTTTGTCAAATCACAAACGCCAGAGGTCACCTTGCACACGCCAAGGATCACTCTGCGCCAATGCTCTTAGCCAAAAGGCCTAGAGCCACTGCACCGTTCCTGGAAGTACTGCAATACCAGGTTCGTGCCATGGAGGTGGATGGATCAGGTCCCCCACACACCTCCGTGGAGGTGGATGGGTCAAGCCACCCCACCCACCTCCTGTTTCCAAAAAAGCAAGCATATACCTTCCTGATCCAGGGAGAACCACCTTGGGGTTATGGTGGCTACTCCCCTGTCAGGTCAGTTACGCATGATCTTAGCCAAAAGGAGACTGGTTTGCCGCACGCTCCTTCCGCTGGCTGCGCTTGTTTTCTGTATGCTCTCGGCGACGAGACTCGAGGTGCTCAGCGCCCTCCTTCACTTAGGGCGGTCGTTGGCCAGGGACTCCCAGGCTAAGGAGAATCTATTTCCACTTGCAGAAGAGTTGGTAACCAGAGGGATTTAATATAATTGGTGACCAAAATAGAGGGGAACTGAGGAGAATGTTTTTCCACGTAGCGAGTTGTTGTGATCTGGGACGCACTGCCTGAACGGGAGGTGCAAGCAAATTCTAGTGTGGCTTTCAAAAGGAAAATGTTGCAGGGCTATGCGGGAAGAGCGGGGGAGTGGGACTAATTGGAGAGCTCTTTCAGAGAGCCGGCACAGGCACGATGGGCTCCTTCTGTGCTGTACAATTCTATTGTTTTTAAAGGGACGAAAGAGAGAATTGTATTTCTATAGCATCATTCACAATCTCCAGGACATTCCAATGCGCTTGACAGCCAATGTATTCTTCTTGAAGTGTAGTCACTGTTGTAATGTCGGAAATGCAGCAGCCAAGTTGCACAGGACAAGCTCCCACAAACAGCCATGTGATAATAACCAGATAACCTGTTTTAGTGATGTTCGTTGAGGGATAAACATTGGGTAGGACACTGGGGAGAACTCCGTTGCTTTTCTTCAAATAGTGCCATGGGATCTTTCACATCCACCTGAGAGGACAGGCGGGGCCTCGGTTTAATGTCTCATCCGACAGTGCAGCGCTCCCTCAGCACTGCACTGGGAGTGTCAGCCTAGTCTATGTGCTGAAGTCTCTGAAGTGAACCCACAACCTTCTGACTCAAATGAGAAAACTACCCACTGAGCCAATGCACCTGCTGCCCTTGTCCTTCTAGAAACACAGAAAATAGGTGCAGCAGTAGGCCATTCGACTCTTCGAGCCTGCACCACCATTCAATATGATCATGGCTGATCATGCAACTTCAGTACCCCATTCCTGCTTTCTCTCCATACCCCTTGATCCCTTTAGCCGTAAGGGCCACATCTAACTCCCTTTTGAATATATCTAACGAACTGGCCTCAACAACTCTCTGTGGTAGAGAATTCCACAGGTTCACAATTCTTTAAGTGAAGAAGTTTCTCCTCATCTCAGTTCTAGATGGCTTACCCCTTATCCTTAGACTGTGACCTCTGGTTCTGGACTTCCCCAACATCGGGAACATTCTTCCTGCATCTAACCTGTCCAATCCCATCAGAATTTTATATGTTTCTATGAGATCCCCTCTCATCCAGTGAATATAAGCCTAGTCAATCCAGTCTTTCTTCATATGACAGTCCAGCCATCCCGGGAATCAGTCTGATGAACCTTTGCTGCACTCCCTCAATAGCAAGAATGTCCTTCCTCAGATTAAGAGACCAAAACTGTACACAATATTTAAGGTGTGGCCTCACCAAGGTCCTGTACAACTGCAGTAAGACCTCCCTGCTCCTATACTCAAATCCTCTCACTATGAAGGCCAACATGCCAGGTGTTGGAGGTCGTGGGCAATGTTCCCTCTAAACTTATTTTGTGTGAAGTACATTTAAACTTCACGATTGCTGTGTGACTACGCGCACGCTCGCAACTGAGGGAACATTGGTCGTGCATTTGGGAGGAGGTGGTTAAGTAACCTTGGTGAGTTGCTGCAGTGCATCCTGTAGACAGTGGTGGAGGGAATTGGAAGTTCAAGCCAGTGGATGGGTTGCCAACCAAACGGACTGCTTTGTCCTGTTGTACCATGTAATACCCAAACCATTATCCTGATGCTGTAAGGCCAGGAGGTTTCATCTCGGAGCTTACAACGTTGATTACAGTTTAACTGTTGTCTGGTGAGGGACTCTCGCTGATTGGACTTGTAAATAGCTGGCTCCCGGTCAGAAACAAAGAGCCTGAAATTATTGCCTCTATGCTATGGTTTCGACATTTTAATATGATAGATCAATATAGAGATATGTATAGATATAGGTAGAGAAAGAGAGAGATAAAGAGAGAGAGAGAGAGAGAGAGAAAGAGATAGATAGAGAGCTCGAGAGCTAGAGAGTTAGAGAGTTAGCTAGAGAGAGAGAGAGAGAAAGAGAAAGAGAGAAAGAGAGAGAGAGAGAAAGAGAAAGAGAAAGAGACAAAAAGATAGTTAGAGTTAGAGATAGAGATAGAGATAGATACAGATATAGAGTGAGAGTGAGAGATAGAGATAGAGTTAGAGATAGAGTTAGAGATAGAGTTAGAGATAGAGTTAGAGTTAGAGTTAGAGATAGTGATAGAGTTAGAGTTAGAGATATAGAGAGTGAGAGTGAGAGATAGAGTAAGAGATAGAGTTAGAATTAGAGTTAGAGATATAGAGAGTGAGAGTGAGAGATAGAGTTAGAATTAGAGTTAGAGTTAGCGATATAGAGAGATAGAGTTAGAGATAAAGTTAGAGTTAGAGTTAGAGATAGAGTTAGAGTTAGAGTTAGAATTAGAGATAGAGTTAGAGATAGAATTAGAGTTAGAGATAAAGTTAGAGATAGAGTTAGAGATAGAATTAGAGTTAGAGATAAAGTTAGAGTTAGAGTTAGAGATAGAGTTAGAGATAGAATTAGAGTTAGAGATAGAATTAGAGTTAGAGATAAAGTTAGAGTTAGAGATAGGGTTAGAGATAGAGTTAGAGATAGAATTAGAGTTAGAGATAAAGTTAGAGATAGAGTTAGAGATAGAATTAGAGTTAGAGATAAAGTTAGAGTTAGAGTTAGAGATAGAGTTAGAGATAGAATTAGAGTTAGAGATAGAATTAGAGTTAGAGATAAAGTTAGAGTTAGAGATAGGGTTAGAGATAGAGTTAGAGATAGAATTAGAGTTAGAGATAAAGTTAGAGATAGAGTTAGAGATAGAGTTAGAGTTAGAGATAAAGTTAGAGATAGAGTTAGAGATAGAGATAGGGTTAGAGATAGAGTTAGAGATAGGGTTAGAGATAGAGTTAGAGATAGAGTTAGAGTTAGAGATAGGGTTAGAGATAGGGTTAGAGATAGAGTTAGAGATAGAATTAGAGTTAGAGATAAAGTTAGAGATAGAGTTAGAGATAGAGTTAGAGTTAGAGATAGAGTTAGAGATAGAATTAGAGTTAGAGATAAAGTTAGAGATAGAGTTAGAGATAAAGTTAGAGATAGAGTTAGAGATAGAGATAGAGTTAGAGATAGAGATAGAGATAGAGATAGAGATAGAGTTAGAGATAGAGTTAAAGATAGATCGAGATGGATCGAAAAACCATTCTTTTTTGTACAGTTACTTTCAGGCCCTACAGGTTATGTTGTGAGTGATGAGCTTGACCCTCGACCCTTTCAGACTCTGGCACAGGCCAGGTTGGTAGGGACTTAAATATCACTATGGCAACGTTAGGCCCTGACGAGCAGGGCTAACTGAGTTGCTGGCACTTCCCAGAATAAATACCCAGAGCCCGAACCCACCTTGGTCTGGCAGAAGTAGAGCAGAGGAGGTCAGTTGAGGGCTCTCTCTCTCGGGAACCAGACTGCATCCAGTCACATTGTAAATGCACCCAGTGGGAGATCTACTCTGGCAGTGGATTCCCTTGAAGAATGAAGATGGCCCTACGCTGAATAAAGATGCTGGTCCTCAGCATCAATAAATAAATATATTAAAAGCTTTTGAGTGCATTACAGTTTGGTTACAAATTTTTAATTTTTTTTTATACAGAGTCACTTCCTGTTGGCTTTTCTGACCCGGGGGAACCAGGGATTTACAACTCATTGCCAATCAGCAGAGAAACCGTGACACTGTAACTGTCCCGAGGGTATTCCCGAGAGAAATTAGCCTGCAATTGACCTCAGAATCTGCCCACTGACAGCGATTGCACCATGGGGCCTTAAAGTGACAGGCCACATCGAAACCAGCTCTACTTTGGCAGCAGAATAATACATCGTCCTCCATACGGGTGGCATGCTCCTGGCCCCATGTCATGTGACTTGCCATGAGCAATGCCACGGGGGAGATGCACGAGTCACCCAGGAGAAAATTCGTGAAGAAGAAAGACTTGCATTTCTATAGCACCTTTCCTGACCTCAGGATATCCCAAAGCACTTTTGAAGCGTAGTCACTGTTCGAGTTTAGGAAGAGGGATGGCCAATTAGTGCACAGCATGCTCCAACAAATAGCAACATGATAATGACCAGACAATACGCTTTAGTGATGTTGGTTGAGGGATAAATGTTGGTTGAGGGATAAATATTGGTCAGGACACTTGTGACGCTTGTCTATACCCATGGGGGTAACGTATGCACCTGTGAGGATGCTCATAGGCTTGTGTTGCTGTTGCATTGTGAGTGGCTCAGCCAGTCATGTGATGTTCACAAGACTCAATAAAACCCCAGCCAGTTGGGTCCCAGTCATCCACGATGAGGTATGCAGTTGTGAGCCTAGTGGATGAACTGGAAATGTGTCGTGTGATTGTGAAACCAACTAGTTCTTAATAGCAATGTGTTGCTGTGAATTCTTAAGCAAAGAACCCACAAAGCAAATACATTACAATGGGCTACTGCTCTAACAGATTTCTTTGCTTAAAACCTTCTGTCTCAGCTCACGTACCTACGTGGAAGAGGAATCGGTATTTTAAAGCGAAACATCTTTGCGGAAAATGTGCTGGAGAAGTTCAAGCAAGAGTTGGAAATTATATGCAGCAGGGAGCAGAGCCAACAAACCCAAATGTGTGTGCAGCATGAACAGGAACACATGAATCTGGTGAGATTCGCAGCTCCATTCAATACAAGTTTACACGATTCATTTGTCCATGTCGGTACCTGTTGTTGATTGGTAAAGGTTGGAAATTTGATGACATCGAGGGAGTGGCCACTCAGTGCCCTGGAGCTTTGGGGGCAAATCCCTCAAACCCACCCCCTCATGAGCTGCACACTGATGCTGCAGGAATGATGGTCCATCAAGCTTGCCCCACACCACGATAGCAAGAGCGTCAGGATCAGGCTTCCTGCCTCTCCCGTCCCACCACCCCTCCCCCTCCGCACCCCCACCACCCGTCCCAACCCATCCCCTCCCCTCCCCTCCCCACCCGTTCCCTACCCTCCTTCCCCCGTCTCTCCTCCCCTACCCTTGATTCCCCTCTAACCCACATCCCCCTGTTCTCCCCTAGTTCATCCACCCCCCCCACCTCCCTCTCATCCCCTCCCCTCCCCTCATTCCCCCATCCCCCATCTCGTTCCCACTCTCCCCACCCGTGTACCACCCTCCCAACCTCCGTCCCCCCACCTCCCCCCCACCTTCGTCCCGTTCCCCCCACCCCTGTCTCATCTACCCCCCACCCCCATCACATCCGTGCCCCCCCCCGCAACCGTGCAATCTCTGGGTAAAGGCAAATAAACCAGGGCCAAAATGGAAAAGATTACTCTGGAAATTCTTGACCTTCAGGTGATGGAAACCAGTCCAGAAGATCAAAATGTCCCTTCACTGTAATGTCTGTGTGTGTGTCTGTGTGTGTGTGTGTGTCTCTCTCTCTGACAGACCTGCTCGGCATTTCAAACATTTTCTGTTTTAATTTTCAAAATGTATTTAATTGTCTCTCTCGGTCCCTCCCTCTATTTTTGTCTCATTCTATCTCCTCTCCCTTTAGGTCTCCCTCTTTCTCTCTCACTGGTTTGCTGTCTCTGTCAATCTCTATCGTTGTTCACTTGCCCTGTCCCTTCCCAGACCTTTCTCTTCCCTCTGTCTCTCTCTCGCTCTCTCTCACACAGAGAGACGCACTCAATAGGGTGACTCAGGTTCCGGTCCCTCTCTGTAGGCGACACTCAGCCTCTGCTTAATAAATCCATGCATTTAGTCGACGTGCTTGTCATTGATACCACGCCATGCAATTTCCACCCAACTGTAAGGTCCCTGCTGAGGTTGAGGGGTGTTAGGAGTACGGGGAGTGAGATGCACCGCACTGTGCTTGGCGTGGCTGCAATGCTCAACCATTACCCCGCGTCGTGTTGCTTCCACAGATGTGCCTGCACGACGACATGCCCATATGCAGCATGTGCAAGCTGTTCGGCGATCACCAGTGTCACGATGTCGCCAAGCTCTCCGACGTCTACCAGGAGAGGAAGAAGTGTTTCGCTGAGGATATGAAGTCTTTGCACATGAGGAGTGAGAGCGCGTCAGGGACCACCCAGGTAACAACAGCCCGGGGCAGGGTCGGCAGGACTCACACGTAGCTCTCCGCGCCCCTTCATCTCAGCGCATGAACCACCTCAGGGTCACCAACCCTCGGGATTGTCCCGGGGTCTCCAGGAACGAAAGATTAATCTCCCGGACACATCCCAGGGGACGGGGGGGGGGGGGGGGGGAAATCAGAGGGGCGCTGTGATATGAAAATACGAGAGACAGGGTTAAAAGGCTGTTTGACGGACAGGCCAGAATCATCCATAGAACCATAGAACGGTTACAGCACAGAAGGAGGCCTGTTGAGCCCGTGCCGGCTCTCTGCAAGAGCATAAGAACATAAAAAATAGGAGCAGGAGTCGGCCATACGGCCCCTAGAGCCTGCTCCGCCATTCAGTAAGATCATGGCTGATCTGATCATGGATTTAGCTGCACTTCCCTGCCCGCTCCCCATAACCCTTGATTCCCCTGTCGCTCAAAAATCTGTCTGTCTCCACCTTAAATATATTCAATGACCCAGCCTCCACAGCTCTCTGGGGTAGAGAATTCCAAAAGCACTTCAGCCAGTCCCACTCCCCCCGCCTTTTCCACGTAGACCTGCAATTTTTTTTCCTTCAGGTACTTATCCAACTTGCTTTTGAAAGCCGCGATTGAGTCTGCCTCCACCACCCTCTCAGGCAGCGCAGTCCAGATCCTAACCACTCGCTGCGTTAAAAAAAAGTGTTTCCTCATGTCGCCTTTGGTTCTTCTGCCAATCGCCTTAAATCTGTGTCCTCTGGTTCCCGACCCTTCCACCAATGGGAACAGTTTCTCTCGATCTACTCTGTCCGGACCCCTCATGATTTTGAACACCTCGATCAAATCTCCTCTCAACCTTCTCTGCTCCAAGGAGAACAACCCCAGCTTCTCCAGTCTATCCACATCACTGAAGTCCCTCATCCCTGGAACTATTCTTGTAAATCTTTTCTGCACCCTCTCTAAGGCCTTCACATCCTTCCTAAAGTGTGGTGCTCAGAAGTGGACACAATACTCCAGTTGAGGCCAAGCCAGGTTTATCATAACTACTTTGTTATGAAGAGTCTGTTCGCTTTCCAATTGGCCGTGGGAAGGCAGGATGTTGTGAGGATGGGCAGCCATTGACGGGAGTGTGGGGGCGGGAGGTCACGTATTGAAAGCTCCTGCAACACGACCAACTAGAGTTGGCAAGTGGCAACCCTATTCCACTTACCCGCACCAACATCTGAGTATCAACTTGTTATTCCTCTCGGGTAAAGATTGGGATGTTACCCTTTTCGGCAGAGGTCCAAATCACTGCGCTCCCCCCCCCCCCCCCCGCCACCCGGCATCCCCTTCCCCCACCCCCCCACCCGCCTCCCCATCGGCATCCCCTCCCTCTGCTGTGGGACCGGAAAAGAGCAGGCAGTTCATCAGGTAGGGGAGGTGCCAGGTTCGAAACTCACTGGACTCCGTGTTCGATGGTCACTGTTGCCTCCTGCTCAGCCCACCTCCCCCATCCCCCCACCCCCACCGCCACGCCCAACTCCCCCACCACCTGGCCCATTCAAATCTCCTGATCACTACCCACCATCTGCCTGCTGGAGACCGCACTTGCCCAGGGAGGGAGGGAGATGAAGCTCAGCACTGAAGCCCCCACAGTTGAGCAGCCTCTCACTAATCTCTGTCTGGTTGTTCATAATACGAGTGAGTTACTTTGAGAGTGCGTGTCCCCTCCTCCTCACCCCTCCCCCAAGTATGAATCAGAGCCATGGTGGGATAGGGAGAACTCAACTCTAGGGACTCAACTGTGCCCCATACTGCGCCCAGCCAACAAATCCGAATTACCATTTGGGACGAGAGCACAGTGTTGTCCATACGGATTAGACTGCGTTGCCCTAATGTCGCCGACAAAAAACAAATTTACATTTGCCCTTTTATTTAAAAAAAAGGGCACAATTAGAAAAAAGCTCAAGTTAAAATACAAACTATACAATCACAAAGCACAAGAAACCCCAAAACTAAATCATTACTGCAGACCTTGCGGTGCCCACCGGCCGCGGAAGGCCCAAGGATACCCGCTTTGGGCACCGCGTGCTCCCTCTCCAGGGTCACTCGAGAGCAGTAGGCAGTGCGAGAGAATCAACACGTCGCGGCCTCTGCCCGAATGTCCCCACTGAAACGGAACTGGGGAGGGGCGTGCAGACCTACCCGGGGAGCGAACCAGCACCCGGGGGGAGGGGGGGAGGGGGGGGGAGTGGCTGTGCTTTGACCACTCGGCCAGCAGGGGAGCTCGTCCTCAGTCAGTGCTCACAACCAGAGCCGAGCGACACAATTCGACGATGTGGGAGTGCGGCCCCATTCAATTCAAAGCAGAGCAATTAAGCACATCGTGCTGTTAATTGCACAATAATTACAGTATGCGGTTGAAGAGCATTAACATTGACTCGAGGGGATGGGGGGGGCCACCGGGGGTGGGGGGGGAGGGGGTGGATGTGTGCTGCAGGGCACGGCTGATAAGTCACGACTCAGTCATCCCACGGGTTGCCCTGAGCCACCTGTTCCCGGTGATCTCACCGGCAGGCACAGCTGAATACTCCAAAGGGCAAAGGTCACCGCCAAACCATGCCGCTATCCTGAGGAATGGGATGAGATGCTGTGTGCCTGCTCGGGTGGGTGTTAAAGACAACGCCATGGCACTTATTTGAAGAAGAACAAGGAGTTCTCCTGAAGTCGGGCTCAATATTCCTCCCTCCATCAACACCATGCAAAAAAACCACATTAACCGGACCTAGAACGCAAAAAGGGTCCCCACTGACCCCTGGGAGTCCCAGGCCAAAGACCGCCCTAAGTGGAGGAAGTGCATCCGGGAGGGCGCTGAGCACCTCGAGTCTCGTCGCCGAGAGCATGCAGAAAACAAGCGCAGGCAGCGGAAGGAGCGTGCGGCAAAGCAGTCCCACCCTCCCTTTCCTTCAACCACTGTCTGTCCCACCTGTGACAGAGACGGTAATTCCCGTATTGGACTGTTCAGTCACCTGAGAACTCACTTTTAGAGTGGAAGCAAGTCTTCCTCGATTTTGAGGGACTGCCTATGATGATGATGGGGTGAATAGAGAGAAACTAGTTCCTCTGGTCGGGGGAGTTCAGAACAAGGGGACACAACATTAGAGCCCGGCTGCTTAGGGGTGATGATAGGAAGCGTTTCTTCACACAAAGGGTCGTGAGAATCTGGAACTCTCTCCCCCAAAAAGCTGGTGGTCAATGGAAAATTGTCCAAAACGGAGATGCATAGATATTAAGGGATATGGAACCAAGGCGGGTAAATGGAGTTAAGATACAGATCAGCCATCATCTAATTGAATTGGGGAACAGGCTCGAGGGGTTGAATGGCCTGATGAGAGGGAGAGCGATGAACACATTAAATAAAACTGTAGCCTCACTTAAACAAGAGCACAGGGAGCGTGGTTTCAATGTAAAGTATTGCCATTTTATCCTCATCTACCGATTCTCAAAAATATGATTTGAAGAGTATCCCAGATTCGGTCCCTCCCGCGCAGGACCGTCATTTTAGGTAGTTTCTACTCAGCCGATGTCATTAACAACAACAACTTGTATTTATATAGCTCCTTTTGCGTAGTAAAACGTCAAGCCACGATCTTATTGGATGGTAGAGCAGGATCAAGGGCCCTGTGGCCTACTCCTGCTCCTATTTCTTATGTTCTTGTGTCCCAAGGCGCTTCACAGGAGTGTTATGCGATAACAATTTGACATCGAGCCGCATTAGTAGAAATTAGGGCAGGTGACCAAAAGTTTGGTCAAAGAGGTAGGTTTTAAGGAACGTCTTGAAGGACGAAAGAGAGGCGGAGAGGTTTAGGGAGGGAGTTCCAGAGCTTGGGGCCCAGGCAACAGAAGGCACGGCCACCAATGGTGGAGCGATTATAATCAGAGATGCTCAAGAGGGCAGAATTAGAGGAGCACAGACATCTCGGGAGGTTGTGGGACTGAAGGAGGTTACAGAGATAGGGAGGGGCGAGGCCATGGAGGGATTTGAAAATAAGGATGAGAATTTTGAAATTGAGGTGTTGCTTAACCGGGAGCCAATGTCGGTCAGGACCAGAACTTTATACAGCTGTAGTATAGATTCCACTCCTTTTCATTCCAGCCCCTTGGATGTAAAACATCCCCACACCGCAAATCATTGTCCAGGAACTGTCCTTGAGATCGGGCACAAGATGGCTGGAAGGGAAGCCCATGGTTAGTTGTCCCCTTTCCCCATGGTGAAGGAAGTCGCTGGTCTCAGCTTACAATGGCTCCTAGTGCTAATAGTTACAGGAGACATCAGGAATTCTGTGCCTGGCTAAAGGCACAAACCTCCGCCTCTTACTGTTTCTTAGTGCGTGCTTCAAACGCACAACGCCCAGAACACACAAGGTTAAATTTTAGACAGAGGGTAAAATACAAAGAGATTTGTTTTTAATATTATTTTTGTGCTCAATAAGGTGGAAGATTTAGTGCTGGGAACTGAACACCTTGTACATTAGGTGGCCAGCGTCACTACCAAGCACTCTTTACTATGTCTCAATAGCAGGGGAGTGGGGCTAATTGGATAGCTCGGTCAAAGAGATGGCAAATAAAGAAAGTCTTGCATTTATTAAGCACCTTTCACGCCCACCGGACGTCCCAAAGCGCTTTACTGCCAATGAAATACTTTTATAAAGCGTAGTCACTGTTGTAATGGACAAGTTAGCCTAACATCTGTGGTTGGGAAAATGTTGGAGTCCATTATTAAAGGAGCAGTAGCAGGAAATTTGGAAAAGCAAAATTCGGTCAGGCAGAGTCAGCATGGATTTATGAAGGGGAAGTCATGTTTGACAAATTTGCTGGAATTTTGTGAGGATGTAACGAACAGGGTGGATAAAGGGGAACCAGTGGATGTGGTGTATTTGGACTTCCAGAAGGCATTTGACAAGGTGCCACATAAAAGGTTACTGCACAAGATAAAAGTTCACAAAAGGGGTTGGGGGGTAATATATTAGCATGCATAGAGGGTTGGCTAACTAACAGAAAACAGAGAGTCGGGATAAATGGTTCATTCTCAGGTTGGCAATCAGTAACTAGTGAGGTGCCGCAGGGATCAGTGATGGGACCCCAACTATTAAGAATCTATATTAACAACTTGGAAGAAGGGACTGAGTGTAACGTAGCCAGGTTTGCTGATGATACAAAGATGGGAGGAAAAGCAATGTGTGAGGAGACACAAAAAATCTGCAAAAGGATATAGGCTAAGTGAGTGGGCAAAAATTTGGCAGATGGAGTATCATGTTGGAAAGTGTGAGGTCATGCACTTAACTTATTATTTAAATGGAGCAAGATTGCAAAGTGCTGCAGTACAATGGGACCTGGGGGTACTTTTGCATGAAACACAAAAGGATAGTATGCAGGTACAGCAAGTAATCAGGAAGGCCAATGGAATCTTGACCTTTATTGCAAAGGGAATGGAGTATAAAAGCAGGGAAGTCTTGCTACAGTTATACAGGGAATTGGTGAGGCCACACCTGGAATACTGCGTGCAGTTTTGGTTTCCATATTTATGAAAGGATACACTTGCTTTGGAGGCAGTTCAGAGAAGGTTCACTAGGTTGATTCCAGAGATGAGGGGGTTGACTTATGAGGAAAGGTTGAGCAGGTTGGGCCTCTACTCATTGGAATTCAGGAGAATGATAGGTGATCTTATCGAAACGTATAAGATTATGAGGGGGCTTGACAAGGTGGATGCAGAGAGGATGTTTCCACTGATGGGGGAGACTAGAACATGGGGCATGATCTTAGAATAAGGGGCCGCCCATTTAAAACTGAGATGAGGAGAAATTTCTTCTCTCGGAGGAATCTGTGGAATTCACTGCCTCACGGAGCTGTGGAAGCTGGGACATTGAATAAATTTAAGACAGAGATAGACAGTTTCTTAAACGATAAGGAGATAAGGGGCTATGGGGAGTGGGCAGGGAAGTGGAGCTGAGTCCATGATCAGATCAGCCATGAACTTATTGAATGGTGGAGCAGGATCAAGGGGCCGTATGGCCTACTCCTGTTCCTATTTCTTATGTTCTTATGTAATGTAGCAGAGCCACGATGGGTCCTCCTTCCGTGAAGTAAGTTTGTATGATTCAATGACATAGAAACATAGAAACATAGAAAATAGGTGTAGAAGTAGGCCATTCGGCCCTTCGAGCCTGCACCACCATTCAATATGATCATGGCTAATCATGCAACTTCAGTACCCCATTCCTGCTTTCTCTCCATACCCTTTCATCTCTTTAGCTGTAAGGGCCACATTTAACTCCCTTTTGAATATATCTAATCAACTGGACTCAACAACTTGCTGTGGTAGAGAATTCCACAGGTTCACAATTCTCCAATTCTCTGAGTGAAGATCTTTCTCCTCATCTCGGTCCTAAATGGCTTACCCCTTATCCTTAGATTGTGACTCCTGGTTCTGGACTTCCCCAACATCGGGAATATTCTTCCTGCATCTAACCTGTCCAATCCCGTCAGAATTTTATATGTTTCTATGAGATCCCCTCTCATTCTTCTAAATTCCAGTGAATATAAGCTTAGTCGATCCAGTCTCTCCTCATATGTCAGTCCTGCCATCCCGGGAATCAGTCTAGTGAACGTTCGCTGCACTCCTTCAATAGCAAGAATGTCCTTCCTCAGATTAGGAGACCAAAACTGTACACAATATTCAAGGTGTAGCCTCACCAAGGCCCTGTACAACTGCAGTAAGACCTCCCTGCTCCTATACTCAAATCCTTTCGCTATGAAGGCCAACATGCCATTTGCCTTCTTCACTGCCTGCTGTACCTGCATGCCAACTTTCAATGACTGATGTACCATGACACCTAGGTCTCGTTGCACCTCCCCTTTTACTAATCTGTCATTATTCAGATAATATTCTGCCTTCCTGTTTTTGCCACCAAAGTGGGTAACCTCACATTTATCTACATTATACTGCATCTGCCATGCATTTGCCCACTCACCTAACCTGTCCAAGTCACCCTGCAGCCTCTTAGCATCCTCCTCACAGCTCACACTGCCACCCAGCTTAGTGTCATCTGCAAACTTGGAGATATTACATTCAATTCCTTTGTCTAAATCATTAATGTATATTGTAAATAGCTGGAGTCCCAGCACTGAACCTTGCGGTACCCCACTAGTCACTGCCTGCGATTCTGAAAAGGACCCGTTTTTCCTACTCTTTGCTTCCTGTTTGCCAACCAATTCTCTATCCACGTCAATAGGTCGCCCTCTACTCTGCCCAGGAACACAATCACTTGTGTTGGAAGGTGCAGGGGAATATCAAGAGCAATTCCAGGAATTGGTTGAGGGTAGGAAAATGGGACAACAATTCCTTCCCTCTCATTCCCCCGGGAATGTGCAAACTCTGGGCTGCCACATACCGGTCCCAAACCCTACCAATCGAGCTGTAAAAGCCCAAGCATCTCACATCTCTGTGTGTTCATATTTCTCACTCACCTGTTTTTATTTTTATTTTTATTTTCGTGGGCTCAGAGGTTTGCAAAGAGTTGTTCTCAATGCTGCAGCCTCATTGGTGGACAATTCCTAAATCCGAACACAAACTTGAAAGCTGGAAAGAACTTGCATTTCTATAGCGCCTTTCATGTCCCAAAGCACATTACAGACAATTTAATTTTCAAGCATCATCACTGCTGTAATATAGGAAAAACAGTTGCCAATTTGCGCACAGCAATGAGATTAATGACCAGATAATAGTGATGTTGGTTGAGGGATAAATATTGACCCAGGACACCGGGGAGAACTCTCCTGTTCTTCTTCAAAAAGCGCCGTGGGCCTTGGTTTAACATTTCAACCAAAAGACGGCACCTCCGACAGTGCAGAATTCCCTCAGTACTGCACTGTAGCCTAGGTTTTGCACTCAAGTCTCTGCGGCGGGGGATTGACCCCACAACCTTCTGGCCCAATAGGTGAGAGTGCAACTACTGAGCAACGGCTGACACCCGATACAAATCAACTAGAGATGTTGATTTAAACTTTACATGTGGTGCCTGAGGCCCACCAATACAAAAATGCTTGGATACCCCTCCCACTGTCTGCACCAGGCCCATCCTCTCCACCGCACGCACCTTCGTGGAGATTCCCATTTCCCAACGCGAGCATTCTGGCGCCTCTCAGAGTAGAATTGCCGATATCAAGACAATCATCTACTGTGTCCACTGCCCAGAGCCCTTTCCTGTTATAATTGTGTATCAGCCGTGGCTCAGTGGGCAGCACTCTTGCCTCTGAGTCAGAAGGTTGTGGGTTCAAGTCCCACTCTGGGACTTGAGCACAATTATCTAGGCTGGCATCCCAGTGCAGTGCTGAGGGGAGTGATGCACTGTCGGAGGTGCCGTCGTTCCGATGAGATGTTAAACCGAGGCCCCGTCTGCTCTCTCAGGTAGACGTAAAAGATCCTGTGGCACTATTTCGAAGAAGAGCAGGGGGGGCTTATCCCCGGTGTCCTGGCTGTTATTTCAACATCGGCAATCCCTCAGAATCGAGGAAGATTTGCTTCCACTCTTAAAATGAGTCCTTAGGTGGCTGAACAGTCCCAATACGAGAGCCACAGTCTCTGTCACAGGTGGGACAGACATTCGTTGAGGGAAGGGGTGGGTGGGACTGGTTTGCCGCACGCTCCTTCTGCTGCCTGCGCTTGTTTTCTGCATGCTCTCAGCGACGAGACTCGAGGTGCTCAGCGCCCTCCCGGATGCGGTTCCTCCACTTCGGGTGGTCTTCGGCCAGGGACTCCCAGGTATCGGTGGGGATGTTGCACTTTATCAGGGAGGCTTTGAGGGTGTCCTTGTAACGTTTCCTCTGCCCACCTTTGGCTCGTTTGCCGTGAAGGAGTTCCGAATAGAGCTGTTATTTATCCCTAAATTTACATCACTAAAAAACAGATTACCTGGTCAATACTACATTGCTGTTTGTGGGAGCTTGCAGTGCGCAGATTGGCTGCCGCGTTTCCCACATTACAACAGTAACTACATTTCAAAGGTACTTCATTGGTTGCAAAGCACTTTGAGACGTCCAGTGGTCGTGAAAGGCGCTATATAAATCCAAGTCTTTCTTTTCTCTTCCCTGTTCCAACAGCAAATTGAGAAGCTGATGAACGACACGGTGTCCTCGTGCAGAGACACAAAGACGATGATTGATGCGGTGGGGGCCAGCCTGCTGACCGAGCTCAAGTCCAAGATTCACAAGCTGAAGCTGGAGGTGGAGGGCGAGAGGGTGCAGAAGGTGGAGGAGCTGCAGGAGGTCCTAGCGGCCCTGCACGGCCCCACCCAGCTCTACCTGCAGATGAAGCGGCTCTTGGAGTCGCACTCGAGCGCCGTGCACTTCCTCAAGGAGGACAAGGTGCTGCGGGGCGAGGTGGCCAGGCTGGCCCAGCACGAGGCCCTGCCCCGGCTGCCCAGGGAGGCCAGCATCTCGGTCGGCCGCTACTTCAAGGAGCTGGTCAAGGGCATTGACATGAAGGACTTTGTCACCTCGGACACGGACAGCGTGCTGCTGCGGAGCGCCGAGAAGCACGGCGCCTGGATGGCGAGCGGCTCGAACCTCAGCGTCCCCCCCGCCAAGGCCCTGGACCACATCATCCACAAGATCATCTGCACTTTGGGCTTTAAAGGCAGCGAGGCAGACGGGGGGTGCGACGAGTTTGAGTCTTTGATATCAACCTCTGGCGCATCCAGCTGCATTGACGCAGCCCAGGAGATGGAGGTCTTGCCAATGGAAAGGATAGACTTATAACCAATTTATTGACCCCTTCAGCTCAGTGGATCGTGTTTCACAATCTATAGCCTATGGGATCTTTTTATTAGTAATAAAGGTCATACATATTATTCAAAAGCCTGTCATCTATTTGTACATTTTTTTCCCCCTATCTTTCTCATTACACTTAAGAGTTAACGGACAGAGAGTAGGAATAAACGGGTCATTTTTGGGTTGGCAGATTAACTAGTGGGGTATCGCACGGATCGGTGCTTGGGCCCCAGCTATTCACAATCTATATCAATGATTTGGATGAGGGGACCCAATGTAATGTATCCAAGTTTGCTGTTGACACAAAGCTAGGTGGGAATGCAAGTTGTGAGGAGGATGCAAAGAGGCTTCAAGGGGATAGAGACAGGCTCAGTGAGTGAGCAAGAACATGGCAAATGGAATATAATGTGGAGAAATGTGAAGTTATCTGCTTTGGTAGGAAAAATAGAAAAGCAAAGTATTTTTTAAATGATGAGAGATTGGGAAATGTTGGTGTTCAGAGGGACCTGAGCGTCCTTGTACAAGAATCACTGAAAGTTAACATGCAGGTACAGCAAGCAATTAAGAAAGAAAATGGTATGTTGGCCTTTAATACAAGATGATTTGAGTATAAGAGTAAAGACATCTTACTGCAATTATATCATCATAGGCGATCCCTCGAACGAGGATGACTTGCTTCCCCATGAGTTCACAGATGTTTTAATGAAGGACCCGATGTTCCAGTCCTGAACTCCAGTTGAGGGGGTGGAAGATACCTGTGTGTGGATTTTTTTAACGTGTGGTGACCAGCCACCACACGGGCTTGACAGAGCTAGGTCTTGGTCCAGTGGCAAGGGTTAACCAGGACGACTGGAGACCTGCTCTGCTGCACAGACCTAGTGCGCACACATATCGCAGTGTGGGCTGGCCCGTGCTGCCCCTGGGCCCTCGCCTCTTCTGGGCCCCATACCCTCAATTATATAGGCCCTGGTGAGACCGCACCTGGAGTATTGTGTACAGTTTTGGTCTCCTTACCTAAAGAAGGATATACTTGCCATTGTCCTATGAGGAGAGATTGAGTAGATGACACCTATATTCTCTAGAGTTTAGAAGACTGAGAGGTGATCTCATTGAAACATACAAAATTCTTACAGGGCTTGACAGGGTAGATGCAGGGAGGATGTTTCCCCCGGGCTGGAGAGTCTAGACCCAGGGGTTACAGTCTCAGAATAAGGGGTCGGCCATTTAGGACTGAGATGAGGAGAAACTTCTTCTCTCAGAGGGTGGTGAATCTTTGGAATTCTCCACCCAGAGGGCTATGGAGGCTCAGTTGTTGAGTATATTCAAGACAGAGATTAATAGATTTTTTGGATATTAAGGGAATCAAGGGATATGGGGACAGTGCGGGAAAGTGGAGCTGAAGTTGAAGATTAGCCATGATCTTACCGACTGGCGGAGCAGGCTTGATGGGCCGAATGGCCTACTCCTGCTCCTAATTCTTATGTTCACCATCCAACTTGTGGTCTTGTTTGGGAATGGATGTATCCAATGAAGTGTTAGTAGGCTGCTAAACCGTGCCTGGGTTCCGTAAGGCTGTTCTGTAATCTTCTGAATGTTGAGGCTGGAAGACACGGGTGCTAGACCCAACTCTCACAGGTGTTCGGTCGCTGCAGAGCCACAATCAGCTACATTGCCAAATCAGGAGAGTACAAGTCAGGAGATGCCAGGCTCAAGCTGTAGAGCTCTCTGGTCCGACCACGCGTGCGCCTGGAGCACTGTATCTAGTGTTGGTCAGAGATCCAACGGGCGACACTGTAGCCCTGGAGGCAAATCCATGGTTTCACCTCTCCTCAACTGCCTCTGTGGTGCCTTCCTGGTCATCTGCTATCTTGCACGAGTCACAACTTTCTCCGGGTCAGGCACCGGGAAGACAAGAGCTTCAGCCCCCACCACAAATCCCGCTTCCTTGCCATCCCTCTCCCTGGTCATTCTCTCCAGCTGAACAAGGCCACCTGCAATCTTGGCATTTCGCTTGGGCCTCGGCTTTAAATGCCAAGCCCTATCCATCACCAAGACCACATACTTCCACTTATCATAGAATCATAGGGAAATTACGACACAGGAGGAGGCCATTCGGTCCATCGTATCTGTGTCGGTTGAAAAAGCACTACCCAGCCTAATCCCACCTTCCTGTAGGTCACGGCTCTTTAAGTGCACATCCAAGTACTTCTTAAATGTGATCAAGGTTTCTGCCTCTACCACCCTTTCAGGCAGTGAGTTCCAGACCCCCACCACCCTCTGGGTGAAGACATTTTTCCTCATCTCCCGTCTAATCCTTCTACCAACTACTTTAAATCTATGCCCCCTGGTTATTGATCCCTCTGCTAAGGGAAATAGGTCCTTCCTATCCACTCTGTGTAGGCCACTTCTGCAGCAATGTCCCCCCTTTGCTCCTACCCCAGCCCATTTGCTAATGAAACCCTAATACATACCTGCAGCATCTCCAGACCCCACGACTCAAATGCTCTCCTTGCTGGCCTCCTATCCCCCCCATCCTCCATGAAATCCAAAATGTCTAAAACTCTGTATGTAGGTATCCTGTTCCACATTAAGTCTGGAAAGGCATTCTCATGACCTACACTGGCTCCCTGTCTCCCGATACATCCAATTCAAAATCCTAGCCTTCATCCTCGAATCCCTCCCGGTTTGGTTCCACCTTGTCGCTGTAATCTTTCTTAGTCCGCTAACCCCTCTTAAACACTCTAACTCTGGCATTTCTGTGCATTCCCTTCCTTCCTTCCTTCCTTTCTTCCTTCCTTTCTTCCATCAGTCGTGACAGAATTGCTTCCTCACACTCTCCACCTTTAAAACCCTCCTCAAGACTCATCTCTTTGACGAAGAAAAAAACAAAGACGTGCATTTCTATAGTGCCTTTCACGACCTCACAACAACCCAGAGAGCTTTGCAGCCAATGAGGTACTGTTGAAGTGCAGTCACTGGAACGCACTGGGTCAGAATACCAGGAGCTGCCTATAGCAGGCGGCCGGTCCGATACCACCCAGCTTGCCCCACTGCCCGAGAGGGATTTCTAGGCCGTAGGTTTTGTGTGATGGCTGCTGGTCCAGGTTTAGCACCACACAGAGAGAGTTGGCGGAGAATCGTGGTATGTTGTTTAGTTTCCGCGGCGGAACCAATTAAAAGTTCTTTAATTAAATAAAACCTGCTGTGTTGATTGCCTGCAACGGTCTCCTTTTTTACTGTTAATAATTCTCGGTTGCGAAATTTGGCACGTAATGTCGGCCGGCTTGGAAAATGGCGGCCGCCTTGGTTCCGGCCACTTCCAGCGAGACCGCGCTGTTTGCCAACTTGGCCAGGACAATAGCGGGGTATGCGCGTGCCGGCAGTATGCAGTGTAGGCAGTTCCTGACGCCAGTCAACATGCAGCGCTGATTTGACGCATGGCCCGCCATTTTGGACGTCGCCGTTCCAAACAACGTACTCTCCTAAACACGCACAGCAGAACGGGCCTCCAGCAGTCCTATTTACAGTCATACATCCAACTTGCTGCTATGTTGATTTTTTTTTCCTCCTGTACTGACTCTTGCAGAGTTTATATCAATACTGGCTTGCATGAAGACATTATAAAGTTGGTAACGTGTGCAGGGTGTGCTGCTGGATGTTGGGAAGGTGTTGGCCCCTGACTGCAACACTTTCTCCAGTCAGCTCCTTGCTCCTTGCAGTGTCAGCTGCGGCTCAGTGGGCAGCACTCTCTCGCCTCTGAGTCAGAAGGTCGTGGGTTCAAGTTCCACTCCAGGAACTTGAGCACAAAAATCTAGGCTGACACTCCCAGTGCAGTGCTGCACTGTCGGAGGTGCCAACGTTTGGATGAGCCATTAAACCGAGGCCCCGTCTGCTCTCTCGGGTGGATGTAAAAGATCCCATGGCACTATTTCGAAGAAGAGCAGGGGAGTGATCCCCGGTGTCCTGGCTAATATTTATCCCTCAATCAGCGTAACAAAAAAAAAGATTTATCTGGTCATTATCACATTGTTGTTTGTGGGAGCTTCCTGTGCACAAGTTGGCTGCCGCGTTTCCCACATTGCAACAGTGACCACACTGCAACATCCCCACTGACACCTGGGAGTCCCTGGCCAAAGACCACCCTAAGTGGAGGAGGTGCATCCGGGAGGGCGCTGAGCACCTCGAGTCTCGTCGCCGAGAGCATGCAGAAAACAAGCGCAGGCAGCGGAAGGAGCGTGCGGCAAACCAGTCCCACCCACCCCTTTCCTTCAACTACTGTCTGCCCCACCTGTGACAGAGACTGTGATTCCCGTATTGGACTGTCCAGTCACCTGAGAACTCACTTTTAGAGTGGAAGCAAGTCTTCCTCGATTGCGAGGGACTGCCTGTGATGATGACACACCAAAAGTGCTTCATTGGCTGTAAAACGCTTTGAGACGTCCGGTGGTTGTGAAAGACGCTATAGAAATAAATGTAAGTCTTTTTTTAATTTTCAGTCAAGGTGTCTCTACTTGCAGCCTCCCTCGCCTTGCAGCTTGACAGAGAGTTGGAGCAGAGGCAGCAGAGACAAGCTGTTTGCAGAGGGAGGAGGAGGAGGGCTCCCAGCTGGAGGCCTAACCTACCTCGGGTCTTCAGGGAACACTTCTCCTACCTGCTCCTAAGCCAGGAGCAGTGTATTAGAAGTCTCCGCTTCACTCATCATCATCATCATAGGCAGTCCCTCAGGATTGAGGAAGACTTGCTTCCACTCTAAAAATGAGTTCTTAGGTGACTGAACAGTCCAATACGAGAGCCACAGTCTCTGTCACAGGTGGGACAGACAGTGGTTGAGGGAAGGGGAGGGTGGGACTGGTTTGCCGCACGCTCCTTCCGCTGTCCGAGCTTGCTTTCTGCATGCTCTCGGCGATGAGACTCGAGGTGCTCAGCGCCCTCCCGGATGCTCTTTGGCCAGGGACTCCCAGGTGTCGGTGGGGATGATGCACTTTATCAGGGAGGCTTTGAGGGTGTCCTTGTAACGTTTCCTCTGCCCACCTGGGGCTCGCTTGCCGTGAAGGAGTTCCGAGTAGAGCGCTTGCTTTGGGAGTCTCGTGCTTCACTAAGGAGTTGGTCACAGAGCTCTGCCACCTCCTAGAACCAGACCTGCAGCCTCTGGGCAGGGCGATGACAGCTCTGGCAAAGTGACCGTGGACCTGAATTTCTTCATCAGTGGATCCTTTTCGGCTGGAACAGGCGACATGGCTAACATCTCGCAGTTTGTCGTCATTTGCTGCTTCCGGGAGATCACAGAGGCTCTCTGCTCGAGGAGAAGGGACTTCATTGTCTTGTGGCTGAACAGAGAGAACCAGCAGGAGTGTGCACATGGCTTTACCAGGAAACTGGCCTTCCCCATGGTGCAGGGCGTCATTGACTGTGGCTTTGCGGGTGCCGCATATCCATGCTGAAATATTCCGTCACTGAAAAGGGGACCACTCACTTAAGGTGCAGTTGGTGTGCGACCACACCAGCACATGATGATGGTGAATGCTCGCTACCCAGGCAACATTCACGATGCCTTCATCCTGCATCAGTCCGCTGTGCCGGCAATCTTCCAGCCACCATGTTGAACCTGAGGGTGGTTGCTCGGCGAAAGGGCTAGCCGCTCTGCGCCTGGCTGATGACCCCCCCTCCACAATCCCACCGCTCGAGGCCAGCAATCATACACCGTCAGCCATGCTGCCACGTGGAATGTCATCGAGCAGACCATCAGTTCCACCGCCTTGACCACACGGGAGGAGCTCTCTGGTTCTCGCTGGAGCGGGTGGTCTGCTGCATCCTCCACAACTTGGGTTCCATGACCACCTCAGGAGGAAGAGAAGCCCTGCAAGTGCCCGTTACGGACAGGCTGGTTGATTGAATGAAACCCTAGATCCCCCTTGCTCAACACTTTCCCCCCACCCCACCTTATCACCCCTCTGTCATGGAACATCACAGCGTCCTCTTGGGCACAATGCTGAAATGAAAGTCTCCACAATTCAAACATTCCAAACATAATTTACGAATGATTAATTCCAAAACGACATGACAAAGTCAACTAATCACCCTTGCGCACTCCCTTAGTGTCGGTCTTTCACGTGACTTTTCCCGCACTAGTGGTCCGACAAAGTGCTCCCTCAGTGCCTGCAGCATGGCTGGTGAAAGGCTGCTGACTTTCAGTAGGGGAGGCTGCAGAGGGCTTGACAGGATGACCTCGAGAGCTCTGGGCCAAGAAGGCCCGGCTGTAGACTGCACCATCTCAGCATGGACGGCAGCAGTCTGATCTGGCTAGCTAACTAGCAATAGCAAGGGCACTGGTGGAGTGGCAGTGGTAGATGTACATACTGACATAAGAAATAGGAGCAGGAGTCGGCCATACAGCCCCTCAAGCCTGCTCTGCCATTCAATGAGATCATGGCTGATCTGATCATGGACTCAGCTCCACTTCCCTGCCTGCTCCCCATAACCCCTTATCCCTTTATTTCTGCCTTAATGTCTATTTCTGTCTTAAATTTATTCAATGACCCAGCTTCCACAGCTCTCTGAGGCAGCGAATTCCACAGATTTACAACCCTCTGAGAGAAGAAATTTCTCCTCATCTCAGTTTTAAATGAGGATTCTAAGATGGTGCCTTCTAGTTCTAGTCTCCCCTATCAGTGGAAACATCCTCTCTGCATCCACCTTGTCAAGCCCTCTCATAATCTTTTTTGTTTTGATAAGATCACCTCTCATTCTTCTCAATTCCAATGAGTAGAGGCCCAACCTACTCAACCTTTCCTCATAAGTCAATCCCCTCATCCCCAGAGTCAACCAAGTGAACCTTCTCTGAACTGCCATCTTTCGGAAATATGGAAACCAAAACTGCACGTAGTATTCCAGGTGTGGCATCACCAATACCTTATATAGATTTAGTAAGACTTCCCTGCTTTTATACTCCATCCCCTCCATACCATTGGCCTTCCTGATCACTTGCTGTACCTGCATACTATCCTTTTGTGTTTCATGCACAAGTACCCCCAGGTCCCGCTGTACTGCAGCACTTTGCAATCTTTCTCCATTTAAATAATAATTTGCTCTTTGGTTTTTTTCTACCAAAGTGCATGACCTCACACTTTCCAACATTATACTCCATCTGCCAAATTTTTGCCCATTCACTTAGCCTGTCTATGTCTTTTTGCAGATTTTTTGTGTCCTCCTCACACATTGCTTTTCCTCCCATCTTTGTATCGTCAGCAATCTCGGCTACGTTACACTCAGTCCCTTCTTCCAAGTCGTTAATATAGTCTGTAAATAGTTGGGGTCCCAGCACTGATCCCTGCGGCACCCCACTAGTTACTGGTTACCAACCAGAGAATGAACCATTTATCCTGACTCTCTGTTTTCTGTTAGTTAGCCAATCCTCTATCCATGCTAATATATTGCCCCCAACCCCATCAACTTTTATCTTGTGCAGTAACCTTTTATGTGGCACCTTGTCAAAGTACGAATGCTGTCATCCCGCGAGGGCAAAGGGCTCTTGCTCCACGGACCCACTGCCACTCCCCTATCACAGATTGCTGGTCTGCCGCGAGACCCTGCGAGTCCCTTTCCCCACTGGTAAACCCGGCCACAATGGCAGCAGTCTGAGCTTGCATGGCAGACATTTGGGCTTCCACCACAGCACCGAGACGTTGGGTTGCTTCAGCTTGCGCTGCAACGGAAGCTGCGGCATCGCCCATCACACCCAGCATCATGGCTGGCTCCACAACTGCTCTAATGAAGCTTTCCATCACTTCCATCCTGGAAATCATGGGCTCCACGCAAAGCCCCGTGCAATGTTGGAGCCGGACTCCTCCGTGCTCCTCGACAGTGGCAAGAGGTACGCTGGCAGGTCTGCCATTGCACCACGAATATCACCCTTCTTCTCAAGGTCAGCCATCTGCAGCAGAACACGTGTGTGCGACCTTGTCCTCCACTCAAGCCTCCTCCCGCCTTTCCTCATCTAACTCTATCAGCATAACCCTCTGTTCCCTTCTCCCTCATATGCTTATCTCATCATCATCATAGGCATCATCAGAATCGAGGAAGACTTACTCTAAAAATGAGTTCTTAGGTGGCTGAACAATCCAATATGAGAACCACAGTCCCTGTCACAGGTGGGTCAGACAGTGGTTGAGAGAAAGGGTGGGTGGGACAGATTTGTCGTGCTCCTTTCGCTGCCTGCACTTTATTTCTGCCTGCTCTCGGCGATGAGACTCGAGGTGCTCAGTGCCCTCCCGGATGCATTTCCTCCACTTAGGGTAGTCTTGGGCCAGGGACTCCCAGGTGTCGGTGGGGAAGTTGCACTTTATCAGGGAGGCTTTGAGGGTGTCCCTGTAACGTTTCCTCTGCCCACCTTTGGCTCGGTTGCCGTGAAGGAGTTCCGAGTAGAGCGCTTGCTTTGGGAGTCTCGTGTCAGACATGTGAACGATGTGGCCTGCCTAGCAGAGCTGATTGAGTGTGGTCAGTGCTTCGATGCTGGGGATGTTGGTCTGGTCGAGGACATTAACGTTGGTGCGTCTGTCCTCTCAGAGGATTTGCAGGATCTTGCGGAGACATCGTTGGTGGCATTTCTCCAGCGACTTGAGGTGTCTACTGTACATGGTCCATGTCTCTCAGCCATACAGGAGGGAAGGTATTACCAGGGCTTATCTAGCCTCCCTTAAATGCATCGATACTATTTGCTTCAACCACTCCCTGTGATAGCGAGTTCCACATTCTCACCACACTCTGTGTAAAGAAGTTTCTTACGAATTCCCTATTTGATTTCTAGGTGACTAAATTATATTGATGGCCTCTAGTTTTTCAACTTCCCACAAGTGGAAACACTTTCTCTGTATCCACTCTAGCAAACCTTTCATAATTTTAAAGACCTCTATTAGGTCACTGCGCAGCCTTCTTTATCAAAGAGAAAAGAGACCCAGCCTGTTCATCCTTTCCTGATAGTATCATCTCACATTTTTGGTATCCTCCTTGTAAATCTTTTTTGCACCTCTCCAGTGTCTCTATATATCTATCTAGAATATGGCGACCAGAATCGTGGTCTAAAAGTGTGGTCCAACCAAGGGTCGATACAAGTTTAGCACAACTTCACTACTTGTTAATTCTATACCTCTGGAAATAAACCCTAGTGCTTGGTTTGCTTTCTTTGTGGCCTTGCTAACCAGTGCCACTACTTTCAGCGATTTGTGTATTTGTACTCCGAGATCCCTTTGTTCCTCTACCCCACTTAGATTTGTATTTTCCAAGTTATACGTGACCTCGCCAAACCAACCAGTAG
Organism: Pristiophorus japonicus; assembly: GCF_044704955.1. Lineage (NCBI taxonomy): Eukaryota > Metazoa > Chordata > Chondrichthyes > Pristiophoridae > Pristiophorus > Pristiophorus japonicus. The sequence continues at coordinate 20,176,101 of NC_092002.1, read as the reverse complement.
CGGGTTCAGCGTTGAGCTCAGGGCTGCAATCATGTTCATTAGCAAGCGGTATGAATTTCGCGTGCTACCTGCATTATGCTCAACACGCATCGTGATCCTCACACCCGATTTCAGGCCTTATCGAATTTAGTCCCCTTATCTGTAGCTTATAACTCAAGTCATATATTCTGGTAGTATTTAGAATCATAGAATGGTTGCAGCACAGAAGGAGGCCATTCGGCCCGTCGAGCCCGTGCTGGCTCTCTGCAAGAGCACTTCAGCCAGTCCCACTCCCCTTTCCCCGTAGCCCGGCAAATTTTTTTCCTTCAGGTACTTATCCAATTCCCTTTTGAAAGCCACGATTGAGTCTGCCTCCACCACCCTCTCAGGCAGCGCATTCCAGATCCCAACCACTCGCTGTGTAAAAAAGTTTTTCCTCATGTCGCCTTTGGTTCTTCTGCCAATCGCCTTAAATCTGAGTCCTCTGGTTCCCGACCCTTTCACCAATGGGAACAGTTTCTCTCTATCGACTCTGTCCAAACCCTCATGATTTTGAGCACCTCGATCAAATCTCCTCTCAGCCTTCTCTGCTCCAAGGAGAACAACCCCAGCTTCTCCAGTCTCTCCACGGCACTGAAGTCCCTCATCCCTAGAGTTATTCTTTAAATCTTTTCTGCACCCTCTCGAAGGCCTTCACATCCTTCCTAAAGTGCGGTGCCTAGAATTGGACACAATACTCCAGTTGAGGCCAAAGCAGTGTTTTATACAGGTTCATCATAACTACCTTGCTTCTGAGCTCTATGCCTCTATTTATGAAGCCCAGGATCCCGTATGCTTTTTAACTGCTTTCCCCATTCGTCTTCTACCCAATGACTTGGAGATTACAACAAAGCTTGTATCAATTCAGAAAGCTAGTTAACATAACAAGCGTTTCTGTTCAATAATTACTCTCGCCCATGGAAGGTAAGACAAAGATGACACCACTTTTATCAACACTCAGTAAAGACAACAATAAGTTGTATTTATATAGCACCTTTAATGTAGTGAAACGTCTCAAAAACATTATCAGATAAAATTTGATACTGAGCCACACATAGACGATATTAAGACAGATGACCAAAAGCTTGGTCAAAGAGGAAGGTTTAAGGATCATCTTAAAGAAAGAGAGAGAGGCAGAGAGACCGAGAGGTATTTAGAGATAGAATTCCAAACCTTAGGGCCTCGGCAAGTGAAGGCACTGCATCCAATGATGGGATATAAGGAGCAGGGGATGCTCAAGAGGCCAGAATTGGAGGAGCGCAGAGATCTCGGGGGGAGTCATGGGACTGGAGAAGATTACAGAGACAGGGAGGGACGAGGCCATGGAGGGATTTGAATGCAATGATGAGAATTATAAATATACGTTGTTCCTGGGTCAGGAGTCAAATTAAGTCATTGAGCACAGGGGTGGTGGGTGAATGGGACTTGGTGCAGGTTAGAACTGTATTTTTAAAATGTTTCAATATGTTTAACAGGCGCACGTTTAAGTGGAATTAGCTGCTCTGAAAATATTAGGTCTCACACACATTACAACACACCGAAGCTGTGAAACTTTAAGCGTCTCAGGGACTCCTTTTAAAGTGGCTGGTGATGCGGAGGAGGTGAGAGATTACAGGAACTTCAGGATCCTTCATACTGACCTGAATACATTTATCTTTTGAAATTTGGACGCTATTTTACACGAAGTCAGAACCATTGATTTCTGTGTTGATTAATTTCCACTCTTGTTCATGAAGAGAGGATCATCTGGCTATAAGGAGTTTACAAAGATTTGTTGGCTGAACTGTCCGAATACTTCAATGCGTACAGGCCCCATCTACCGTGAAACTGAATCACACCGACCAGGGAGTCTCTGCTATGCTAGTTATTGGCCTCAGCATCCGAGGAAGGAGGGGTACATTAACTGCCCGTTAACCTCGCTGCAGAATGTCGAGGCTCGCAATTAATAAGAACATAAGAAATAGGAGCAGGAGTAGGCCATACGTCCCCTCAAGCCTGCTCCACCATTCAATAAGATCATGGCTGATCTGATCATGGACTCAGCTCCACTTCCCTGCCTACTCCCCATAACCCGTTATCCCCTTATCGTTTAAGAAACTGTCTATTTCTGTCTTAAATTTATTCAATGTCCCAGCTTCCACAGCTCTCTGAGGCAGCGAATTCCACAGATCCACAATCCTCTGAGAGAAGAAATTTCTCCTCATCTCTGTTTTAAATGGGAGGCCCTTTATTCTAACATCATGCCCCCTAGTTCTAGTCTCCCCCATCAGTGGAAACATCCTCTCTGCATCCACCTTGTCAAGCCTCCTCATAATCTTATACGTTTCGATAAGATCGCCTCTCATTCTTCTGAACTCCAATGAGTAGAGGCCCAACATACTCAACCTTTCCTCATAAGTCAACTCCCTCATCTCTGGAATCAACCTAGTGAACCTTCTCTGAACTGCCTCCAAAGCAAGTATATCCTTTCGTAAATAAGGAAACCAAAACTGTATGCAGTATTCCAGGTGTGGCCTCACCAATACCCTGTATAACTGTAGCAAGACTTTCTTGCACTTAAACTACATCCACTTTGCAATAAAGGCCAAGATTCCATTGGCCTTCCTGATCACTTGCTGTATCTGCATACTAACCTTTTGTGTTTCATGCACAAGAACCCCCAGGTCCCGCTGTACTGCAGCACTTTGCAATCTTTTGCCATTTAAATAGAGTAAGCACCATTTTAACAGCGTGATAATTGTTCAATAAATCTCTCTGGCTCAGAAAGAGAACAATTTAATCAATTGCGTCTCATTCCTGCACGTCGTAAATTGTTGAGATTTTACTTTTCCTCTCGGTCACTTTCTCTCTCTTAATCCAATCTTTCTTGCCCTCTCTTTATTTCTCTTTCTGTATCTGAATTGACTCTAATTCACCCTCCTTCTCCGTGATTTCTGTTTCTTTCTCAGTCAGTAAATCTCATGGGTTAAGGAGATGGACTCTTGGCCTCGCAGTTCACCGAGGTCCCAGATGCCCCGTCGAACAGCGAGCGGCCCCTGGAGGAGCGTAGTGGTATACCACTCCAAGGTACAGCGCGAGCTGGTGCAAGAGGGCGACGGCAGCGAAGAGGGCGACTGGATTGGACGTCGCCCAGGTCCAGGTCGCTGATTGGAGCGTGGGCAGGTACAGCAGGAGCGGCGCGGTCGGGGCGAAGGAGCGGTGAGTGATCATGGAGCGATGTGATTGGGGCCCAGGGGAGGCGCGAGTTCGGTGCCAGAAGAGGCGAGGGCCCAGGGGCAGCACGGGGCCAGACCACACTGTGATATGTGTGCGCACTAGGTCCGTGCAGCAGAGCAGGTCTCCAGTCATCTTGGTTAACCCTTGCCACTGGACCAAGACCTAGCTCTGTCAAGCCCGTGTGGTGGCTGGTGTGCAACAGTCACCACACATTAAAAAAATCCACGCACAGGCATCTTCCACCCTTCAGGATGTAGTTCAGAACCTGCAATATTAGTTCCTTCATTGAAACACCTGTGAACTCATCCCTTTTTGGTGCGGAAGTCATCCTCAACACGAGGGACTGCCTAAGAAGAAGGAGAAGATGCCCCTTCACCCTCCCCAGGCCGTTATCAGCTCTTACCTCCAGCACGTTATGTCGCAAAGATACTTTCAAGCCAAGGGGTGCGGGAAGAAATCCAACTAACGGTGCACACCGCATGATACTCCGCTCCAGCAAGGTTTGGCCCAATGGGTTTCTTTCCTGAAACTCGCCTCCTGAACCCAACATCACGTTTACTGAACCCCGATTGCGATGCTGTCCTTTTTCCACGTGTGGGGGCTTTTTATACCGTGGCAGGAGGTGATTGTGCAGCCCCATCAACCACACTCCCCTCACATAAAAGCGCTTTCAAGCCCTCAGCCAAGCAGAGATGTTATGCATGGTTATTTATTATTAAACATTTTCAATTGCACTTACTTCAAGCTTTGAAAAAATTAGGTTCTCTCGACGGATCTGCTCCAAAGTGCAATAAAAACACAGATGGTAATTGCGAAAAATATTATTTTCCCTGGTTCTGTATCACAAACAGTATAATAAACCCCACCAGACTATCTCTAACTGAGACAGGAGCAAACAGGAAAGGAACGTGGTATGGTCGCGTTTGCGAACTGGAGATAATCACTTCAAACATGTAAGCAAGGAGAATCCCTTGGTCTTTGAAATCTACATAGTAAAGAGGTATTGCCATCTCGTGTGTTCTACCAGCTGGGTGTTGGCAAGGTCAAAGCCTTCCTCGTTAGCTCTCATCCACGCCAACTCCATCCATCGCTCCAGCCGCCATCTCTAACTGAAACTGGGGGTGTAGGACCTCCACAGGCCAGTGTGACCCCCAATCTCAACTTTCTTCCCCACTGTGGCTCCGCTACCAAAGCCGCTTTCTTCCACCTCCGCAAAATGGCTTTCCTGGCCCTCCCGACATCTCGCCTTCTGCAAACCAAAACCCGAGTCAGTGCCTTTATTAGCTCAAGACTCGACATCTCAGGCATGGTCCTAACCTGGCATCTGGCCTCAACAAGCTCCCACTCCTGCGAGCACCGTCGGGGCTGGCAGGAGAGCAGAAGGAGCAGCATGGCACCCTGGCCCAGCAGTCTGAGCGGCTCACGGTCTACGAGCACCATCGGGGCAGGCCGGGGAGTGGAAGGAAGGGAGCAGCACGTGCTGGAGCAGGAGAGCAATGGCAGCGAAGAGGTCAAATGGATTGGACGTCACCAAGATCCAGGTCGGTGATTGGAGCGTGGGCAGGTACAGCAGGAGCAACGAGGTCGGGGCGAAGGAGCGGCAAGTGATCGTAGAGGGACGTGAGCGGGGCCCAGGAGAGGCGTGAGTTTGGGGCCAGAAGAGGCGAGGGCCCAGGGGCAGCACGGGCCCAGCCCACACTGTGCGATATGTGTGCGCACTAGGCCCGTGCAGCAGAGCTGGTCTCCAGTCGTCCTGGTTAACCCTTGCCACTGGACCAAGACCTAGCTCTGTCAAGCCCATGTGATGGCTGGTGTGCAACGGCCACCCCACGTTAAAAAAATCCACGCACAGGCATCTTCCACCCTTCACGATGTAGTTCAGGATCCGGAATATTAGGTCCTTCATTAAAATACCCGTGAACTTTTTGGCATTGAAGCAAGTCATCCTCGATTCAAGGGACTGCCTATGATGATGATGACTCATTCCAAAAACACAGCAGCCTGTGACATATGCTTACGACATCACTAAGAAACACACCCGACAAGATGGCTCCTAACACAGAAACTGCCATCATGTGACTCTGCCACATGACCCTTTTATTTGTGTACATCAGTAGTTGCAGTGCCACAGTAGTCCACTAGGTGGAGCAGTACTCCACTAGGGGGGGGCGAGCTCTATTACACAGTCCCCAACCTCCGCCCCCCCCTCACCCCCATCCCCCCTCCCCCCCCGTTCCCCCCCCCCGCCCCCCGTCAGCCTCATTCGTGCCAAACACCACTGGCTCTCAGTACTCCAGTATTCTCAGCCTTGCTTTGACAGGGTAGATGCAGAGAGGATGTTTCCCCTTGCTGGGGAGTCTGGAACCAGGGGTCACAGTCTCTGAATAAGGGGTCGGCCATTTAGGACTGAGATGAGGAGAAACTTCTTCTCTCAGAGGGTGGTGAATCTTTGGCATTCTCTACCCCAGAGGGCTATGGAGGCTCAGTCTTTGAGTATATTCATGACAGAGATCGATAGAGTTTTGGATATTAAGGGAATCAAGCGATATGGGGATTGGACGGGAAAGTGGAGTTAAGGTTGACGATCAGGTTATTGAATGGCGGAGCAGGCTCGAGGGGCCATATGGTCTACTCCTGCTCCTATTTCTTATGTTCTTATGTTATGTATGCTTTCAAATCATGACTTTGCCCCAACCTACCGTTATGAATTCCTCCTGCCTTATACCCGGGATGCACCCTCTGCTCTTCTAAAAGTACTGAGGGAATGCTGAGGCCCTGTCTGCTCTCTCTCAGGTTGACGTAAATAACAGGAGAGTTTTTCCCGGTGTCCTGGCCAATATTTATCCCTCAACCAACTAAGACAGATTATCTGGTCATTGTCACATTGCTGCTTGTGGGAGCTTGCTGTGCGCAAATGGGCTGATGCGGTGCCGACTACACTCCTAAAGTACTTCATTGGCTGTAAAGCGCTTTGGAATGTCCTGAGGTTATGAAAGGTGCTATATAAATGCAAGTTCTTTCTTTCAAAACGAGCAAAGCGGTGGTTTTGAAGACGATACACTAACCTTTACCTCTAAGACTATCATTTTGCCCAGGCTGGGGGGAGGGTGGGGGGTAAAAGACCAGAGTTTTATGGGGTGGTAGTGGGCATGATCAGTGACGGGTCGCGTGGGAAAATGTTGTTATTTTGACGGTGGGTCTGGAACCTGCAGTCAAGCCGCCGCCTCACGCCTTTCCCAGCGATGGGTCTGTCAGCACTGAGCAGACCCGACAGACAGCGGCGGGGGACCCAATTAAACTCATTACCTAGAAACATAGAAAATAGGTGCAGGAGTAGGCCATTCGGCCCTTCAAGTCTGCACCGCCATTCAATGAGTTCATGGCTGAACATGCAACTTTAGTACCCCATTCCTGCTTTCTCGCCATACCCCTTGATCCTCCTAGTAGTAAGGGGGATCTAGTTGACAGAACATTAACAGGCGTTTTAAACTTACCTTTTCACTTTAACTTCATCACCATGGGGTCCACGCTGCTCTGGAACCACGTCTGTCAATCTGGCGGGAGTTCAGTGGCCATTGCTCCAGCTGATTACTTGACAACTTCAAATGTTCAGTAAAAGCTCCCACCTGACAGATCACCACTTTCCTCAGCTATAGGCTGTTTCTCAGCCCATTTCCAGCACAGATTCTGCAGGTTTTCCACTTTCCAACCTCATTGGAAGAAATCTCTCTCCATCGACAATATACTTCTGTCAGGTCTACTTCACCTGCTATCTATTCATTCCATCAACGTGGGTGCCCTTTATACTGTCTCTCCTTGGTCCTCAGAATCTGACCACGATCAGCCCCAACACCAGCAGCACCAGGCACATCAGCAGCACCACCATCAACACCGACCTTCTCCGCAATCACCTGATGCTGCACAGGACAGAGGGCATCATCACTCGATCAGATTGCTGCCCGGGAGGCCAGGGAAGGCCTCACCATGGGCAGATTTACTTCACATGATGCGCCAGGTTGGCACCACCCCACACCAACACCAGAAAGCTTCCCTGCAATGTCCAAGCCATTCCTTTCACACTCACCACCATTGTGGGGGGTACCCTTATGTCTAACCATTCACCGCAACTCACAAAGCTGCTTCCAAAGGTGCACACAAATGTGTCAAAGACCTGAAAGTGTTGAAAATAAAGGTTTCAATGTTTGACAGCACACTTACAGAAACTTCACATGAGCGTCGGATAAAACACCCAAGTGCCTGCCCTTGTGCTTTGTTAGTTGGTACGATTGCACTAGGAAGAGGGCGAGTGTGAGGGGTGGCTAGTGAGATGGGGATGTGATAATGTAGATAGAGAGAGGGATGGTGCAGGGGAAGTTGGTGTGAGTAAGGATGTGCAGGAGTAAGGTAGGGAAGGCAGAGTGATGGGGATGTGATGACAGCAGGTTGAATTTGAGTGTGGCTCTGTTTCTTGATCTGAGATCATTGAAAGGTTTGTGGCACTGCACCCAGGTCCTCCTTGCTTGTGCCCTCCTGTTGCAACCTGCGTGCTGTGACTCCCTCCATAAACATATAGAGGGAGTCATGGGAGCGCCTGGGTGCAGACCCATGCCTCTCTGCATCTCTATCAGTGTTTGCAGCACCTCAATGCTGTAGAATACTGACAGCACAACTGTCAAAATAAAGTTGGCCAAGGTCCCTTTAAGGAAAACGGCTGATGACGTGCCATGGATGATGTCACCTGACCCACTTCCTCTAATTGAACCGGAAAACGCGCTGAGCGGGTTTAACAGACCCAATGAAGCGAAAATCATTTTAGACAGCGGGATGGAGCCAGATGCGGGGTCGGGACCCGCCAGTGACATTGCCGAGGTTGGGGAAATCCAGTCCATTGTCTCCCCTTATTGCTACCTGCAAGAACATAAACATAAGAACATAAGAAATAGGAGCAGGAATCGGCTATACGGCCCCTCAAGCCTGCTCCGCCATTCAATAAGATCATGGCTGATCCGGTCATGGACTCAGGTCCACTTCCCTGCACACTCTCCATAACCCCTTATTCGCTTATCATTTAAGAAACCGTCTATCTCTGTCTTAAATATATTCAATGTCCCAGCTTCCACAGCTCTCTGAGGCAGTGAATTCCAAAGATCCACAAGCCTCAGAGAAAAAATTCCTTCTCATCTCAGTTTTAAATGGGAGGCCCTTTATTCTAAGATCATGCCCTGTAGTTCTAGTCTCCCCCATCAGTGGAAACATCCTCTCTGCATCCACCTTGTCAAGCCCCCTCATAATCTTATACGTTTCGATAAGATCATCTCTCATTCTTCTGAATTCCAATGAGTAGAGGCTCAACCTACTCAACCTTTCCTCATAAGTCAACCCCCTCATCTCCAGAATCAACCTAGTGAACCTTCTCTGAACTGCCTTCAAAGCAAATATATCCTTTCGTAAATATGGAAACCAAAACTGCACGCAGTATTCCAGGTGTGGCCTCACCAATACCCTGTATAATTGTAGCAAGACTTCCCTGCTTTTATACTCCATCCCCTTTGCAATAAAGGCCAAGATTACCTTGGCCTTCCTGATCACTTGCTGTAACTGCATACTATCCTTTTGTGTTTCACGCAGAAGTACCCCCAGGTCCCGCAAAGGTTCTGGTTGAGCTGAGTTTGGACAACCTTTAACTAATTCTTAGCAAGTGTGGGCTCGTGGTGCAATTGACACCCAATAGATAATCTCATTCGAGAGCCACAGAATGGTGGGCCCCCTGTTACATGTTCCCCAACCTCAGTGAACTTGGATATTGTTATTGCGGTTTTAACTGTGCCAATTTCAAGGAACGTGTGAAATTTGAACAGAAGGAGTATATATTATTGGTTGGTGGAATATTCAAATATCCAGTTCTGCGTGACTTTGCACGCCCAAGGTTCATGCAATGTGAATGTAAACTCAGTGATGATCCAAGCAGCAAAATCCCTGAGTAATCCGTTGCCCCAGACAACTTGTCCGATCCCAACACTATGACAGCACTGTCATGGGTTTGGCTGGAAGAAGCGCAGACTTCACCATTGTTAACTATTTTCTTTTTGATCATTCTCGTTGTGGGCGTCGTGGGCAAGGCCGGCATTTATTGCCCATCCCTCGTTGCCCTCGAGAAGGTGGTGGTGCGCCTTCTCCTTGAACCGCTGCAGTCCGTGAGGTGTAGGTGCTCCCACAGTGCGGTGGGCTAGGTAGCTCCAGGATCTATGTCCAAATCGGGATGGTGTGTGATTTGGAGGGGGAAGGTGGAGGGGGAACATGGAGGGGGAACGTGGAGGGGAACGTAGAAACATAGAAAATAGGTGCAGGAGTAGGCTATTTGGCTCTTTGAGCCTGCACCACCATTCAATAAAATCATGCCTGATCATTCACCTCAGTACCCTTTTCCTGCTTTCTCTCCATACCCCTTGATCCCTTTAGCCGTAAGCGCCATATCTAACTCCCTCTTGAATATATCCAATGAACTGGCATCAACAACTCTCTGCGGTAGGGAATTCCACAGGTTAACAACTCTCTGAGTGAAGAAGTTTCTCCTCATCTCGGTCTTAAATGGCTTACGCCTTATCCTTAGACTGTGTCCCCTGGTTCTGGACTTCCCCAACATCGGGAACATTCTTCCTGAATCTAACCTGTCCCGTTCCGTCAGAATTTTATATGTTTCGATACGAGGGATTACCATTTTTGAGTCTTTTCTCCTGTCTGACTCTAGATTAGTTCAGTTCTCATACCTTCGGTTATCTCAGGGACAAGTCCAAGCTCCCCCTACCTTCCAGGGTGCCTCTCCTAGCCTTGGTATCCAGGGAAGGTATCAGTAACATGCCCAGGATCATTCAACACAAAACCCAGTCTGTTAATCACTTTCCACTACTGGACTTAGTGTGTTTCCCACAGCATCTCATCTCTCTCACCTTCAATATATGAATGGAGCATCATACCTGCAAACCTGGGTACAAACGTGGAAGGGGAACTCGGAGGGGGAACTCGGAGGGGGAACTCGGAAGGGGAACTCGGAAGGGGAACTCGGAGCTGATGATGCTTCCACACACCTGCTGTCCTTGTCCTGTTGTGACACCTGGTGTCAAAAACCTCATCCCTGAGTATCTATTGGCAGTTGCCACCAACGAATGTCAAAAAGTCTTGGGGGTTGCGCCCACAATTTACCAACGCAGTCTGATGGCAAATGATGAACTATCTGCAACGTATTAACCTATGAGTATGCTCACAGGTTTGTAGAGCTGTTGAGTTGTGAGTGGCTTAGACTCAATAAAACCCCAGCCAGTTGGGTTCAGGGGGATCCACGATGAGGCATGCAGTTGTGAGCCTGGTGGATGAACTGGTAATGTGTAGTGCGGTTGTTAAACCTTTTGCTAATAAACCAACTAGTTCTTAATAGCAATGTGTTGCTATGAATTCTTGAGCAAAGAACCCATGAAACAAATACATTGCACTTGCATTCTGTACTGCAAAGTGCATTCCAGGTGAAATTGATGTGCAGTCACAACAAGATTGTGTTAAAAGCTGTTAGATTGCTTGGAATGTTCTGATGCTGCAACTTATGGTCAGATTGCTTTCAATACAGTTAAACAGCTGAAAATTCGATCTGGTTACACCAATATAACTGCTGCCACAGCTCTTGCTCACAGGCTGTAGAGCCATGTATCAGGCTACATGACCATCATAGAGGCATAACAGCGAAGCCTCAAAGATTCACACTCTCCATCACTGCTAGCAATCAGGAGCAGGAGTCCTGTCCGACCTTTCCTCTCTCTGGTTCTAAGGGGACTGAGGTGTCCCTAGCCAAAGGCCGCCCTAAGTGGAGGAAGTGCATCCGGGAGGGCGCTGAGCACCTCGAGTCTCTGTCAGAGGTACCATCATTCGGAGCCTCTTCACAGCTTACTTTCTCACCTGTGTCATCAGCAGTTACACTCAGTCCCTTCATCTAAGTCAGTAATATAGATTGTAAATAGCTGAGGCCCTAGCAATGATAATTGTGGTACGCCACTAGTGGGAATCAAGCAAGAAAGAAAGACTGGGATTTATAATACACCTTTCACAACCATCATCATAGGCAGTCCCTTGGAATCGAGGAAGACTTGCTTCCAGTCTTAGCATGAGTTCTTAGGTGGCTGTGTGAATGTTTAAAATGTATAGAGACATTGAAGTTGAGAACGTGGGAATTGTATAGGGACAGTATAAGCTAACAAACAATTCATGGAGGAATAGCCATGACATCTCGGACTCGAGACTGCGAAATGTTACAACACTAACACATATTGAAACAAAACCCACAGCTTGCAGAAAAACCTCAAGGTCTTATTAAATCATGCTATTAACCTGAAACATTAACAGAAGGTCTTTGTTTAAAATCAGACCATACTTAGGTCGGCTTATGAGTGGACAAAGGGAAAGAGGGACCAAAAGAGATAGGTTGAACTAGGATGTCACTCTAGCCCTATCTTGTTATCTTTTGCCGAGAATGTATAACTGTTGTCGCTTTACGATGTAACTTCACCTATCCGTAGGGAGTGTGTACGCTCTATCCAGAGGGTATATCTTCTGTCTGATAGGTCTTGCCGGCCGGTAAAATAAAGACTGCTTTGTTCAAAGCACAAGAGGTATTCGACTCAGTAATTTTACTGAACCAGATTGAGAGAAAAGAATCTACTTTACATTTGGTGTCAGAAGTGGGATCTCAACGGACGACTGCCGAAAACTTGCGAATTAAGAGCCAGACAGCCTTGGACGAGACGAGGGGAAAGTGGCCACTGGAGTGAGTATGATTTCAATACTGCTCCAGTTTCCCCCGGTTTCAAAAGTCTGAGGAAAGTTTAGCCACTCGCTGGTTCTCAGGTAGTGTCTGAACGAGATCCAGGACAATCTGGTGAATACCTTTCAAACTTAGAATAGGGATAGAGATAGGGAAATTGCGCGATGACGCAAACCAAGCGGCGATTTGGAAAGATAGGTTATAGTTAGAGCTAGATAGGGATAGATGATCAATCATGGATCCAAAAATTAATAGGAAAGAAAAGAGACTCTTGTGAATGTCTGTTTAAATGAGAAATGCTTCTGTGATTTTTACTGTAAAAAAAAGCCGGGGAGTTGTGGTTTGTTTTATCTCAAACAGAATGAAAGTTTGTTTTAACCCTTCATAGTGTTGTCCTGTATGTGGGAAGTTTAAGGATGTGAACCTTATTGAATTACGTATATTCAGATGATAAGTTACAGAGCCAGGAAATGCACAAAGGATAGGTTTGTTGAAAAAAAAAGAAAAAATTACATGGTCCCGGTGGTTAAAAAAAAAAGAAAAACTTGTTGAAAGAAAACATTCAGAGAAGGCACAGCAAAACAACTGAGATGTATTCAAAAGGATTCAAAAAAAAAATATTAAATAACACGACCTTGAGGCTGGAACAATTGAGATAACGAAAAGCAGTCCACAGCCTACGTGCCAGACTTCTCTCTAGTTATGGAAAAGACAAAAAAAAGTAACGTACTAAATAGGTGCTGAAAACAAAATGTTCTGAGATTTTAAATTATGAGAAAAATTCCACTGCCGTCTAAAAAAAATAAATAAATCACTCCTGTCCAGTAGGCAGAAAAACTCCATTAAATTAGGGCTTTCATTGACTGATTGGATTTAAACTGCGCAGTGACGCGAAAGGATAGGGAAATTTGGAGACTAAAAGAAATTAAATAAGGCTCATAAGAAATCAAATTTAGAAAATTAGGCTCACGGAATAAAATAAGGCTTATGGGGAATTAAATAGAAGATAGGTGTTCAATTCAGGTACGACGTCGACCTTGTATATCACTTGGCTCGTCTAGGCACTGATTGAATTTAAATCCCGCAGCAATTCGGAAGGTAGGGCCGACGCGAACGCGCAGCAGCGCTAACGCGCAACGACGCGAGACGCGCAGCGGCGCGAGCTTGCAGCCGAGTGGAGGAAGGCAGACGCAGACGCACGGCAACGTAAATGCGTGGTGACGCGAGACGTGCGGCAGCGCGAGCGTGCGCGCGCGAATAAACGTGGGCCGACGCGAACGCGCAGCAACGCGAACCTCGAAAGTCAGTGCTGATTTCTGTAAGTCGCTTTGTGTTGAGTTTGTCAAGTGTGTTTCGGTGGAATCGCGTGGAGACGCGAGCCACGGGGCGACGCGGCTATGTGTTGAGTTTGTCAAGCGTGTTTCGGTGGAATCGCGTGGAGACGCGAGCCACGGGGCGACGCGGCTGTGTGTTGAGTTTGTCAAGCGTGTTTCGGGGGAATCGCGTGGAGACGCGAGCCGCGGGGCGACGCGGCTGTGTGTTGAGTTTGTCAAGCGTGTTTCGGTGGAATCGCGTGGAGACGCGAGCCGCGGGGCGACGCGGCTGTGTGTTGAGTTTGTCAAGCGTGTTTCGGTGGAATCGCGTGGAGACGCGAACCGCGGGGCGACGCGGCTGTGTGTTGAGTTTGTCAAGCGTGTTTCGGTGGAATCGCGTGGAGACGCGAGCCGCGGGGCGACGCGGCTATGTGTTGAGTTTGTCAAGCGTGTTTCGGTGGAATCGCGTGGAGACGCGAGACGCGGGGCGACACGGCTGTGTGTTAGATTAGTAAGTCTGTTTTTAAGTAAAGTTTGTTTTTCAGTAAAGTCTGTTTTTAAGTAAAGTCTGTTTTTCAGTAAAGTCTGTTTTTAAGTAAAGTCTGTTTTTCAGTAAAGTCTGTTCGTTTTAAGTTTGTTTAAATCGCACGACTACGTGAACGCGTAACGACACGGTAATGGGTAATCAGTTGGATAAAACAACGGATGCGGATAGTCCGCTACAAAAGTTATGTGAAGAATTCCCTGAAAGAGCTGAGGACTTTAGAAAATTATCAGGAGCCCTGAACAAATTATTGAGAGATAATCAATGGCCTCTAGGTGGCACTAGAAGCGTAGAGGTAGTAAAAAAAAAAGCACAGGGATTAATTTGGAGAAGGGGACGAGGAAAAGGGGACAAACATTTAATTGCAACATGGCGACATTGTTGTCAAAAAAAAATTAAAAGATGCATCACTTCTGTCACGTTGGCAAACAAATGCTATTAAATTAGGACTTTCATTGACAGAGAGAACACATGTTAAAACTGTAGACGTCTTAAAAAAAAAGATTGTGCACACGAGAAACTTACTAAGAGATCCTCTGGGACCTCTGAGAAAGGTATTGACCGACTATGTAGTCAAATGGCTGGCTTTGTGTTAACCGAGGCTGATGATGAAATTGATGAGTGGTCACTGACTCAGCGCCCAACGGCGCCTCCCGAACCCCCTAGCCCCTTGCTCCAGTCCTCTTCCCAACACCCTCCACCTTACACTCCGGCGAGAGGAGTTAAAAATAACCCCATGCCACCAAAGCAACAAACCCAAACTGACTCCTCATCCTCTGATAGCGATTCGGATCCCCAGTTCACAAGCAATATAGCCGAAAGGACCAGATCTCACACTCGAAAGGGCAGAACTATATCTCGACATCACAGACAGTCCCGTAAATCTTCTAGTCAATCTACCAGTCCAAGTTGTGAAAGATATAGCAAACACCCCCGCCGATCGAGACGCAGAACTGTCAAGCAGTCAGACAGCTCCAAAACATCCTCCGACCTAGAAATGATTTCCAAGATCCCAAAGTCCCGACACCAATTCCCTGTCAGACCAATGCCAAACCCTGATGCACAACAAGCTGCAGACCACCCCACTATAGATGTGATCTTCGAACAACTATTTGATTGCTCACGCTATCCGGACAAATGGAAAGGGCAGTTAGATATTATTGGCAGGAAAAGAAGGGGGAGGGGGGAGGTGCGCCCCCAACCTGGGTCAAGACTGAATACATGACTAGAAAGGAAGAGCCATCTCGGGAGGAAGGATCAATAGAACCGCAGTGTTGCATACAGGATTGGATGGATAAGCAAGGATACGGTTATACTAAACAACCAAATGGCCCGAGCCCTGCTAATAAACCTCCCTGTTGTCCCCGGCATGGTATGGGAAGAGGCCGGGACTGGGTAAGAGGAATTGACTGTTTTAATTGTGGGCAGGAAGGACATTGGAATAAAAATTGCCCCTACCGTCAGCATGGAAAAGGAAGAGGAGGAAGAGGAGGGGGGCAAGGGGGGAGAGAAGGATCTTACACTAACTTCTCCCAGAACAACCCCTTTGGTCAATTGTCCCCCGATTGACTACGCAGCTTGATTGTGCAGGGATCCTCCCCGGACGACGAACCCATTCTGAATGAGTGGCAACCCTTTTTGATAGATACGGGAGCCTTCATGTCTTCTGTACAATCAAAGCTTAAACTCCCTGCCTCTACTGAAACACAGGAACTTTCAGGATTCCTGGGACAAATCTCGACATTCTCAGTGTCAGAACCGGTTAAAATGGGTTACCAGGAAGAATCGGTGGAACATCGAGTTGTTATCACAACCAATCTGGACTGTAACTTGATGGCTAGAGACCTCCTCTGCAAATTCCAGTTGCATTTGGAGTGTGGAGATGATGGGATTATTGTAAAACAGGAAACCTTTAAGCGGCAGTATTATACCACTAGAACCCCTCAGTGGTGGTCTCTGGACCTGCCGCAGGCACCCTATCACGTGACCCTAGATCCCAGTGGAAAGAATCAGGACCTGCAGAACTTTTATCAGGATCACGAAGGGGAATTGAAGGGAATTCTATTAAGGGCTAGAGTGACTGGACTGGAAAGAGAGGCAGATTTTGTGGAAGTGGATAAGAATCTGTGGAAACAGCCCCTAACAATGGCACCGCATATTGCTCGTGAAGTATTAGCCCCTCACCATGCTAAAGATTTGGGAGTTATGGTACACAAGGCCATAGATGAGGCTGACCCTACCAGCCGGAATGTGCAAATCGTAAAACATGGCCGAACAGTCCAATTTCATGGGGACCCCGAGAAGGTCTTAACGACTCTACAGCATCATACTGGCTCGGACATACCTGACTATGTGGATCCTCATGTGTGGGCAGAGGACCCCTCCCAAGTGGGTTATACTCCCATTGATCCGATTGAGATCCCAGTGCAGGGCAATGTGGACTGGCCCTCTATCCGACAGAACCCACTGAAATCACAGGCAATCCTAAACTGACCTTTCGGCACTGTACTGCAATTAATCCGGCCTGTTTTCTTACTGAGCCACCCCAAGATGAAGAAGAACCCAGTCATGATTGCTTATCTTTAATTTAAGAGGCCACATCAGTCAGGGAAGATTTAGTTGATGTACCAATGGAAGATCCAGACTGTATTCTTACTGAGCCACCCCAAGATGAGGAAGAACCCAGACATGATTGTTTATGTATGTTTACGGAAGTACTTCTATTAATCCAGAAGATACACGAATCTCAGGATACGCCATAGTAAACCAGGAGAATCAGGTCTTGGAATCTGCCGCTTTTGAAACCACCTATTCTGCTCAACAAGCTGAACTATTCGCCCTCACCCGAGCCTGTATCTTGGCCAAAGATCTCAAAGTCAATATCTATACCGACTCTAGGTATGCCTTTGGGGTGGCCCATGATTTCGGACAATTATGGAAAAATAGGGGATTCCTAACCTCACAGGGGAATGAGATATCTCATAAACAGCTAGTATCTGATTTGTTGCAAGCCCTCATGTTCCCCAAACGCATTGCCATTTTCAAATGTACCGCCCACACTACCGGAAATTCTCTGGTTGAAATAGGGAATCGTTGTGCTGACCAAGAGGCCAAACAGGCCTCTCGTGACCAACAGATGGTAGTGCCCAAAATTATGAGTCAGACTAAAAATCCTGCGAAGGATAAGTTAGCCTCGGAAAAACCAATGCCAACCATCCAAGATGTTATAAAAGCACAGGAGGACGCTCCTGAAAAAGATAAACTGTTGTGGAAATATTATGCATGTACTTATGACAATGTTTCTAAACTCTGGACCACTCCCGCGGAACAGACTTGCATGTCTGACAAGTTGGCTCTATGGGTTATTGAATGTATGCATTTTGCTACTCATTGTGGAGCAAGGACCACGAGTGACACACTTTTGGCTACTTGGTGGCACCCTAGACTCCAGGCGCTCACCCAGAACATCAATAGTCGTTGCCTGGTTGGCCAGCAACATAATCCAGGGAAGGGAGTCCCCTGTGATTGGGGTAAAACGCCCCTACCTGAAGGTCCCTTTGAGACATTTCAGTTGGACTACATTGAGTTGCAAAATGTTCAGTGTTACAAATATGTGTTAGTAATAGTAGATGTGTTTAGCAGATGGATTGAAGCCTACCCTACCCTGGACAATAAGGCTCAAACTGTTGTTAAGGTGTTAATGAGGGAAATTGTTCCTAGATATGGTATCTCAGCTCGACTGATGACCACCTATGTTCTTTCTCTGACTCAGGCTCTGCGACTAGTTCACAACCAGGTTCAAGATGCTCACCTCGACCTCCCAGTTTTACCCGAATTGTCCCTCGTGGCACCAGGGAAGTATGGATTCGGAAGGGATTAGAGCCACAATGGGAGGGGCCTTTTCAGGTGTTACTCACTACCCCCACTGCAGCCTAGGTTGAGGGGAAAAGTGCCTGGGTTCACCTGCACCACTGCAAGCTCACCACCCTCTAACGAACCTATTTTACTGGTTATTCTAACTCCTGTTTCTGTTCCAGACTTCCTCTTCTCCATAGCTGAACAAGGCCGTTGGCATCCTAATTGGAACGTGGACCAGTTTGAACTTTTACCCGTAGTGATAGACAGCCACCTACACCGACGGTGACCTGAGAAGAGAGACGGGAAAACTGAACTCTTTTAATCAGCAAAATAATTGGACTATTTATCTGAATCCTGAGCCATAAGATGAAACTGTCTATATGCCACAGTCTGTATAATAGTGTTGATATATGACAATTTCGGCGCATGGGAGGGGAGACAGAGACGAGAGCTACATGTCTTATGTTTATGCGCAAAATGGGAACTTTTCTGGATATTAGGTGTGTTCACATTCCCTATACATTTTACTCTTAGAATGATCCTAAGTGTTATCATGGAATGATAAAAGCGGGGAATGTGAATGTTTAAAATGTATAGAGACATTGAAGTTGAGAACGTGGGAATTGTATAGGGACAGTATAAGCTAACAAAGAATTCATGGAGGAATAGCCATGACATCTCGGACTCGAGACTGCGAAATGTTACAACACTAACACATATTGAAACAAAACCCACAGCTTGCAGAAAAACCTCAAGGTCTTATTAAATCATGCTATTAACCTGAAACATTAACAGAAGGTCTTTGTTTAAAATCAGACCATACTTAGGTCGGCTTATGAGTGGACAAAGGGAAAGAGGGACCAAAAGAGATAGGTTGATCTAGAATGTCACTCTAGCCCTATCTTGTTATCTTTTGCCGAGAATGTATAACTGTTGTCGCTTTACGATGTAACTTCACCTATCCGTAGGGAGTGTGTACGCTCTATCCAGAGGGTATATCTTCTGTTTGATAGGTCTTGCCGGACGGTAAAATAAAGACTGCTTTGTTCAAAGCACAAGAGGTATTCGACTCAGTAATTTTACTGAACCAGATTGAGAGAAAAGAATCTACATTTACAGCTGAACAGTCCATTACTAGGTTCTCACCAGTTAGAAAATACACTGATTTATCTTTCTCCTGTGTAAAGTGGGTAACATCCCTCAGCACTGTACTGGAGCATCAGCCTAGATTTTGTGCTTAAGTCACTGGAGTGGGACTTGAACCCACAACCTCTGACTTAGAGGCGAGAGCATGCAGAAATCAAGTGCAGGCAGCAGAAGGAGCGTGCAGCAAACCAGTCCCACCCACCCTTTCCCTCAACGACTATCTGTCCCACCTGTGACAGGGACTGTGGTTCTTGTATTGGACAGTTTAGTCACCTAAGAACTCATGCTGAGAGTGGAAACAAGTCTTCCTCGATTCCGAGGAATTGCCTATGATTAATACAGGAGCAGCGCCCCGAATCCGGAACCCTCGGGACCGAGGCCGTTCCAGACTTTGCGTTTTGCTGGATTTTGGAACGTCTTTCTGACGTCACGAATCCGGAAACACCCGATCCCAGCTTCGGGTATTTCCGGATTTCGGAACGTCAGCAGGAGGGTGTTCACTGGGCGATGAGGTCGTCGGGCGGGCCCTGCCACCGGGGAGCTGGTCGGGCGGCCCCATCGCGGAGGAGGTGTTCGGGCGGGCCAGCGAGGATGCCTCGAGGTAAGGGCAGTGGTGGCAAGGCGAGGCCCGAGGTCGAGCAGCGGCGGGACCTCGAGGTCGGCAGGGTCGGTGGGTCCGGATTCTGGAACATTTTACGGATTCCGGACGACCCTGCCACCAATCGGTCCGGAGTCTGGATTCCGGAACTCCGGATTTTGGATGCTCAACCTGTATTTTAAAACTCCTCAATCTTCTACACTCGAGGGACTACAAGATTAGTCTGTGCAACCTGTCCTCATAATTTAACCTTCTTAGCGGCAGGATCAGTCTGGTGAATCTGCGCCACTCCCCCTCCACGGCCGATATATCCTTCCTGAGGGGCAGTGTACAGAGCTGAGCGCAGTTACTCTAGACAGAGTCTGACTGAGGCTCTGTACAGTGAAGCACAATTTCCTCCTCCTTTGTATTCCAGCCCCTTTGAGATAATGTGAAACATGCCATTTGCATTTGTGATTGCTTTCTGTACCTGTCTCCTTGCTTTAAATAAGAACATAAGAACATAAGAATTAGGAACAGTAGTAGGCCATCTAGCCCCTCGAGCCTGCTCCGCCATTCAACAAGATCATGGCTGATCTGGCCGTGGACTCAGCTCCATTTACCCGTCCGCTCCCCGTAACCCTTAATTCCCTTATTGGTTAAAAATCTATCTATCTGTGACTTGAATACATTCAATGAGCTAGCCTCAACTGCTTCCTTGGGCAGAGAATTCCACAGATTCACAATCCTCTGGGAGAAGAAATTCTTTGTGTTCTTCCATTCCCAAATACTAGGTTCTCACCAGTTAGAAAATACTCTAATTTATCTTTCTCGTGCCCAAAGTGGGTGACCTTGCACTTGACCTCCACTCCCCCTCTGCCCCCCCACCCCCCACTCCCCGCGCCCCCCGCCCCAGTTGAGCTCAACCAACTCGGATCACATTGGGAAATGGATCTCCCACCTCTCTGGCTCAATACCACATTACCAGGACAAAGATAAAAGATAAAAGACTTGCATTTAAATGGATCTGGATTTTCAAATAGCATTCAATAAGGTGCCACACAAGAGGTTATTACGCAAAATTAGGACTCATGGGATTGGGGGTAATATATCAGCATGGATTGAGGATTGGTTAATGGACAGAAAAGAGAGAGTAAGAATAAACGGGTCATTTGCAGGTCAGCAGGCTGTAACTAGTGGGATACGGCAAGGACCAGTGCTGGGGCCTCAGCTATTTACAATCTATACATCAGAGACATGGGCCATGTATAGAAGACACCTCAAGTCGGTGGAGATATACCACCAACGATGTCTCCGCAACATCCTGCAAATCCCCTGGGAGGACAGGCGCACCAACATTAGCGTCCTCGACCAGGCTAACATCCCCAGCATTGAAGCGCTGACCACATTGAAGCACTGCTCCACTGGGCAGGCCACATGATTCACATGCCAGACACGAGAATCCCTAAGCAAATGCTCTATGCGGAGCTCCTTGGGGAAGTCCAGAACCAGGGGTCACAGTCTAAGGATAAGGGGGAAGGCATTTAGGACTGAGATGAGGAGAAACTTCTTCACTCAGAGAATTGTGAACCTGTGGAATTCTCTACCACAGAAAGTTGTTGAGGCCAGTTCGTTAGATATATTCAAAAAGGAGTTAGATGTGGCCCTTACGGCTAAAGGGATCAAGGAGTATGGAGATAAAGCAGGAATGGGGTACTGAAGTTGCATGATCAGCCATGATCATGTTGAATGGTGGTGCAGGCTCGAAGGGCCGAATAGCCTACTCCTGCACCTATTTTCTTTGTTTCTATGTTTCCTTCACGGCAAACGAGCCAAAGTTGGGCAGCGGAAACGTTACAAGGACACCCTCAAAGCCTCCCTGGTAAAGTGTGACATCACCACTGACACCTGGGAGTCCCTGGCCGAAGACCACCCGAGATGGAGAAAGTGCATCTGGGAGGGTGTTGAGCTCTTCGAATCTCAACGCCGAGAGTGTGAAGAAGTCAAGCGCAGGCAGCGGAAGGAGCGCGCGGCAAACCAGTCCCACCATCCCTTCCCTCAACAACTATCTGTCCCACCTGTGACAGGGTCTATGGCTCTCGATTCGGCGGGACTGACGATGATGTTGATGATATTACTGACTTAGATGAAGGAACTGAGTGTAACTGCTGATGATACAAAGTTGAGGTGGGAAAGTAAGCTGTGAAGAGGCTGCAGAGAGATGTAGACAGGCTGACTGAGTGGGCAAGAACATGGCAAATGGAATACAATGTGGGGAAGCGTGAAGTTATCCACTTTGGCAAGAAAAAACAAAAAAGAATATTTGCTGGATGGTGAGAGACTGAGAAATGTTGGTGTTCAGAGGGACCTGGGTATCCTTGTACACGAATTACTGAAAGTTAACATGCAGGAACAGTAAGCAATTAGAAAAACAAATGGTTTGGTAGCTTTTGTTACAAAGGGATTAGAGTATAAGATTAAAGACATCTTACTATAATTATACAGGGCATTGATGAGGCCACACTTGGAGTACTGTGTACAGTTCTGGTCTCCTTACCCAATGAAAGACGGACTTGCCTTCAACAAAGATTCACCAGACTGATTCCTGGGATGAGGGGATTGTGTAGACGAGGCCTATATTCTCTAGAGTTTAGGAGAATGAGTGTGGTCTAATTGAAACACATAAAATTCTTAAGGGCCTTAACAGGTTTAATGCTGAGAAAGTATTTCCCTTGGCTGGAGAGTCTAGAAACAGGTTTGGGCTGATAAGTAACAATTATGCCACACAATGCCAGGGAATGACCATCTCCAACAAGCGAGAGTTTAACCACCATCCCTTGACATTCAACGGTATTACCATCGCCGAATCCCCCACCATCAACATCCTGGGGGTCACCATTGGCCAGAAACTTAACTGGACCAACCACATAAATACTGTGGCAACAAGAGCAGGTCAGAGGCTGGGTATCCTGCACCTCCTGACTCCCCAAAGCCTTTCCACCATCTACAAGACACAAGTCAGGAGTGGCGATGGAATACTCTCCACTTGCCTGGATGAGTGCAGCTCCAACACTCAAGAAGCTCGACACCATCCAGGACAAAGCAGCCCACTTGATCGTCACCCCATCCACCACCTTCAACATTCACTCCCTCCACCACCGGCGCACCGTGGCTGCAGTGTGCACCATCTACAAGATGCACTGCAGCAACTCGCCAAGGCTTCTTTGGCAGAACCTCCCAAACCCACGACCTCTACCACCTAGAAAGACAAGGGCAGCAGGCGCATGGGAACACCACCACCTCCACGTTCCCCTCCGAGCCACACACCATCCTGACTTGGAAATATATCGGCTGTTCCTTCATCGTCACTGGGTCAAAATCCTGGAACTTCCTCCTTAACAGCACTGTGGGAGCACTTTCACCACACGGACTGCAGCAGTTCAAGAAGGCGGCTCACCACCACCTTCTCAAGGGACAATTAGGGATGGGCAATAAATGCCGGCTTTGCCACATCCCATGAACGAAAAAAAAACAGAGTCACAGACCCAAAATAAGGGGTCGGCCATTTAGGACTGAGATGAGAAATTTCTTCACTCAGAGGGTGGTGAATCTTTGGAATTCTCTACCCCAGGGAGCTGTAGATGCTCAGTCGTTGAGTATATTCAAGACAAAGGTCGCTAAACTTTTGGGAACAAAGAGATATGGGGATTGTGCAGGAAGGTGGAGTTGAGGTAGAAGATCAGCCATGATCTTGTTGTGTGGCGGAGCAGGCTCGATGGGTCGAATGGCCTTTTCCTGGTCCTATTTCTTATGTTCTTATAGAGTGCCTTTCACAACTACCGGACGTCCTAAAGCGCTTTACAGCCAATGAAGTAGTCACTGTTGTAATGTGGGAAATGCAGCAGCCAATTTGCGCACAGCAAGCTCCCACAAACAGCAATGTGATCATTGTTGTATATGTAAACTTGTATTTACTCTGTACAGCTAGCAGAGGGGTTCATCCCCTGGAGTCCTAAGGGATCCCATAATCCCTTGGGAGCACAGGTATTTAAGGAGGCTTCACAGGTTGGAAAGGCAATCTGGAGACCTGCAATAAAAGATTACGGTCACACTTTACTTTGAGCTCTTAGTGTTCAGTCTGACTCTTTCTCCATACACAACAATAATGACCAGATAATCATTATTGGTTGAGGGATAAATATTGGTCCAGGACACCGGGGATAACTCCCCTGCTCTTCTATAAAATAGCGCCATGGGATCTTTTACGTCCACCTGAGAGAGCAGACGCGACCTGTTTAATGTCTCATGGAAAGACCGCACCTCCGACAGTGCAGCGCTCCCTCAGCACTGCACTGGGAGTGCCAGTGTGGATTTTTATGCTCAAGTCTCTGGAGTGAGACTTGAACCCACAACCTTCTGACTCAGAGGTGAGAGTGCTGCCCACTGAGTCACTGCCCTTGCCCACTAAGGCAGCTCCCACTGGAATTCTAAGCTGGACTCAGGAATGAATCAGAACTAAATCCCAGTCTTGCCCCTTTGGGCTGGTGCTATGCTATTGTAGTGCAGAAAGGGTTAATTGCGTGTGGGGTTCTGAAACACACTGCTACTATTATTCCAGTTTCATTTCCTGTCAGGAGAATTCTCCTGGTAACTGAACAAAAAAAGAACTACATGGTAAACAGATTATTTGCTTAGTAGGAAACCAACCGAGGGATAGAACAATTCCCCTTGATGACAGAATCCCCTCTGCAGCCAGCCACAGCTGCAGTGGCCCAGCCCATGGACGGTTACACAACCGCTCTTTTACACTGTCGTTTCCCCAAAGAGGCAACAAGTGATTACAGCAACAAAGGATCTTCTCTGCCTCCCCCGCAGTGAGCAACAGAGTTCACTGAGCATCAGAATCCCACGCGCAAAAGGTTCGAGGGAGCTGCCCTTTGCTGTCGCTACCGTGACAGAGCAGGGGCAATGCTGAAAACCAGCCATAGTTATAGCGACATAATCAAACCGACTGGGCCAAATCCAACGTTGTTCCATCCAGAGGAAGAGAAAGAACTTGCATTAATATAGCGCCTTTCACAACCTCAGACCGCTCCAAAGCGCTGGAGTACTTTTCGGAGTGTAGTCACTCGTTGTAATGTGGCAAACGCAGCAACCAATTTCTGCACAGCAAGCTCCCATAAACAGCGATGAGATAATGAGCAGATAATCTGTTTTTTTTAATCCACAGAATCATAGAAATTTACATCATGCAAGGAGGCCATTCGTCCCATCGTGTCTGCGTCGGCCGACAAAGAGCTATCCAGCGCTTGGTCCACAGCCCTGTAGGTTATGGCACTTGAAGATAGACAGTTTCTTAACCGATATGGGAATAAGGGGTTATGGGGAGCGGGCAGGGAAGTGGAGCTGAGTCCATGATCGGATCAGCCATGATCGTATTAAATGGCGGAGCAGGCTCGAGGGGCCGTATGGTCTACTCCTGCTCCTATTTCTTATGTTCTTATGTTCTTATGTTGAAGTGCACATCCAAGTACTTTTACATGCGATGAGGGTTTCTGCCTCTACCACCCTTTCAGGCTGACTATTGATCCCTGTGCTAAGAGGAATAAGTCCTTCCTCTCCACTCTATCTAAGCCCCTCAGAATTTTATACACCTCAATTAAATCTTCCCTCAGCCTCCTCTGTTCCAAAGAAAACAAACACAGCCTATCCCATCTTTCCTCATGGCTATTATTCTCCAATAAATGGTGTTAATTGAGTGATCAATATTCACCGGGGAGAACTTCACTAATCTTCTTCGAAATAGCGCCATGGGATCTTTTACATCCAAGCGAGGGGGCAGACGAGGCGTCAGTTTAATGTGTGCGTGGGTATTTGTGAGCATATGCATGTGTATTGCGTGTATGTGTATGTGTGTGTGTGTGTGTGTGTGTGTGTGTGTATGTTATCAGAGCCCGTGTCCCACTGCGGTTTCAGTGTAACTATTTATTTTCACATGTTCTAGGCCGAGATTCAGGCCTACTGTCGGCAGTCCCTTTGGAGCAATGCCAACCTGCCAGTTTTCCAAGCTGGCATTATCCTGTGATCCCGTGAAGACCATGTGCCTCCGGGGAGCGTTACCGGGGCACAATGGATTTATCTCCCGGGCGAGGGGGCTGATGGCACCTCCCGGGAAATTGCCCCAGAGGTTTGGGGGGTGCTGCCCCAGTAGCATCGCGAATAGCGCACGGGCGGTCCACGCCCGCCGATGACATCATCAGCGTGTGCGCCGTCCCCTTACCGCTCCGCCCCGACCCCTTACCGCCCCGAGCCAACCTCTTACCGCTCCGCCCCAGCCCCTTACCATCCCACCCTGACCAATTTGTGCAACTTGCATTTAACGTAATAAAACGACCCAGGGCGCTTCACAGGAGTGTTATCAAAAATAAACTAATTTTGACACCGAGCCATATAAAGAGATATTAGGGCAGAAAAGAGGTAGGTTTTAAGGAGCGTCTTAAAGGAGGAAAGGGAAGTGGAGCTGGGGAGATGTTTAGGGAGGGAATTCCAGAGCTTGGGACCCAGGCAGCTGAAGGCAAGGCCACCAATGGTGGAGCATTTAAAATTGGGGATGTTCAAAAGGCTAGAATAGGCGGATGCAGAGGTCGAGGGGGATTATAGGGCTGGTGAAGAGTCAATCAGATAGATTGCAAGATCTTCCCATGGCTTTACACCACTTTCTGCAAAATCAGAGTCTTCCATGTTCAATTCAAGAGGGAGTTAGATATGGCCCTTACAGCTAAAGGGATCAAGGGGTATGGAGAGTGTCATGTATTTCACCATCTTGCAATGACTATAAGTATGTAACTGTAACTCATGCATACTGTACCTGTACCCTTGTAATGCACACCCTGACCACAGGGAGTGAGCTCCTCACCTGGGCTTCCAGGTATAAAAGGGGAGGTCCCACCCAGGATTAGCACTCTTCAGTCCTGGAAATAAAGTGAAGGTCACAGAGTGACCGTGTCTGATATATCCATGCCTCGTGTGAGTTTGTAACAAGGTGCAGAGACACTACATCTGGCGACGAGAATCAGGAATCAACGAACCACGAGGTTGGCCATCGGCAGCACAGAGGAACGTTACTGTGTGGGTGAGGACTGGGACCACTTTGTGGAAAGACTCCAGCAGAGCTTTGTCACAAAGGTCTGGCTGGAAGAGGCAGCGGCTGACAAGCGGAGGGCGCATCTACTGACCAGCTGCGGACCACAGACGTATGCGCTGATGAAAGACCTGCTCGCACCCCAAAAGCCAGCGGACAAGTCCTTCGAAGAGCTCAGCCAGCTGATCAGTGAGCATCTCAAGCCGGCGAGTAGCGTACACATGGCCCAGCACCGGTACTACTCTCACCGGCGTTGGGAGGGTCAAAACATCTCGGACTTCGTGGCGGAACTGCGGCGCTTGGCCAGTCTCTAAGTTCTCTGATGCCTGGAGGGGGGAGATGTTCAGGGACTTTTTCATCGAGGGCATTAATCATGCCGGCATTTTCAGGAAGCTCATAAAGACCAAGGTCCTGACTTTAGAAAGGGCAGCGTCGATAGCTCAGATCTTCATGGCAGAGGAAGATGAGACCAAGCTAATTTACGCTGGTTTCAATGTTGCGATGAACCAGGGAATTAATGTTGTAAAAAGGACACAGAACCCCACAGGCAGGCAAGGGCAATTCGACAGTGTCCAGGCAGGCAGGCAAGGGCAATTCGACACCGTCCAGGCAGCAACTAGCTCCAGGGTGGGCCTGCAACAGGGACAATGGAAAGGGGATCGGCAATTCATGCCATCACGAGGAACAATGCATCCTGTGATGGGCCAATTAACACCCTCCATCAGAGTGCTTAGAAACAGCCAAACGAGCCATCAGAGAGGAATGCCTGGGAATAGCCTTTTTGTTAACAGCAATCTCAGCTCATGTTGGAGATGTGGGGGCAGACATACTGCAAAAATCTGCAGGTTCCAACTTTGCACCTGTAGGATTTGTAATGTCAAAGGACACCTGGCCAGGATGTGCAAAAAGGCAGTAGCGAGGCTAGTCTGCGAGACAAAAGAACCAGACGAGAGGTCTGAAATGCAGGATGAGGCCTGGGGAACAACCATGGATGTTGAAGTTCAGAGAGTTCATGTGACCGACGTCCACAGCTCATACATCAAAACACCACCCATGATGATGAAAGTCTTACTGAATGGCATCCCGGTACACATGGAGCTGGATACCGGAGCTAGCCAGTCCCTCATGAGCGCCAAACAATTTGGGAGTCTATGGTCACACAGAGCTAGCAGGCCCAAACTGGAACGCATTGAGATGCAGCTACGGATGTACACCAAAGAGATCATCCCAGCGCTGGGCAGTGCAAACTTGGTGGTAACGCATAATGGATCACAGAACCGGCTGCCACTCTGGAAATGGCCCCGTGCTCTTGGGGAGGAGTTGGCTAGCTGAGATGAATTGGAAATGGAGGGATGTGCACGCCATTTCATCCGTGGAGCGAAGTTCATGCTCGCAGGTATTGCAAGAATTCGAGTCACTCTTTCAACCCGGTTTCGGAACGTTCAAGGGCACCAAAGTAGTGATACACATCACTCCGGACGCCAGACCAGTGCACCACAAAGCCAGAGCGGTGCCATACGTGATGCGTGAAAAAATTGAAAGTGAACTGGACAGGCTGCTCAGAGAGGGCATAATTTCGCCCGTTGAATTCAGCGACTGGGCAAGTCACATTGTTCCAGTCCTCAAAGCAGATGGCTCGGTCAGGATTTGTGGCGACTATAAAGCCACCATCAACCGAGTGTCGCTGCAAGACCAATACCCGCTCCCGAGAGCGGAGGACCTTTTTGCCACGCTGGCAGGTGGTAAGTTGTTCACGAAGCTGAACCTTACTTCAGCCTACATGACTCAGGAACTGGCTGAAGAATCCAAGTTTCTGACCACCATCACGACACACAAAGGATTATTTGTTTACAATAGGTGCCCATTTGGCATTCGTTTGGCAGCGGCTATCTTTCAGCGAAACATGGAGAGCTTGCTCAAGTTCATCCCTGGAACGATCGTGTTCCAAGACGACATCCTTATAACGGGTCGAGACACTGAGGAGCACCGCCGCAACCTGGAGAAGATGCTACGCCGATTGGAATGGGTAGGCCTGCGGCTGAAAAAGGCCAAGTGAATGTTTTTGGCCCCAGAGGTCGAGTTCCTGGGCAGGAGGGTTGCCGCAGACGGGATCCGGCCCACTGAATCAAAAACTGAGGCGATTTGCCGGGCACCCAGGCCTGACAACACATCGGAGTTGCGATCATTCCTGGGACTCTTGAACTATTTTGGGAACTTCCTGCTGAACTTATTCACATTGTTGGAGCTGTTACACATGCTCCTCCGTAAAGGTTGTGAATGGTTTTGGGGGGATTGTCAAGAACGGGCTTTCAATAAGACGAGGAACCTGCTGTGTTCTAACAAACTGTTGACTTTGTATGACCCCTGTAAAAAACTGGTTTTAACATGCGATGCGTCATCCTACGGGGTTGGGTGTGTTTTGCAGCAGTGTAACGATGACGGCCGACTCCAACCGGTGGTTTACGCTTCCAGGTCGCACACCCAGGCAGAGCGTGGATATGGCATGGTCGAGAAGGAAGCACTCGTGTGTGTTTACGGTGTGAAAAAGATGTACCAGTACCTTTTCGGTAGACGGTTCGAGCTAGAGATGGACCACAAGCCGTTAACGTCCCTGTTGTCCGACAGCAAGGCTGTCAAAGCTAATGCGTCAGCTCGCATACAGCGATGGGCCCTCACGCTGGCTGCGTATGACTACACCATACAACACCAGCCAGGCACCGAAAATTGCGCTGACGAGCTCAGCAGGCTCCCACTGGCCACCACTGAGGGGGCGTCGGAGCAGAGCGCTGAGATGGCAGTTAAGGCTTTTGACACTGCGGGCTTCCCCATCACAGCCCGCCAGATCAAACTCTGCACTAACAGGGACCCCCTCCTATCCATGATAAAGAAATGTGTCCTGACTGGGGATTGGGCGCCCGCACACAGGGCGTGCCCTGAGGAAGTCAGGTCGTTTCAGAGACGGATGGATGAACTCTCCGTCCAAGCCGACTGCCTGTTATGGGGCAGCTGGGTAGTCATGCCCCAGAAAGGAAGGGAAGCGTTCATCAGGGAACTCCACAACGAGCATCCTGGCATCGTGTTAATGAAGGCCATTGCCCGGTCACATGTATGGTGGCCGGGGATTGACTCAGACCTGGAACACTGTGTTCGCAGGTGCACACCGTGTGCCCAGCTGGGCAATGCCCCCAGAGAGGCCCCACTCAGCCCGTGGCCCTGGCCCACCAGGCCATGGTCACGTATTCACGTGGACTATGCGGGCCAGTTCATGGGAAAAATGTTCCTGATCGTTGTCGATGCATATTCAAAGTGGATCGAGTGCATCATATTGAACTCGTGCATGACATCCATCACTGTGGAGAGTCTGCGTACGGTTTTCGCGACCCACGGCTTGCCGGACATCCTGGTCAGCGATAATGGCCCATGTTTTACCAGCCATGAATTCCAGGAGTTTATGACGGGCAATGGGATCAAGCACGTCTGGACAGCGCCGTTCAAGCCGGCCTCCAATGGCCAGGCGGAACGTGCGGTCCAAGTCATAAAGCAGGGCATGTTACGCATCCAAGGACCCTCTCTTCAGTACCGCCTATCGCGCCTCCTGCTGGCCTACAGGTCCCGCCCACACTCGCTCACGGGAGTCCCGCCAGCGGAACTCCTCATGAAACGCACGCTCAAGACGTGGCTGTCCCTCATTCACCTAGCCCTGGCAGACATTGTTGAGGGCAAGCGCCAGTCCCAAACCGAGCTCCATGATCGAGGCTTAAGGGGGAGGTGTATAGAAATAGATGACCCTGTATTTGTTCTTAACCATTCTTTGGGACCCAAAGGGCTTGAGGGCACTGTAATTGGCAAAGAAGGAAACAGGATCATGGTGGTCAGACTAAACAATGGGCAGATATGCCGCAAACTCTTGGACCAAGTAAAGACAAGGTTCAGTGCAGACCCAGAGAAACCTGAGGAAGAGCCTGAGATGTCACCCACACCACTGCCAGTGGACGAGCAACAAAGACAGTCTACAGCATGCACAGTCCCTGCGGCCAGCCCGGACAGGCCGGAATCACCTCAAGTGACAGAAACGCGTGCCGAGGCTCAGCCTCCAGAGCCACAACTGCGGCGCTCCACGAGAGAGCGCCGACCACCCGATAGATTTAACCTCTGAAACTAAAAGACCTAAGGGGGGTGGTGATGTATTTCACCATCTTGCAATGACTATAAGTATGGAACTGTAACTCATGCATACTGTACCTGTACCCTTGTAATGCACACCCTGACCACAGGGAGTGAACTCCTCACCTGGGCTTCCAGGTATAAAAGGGGAGGTCCCACCCAGGATCAGCACTCTTCAGTCCTGGAAATAAAATGAAGGTCACAGAGTGACCGTGTCTGATATATCCATGCCTCGTGTGAGTTTGTAACAAAGTGCAGAGACACTACAGAGAGAAAGCAGGAAAGGGGTACTGAGGTGAATGATCAGCCATGATCTTATTGAATGGTGGTGCAGGCTCGAAGAGCCAAATGGTCTACTCCTGCACCTATTTTCTATGTTTCTACGTTTCAATCTACGGTCTCTGTAAGGAGCTGATCTTGGGGAGTTGGTGCATGGTGGACAATGAGTCTCCCTGGACAGGGATCAGCTGTGGCTCCAGTTCTTCATTGCTACTAAGTGATCCCTGCTGAAAAGTGTGTGTGTGTGCATGGTGAATGCGTGTGCGTGTGTGTGTGTGTGCGCGAGTGTGTGCATGTGTGTGCATGTAAATGTGTGTGCGAGTGTGTGTGAGTGTGTGTGTAAGTGTGTGTGTGGCGTGTGTAAATGTGTGCGTGTGTAAATGTGTGTGCATGCTCGAGTGTGTGTGCGAGGGTATGTGTGTGTTTGTGCGTAAGTGTGTTGCGTGTAAGAATGTGCGTGTAAATGTGCATGAGTATGCATGCGTGTTCATGCGTGTGCGCAGATGTATGTGCATAGGCATGTGTGTTGGGGTGTGTATGTGTATATGCGCGGGTGCGTGTGTGCATTGATGTAGGCTGAGGACAAGTACAGTCTCTGCTGTGACGCATTCCAAGGTCAAATAACCAATTGGGCGAGGTGCTTATAGGCTGCTGGCATCTGTGGAACTTCACCCAGCAAAAGCTTTCAGGAGAGGAGAGGGAAAAGAATTCTCATCTTGTGATTAAGATGACACACAGAGTGAGTGAGTCATTCTGGTCCCTTGTTAAGATTTTCTGTAATCACGCCCACTCACTGCTCTCTACGCAATTCAGTGAGAGGCATTCACTGCTTTGTATACTCTCTACAAAGTAGTACACTTTATTTACAATGTCCTTATTACTGTATTACAGCAACACCATATGGCCTTACATAGGACCTGGTAGGATTGTAAAATATCTCCTAAAATATTAACACATCTCAGGAAACATTGATATACAGAAACATTCATTGCTTTGTTTATAGACTCATAAATTCAGATAACACGGGAGGAGGCCATTCGGCCCATCGTGCCTGTGCCAGCTCTTTCAAAAAGGCTCTCCAATCAGTCCCACTCCCCCTGCTCTTTCCCCATAGCCCTGAAAATGTTTCCTTTTCAAGTATATTTCAAATTGAACCTGCTTCCACTGCCCGTTCAGGCAGCGCGTTCCAGATCACAACAACTCGCTGCGTAAAAAAATGTCTCCTCATCTCCTGCTTGGTGCTTTTGCCCATTACCTTAAATCTGTGTCCCTCTGGTTACTGATCCTCCAGCCACTGGAAACTCTCTCTCCTCATTTACTCTATCAAAACGCACAATTTTCTTTCTGACACCAGTCAGGCTTTTACAGCCCTGTGGACCAGGTCCGCTAATCTCTCTGGAATACCCTCGCGTTGACAACATTTTCTTCGCCATTATTCCCCCTTCCTCTCTGGCAGGCTCTCAACCATTGCCGACCGCAGTTGCGCCCCGCCCCCAGCACTGGCCACTTCACCCAGGCGGCTGCTCTTCATGTCGCAGCTTAGACAATCAATACCGGCGTGCTATTTGACCAAGGGGGGAATCGCAGCCTGGCTGGAGCCTGTCTCGCCCGCAGACACACACTTCCAGCAGGAGACACTAGGTGGCGGCGATCAACAGCAACCCTGGTGCACAAAGGTCAAGTGCAGTGCCCCCTAGCGGCTGCCCGAGGTCAGATCAGCCAACGCAGCACAGGTCGGGCATGGAGCTGACCTTCCTGCTCAGTACCACACTAGGCAGGGCATTGACCCAGAGTCACACGAACACCAATCTCTCTTCTTGTTTGCTTTCCCCATTTTATCTGTATATATTTTTAAAGAAACATTTCTCACTTCAAGTTTTGTTGAGCCACTCCATGAGTTTTGGTCTCCTTATCTAAGGAAGGATATACTTGCCGTAGAGGCAGTGCAACTACATTGATCCTTGGGTAAGAGGGCTGTCTTATGATGAGAGACTGTGTAGAATGGGCCTATACTCCGGAGTTTAGAAGAATGAGGTGATCTCATTGAAATACCAAGATTCTGAGGGGGATTGACAGGGTAGATGCTGAGAGGTTGTTTCCCCCGGGCTGGAGAGTCTAGAACCTGGGGACATAGCCTCAGGATAAGGGGTCGGCCATTTAAAACTGAGATGAGGAGGAATTTCTTCACTCAGAGGGTTGTGAATCTTTGGAATTCTCTGCCCCAGAGAGCTGTGGAAGCTGAGTCTCTGAGTATATTCAAGGCTGAGAAGAATGAGAGGGGATCTCATAGAAACATATAAAATTCTGACGGGATTGGACAGGTTAGATGCAGGAAGAATGTTTCCGATGTTGGGGAAGTCCAGAGCCAGGGGTCACAGTCTAAGGATAAGGGGTAAGCCACATAGGACCGAGATGAGGAGAAACTTTTTCACCTAAAGAATTGTGAACCTGTGGAATTCTCTACCACAGAAAGTTGTTGAGGCCAGTTCGTCGGATATATTCAAAAGAGAGTTAGATGTGGACCTTCCGGTTAAAGGGATCATGAGGTATGGAGAGAAGGCAGGAGTGGGGTACTGAAGTTGCATGATCAGCTATGATCATATTGAATGGTGGTGCAGGCTCGAAGGGCCGAATGGCCTACTCCTGCACCTATTTTCTGTGTTTTTATGATAGATTTTTGGACTTAGAGAAATCAAGGGATATAGGGATCAGGCGGGAAAGTGGAGTTGAGGTCGAAGATCAGCCATGATCTTACTGAATGGCGGAGCCGGCTCGAGGGGCCGAATGGCCTACTCCTGCTCCTCATTCTTATGTTCTTATGAGCAACCTGCTTCTGGGCTCTTAATCCAGCCACTAGGGGACAGCAGCGAGCAGCCCAACAGATCTGATGGTCTGTTCCGATATTCATTCCTTCCCCAATGGATGAACACCTGCCCTTTGACTAGACAGTGACACTGAGAGCTCACCGTGTGGGAATCATAGGTGCCGTCATTTCCTCTAGATTTAATCACCAAGGGAGCCTGGGTGGTCTGCGACAGACTGCTGTTAACATGTTCGTTAAGTTGATATTTCTTGTCAGCCCATAACAAGGCACTAGCTGTAGCTCAATGGGTAGTGGTACTCTGACCTCTGAGTCAGAAAGTTGTGGGTTCAAGTCCCATTCCAGAAACTTGTACCCACCATCCAGTTTGACACTCCCGAGGGAGTACTGCACTGTCTGAGGTGCAGCTTTTTTTGCATGGGACGTTAAACTGAGGCCCGCCTGCTCTCTCAGATCTCGTAAAAGATCCCGAGGCACTAGTCAAAGAAGAGCAGGGGAGTTCTGCCCGGTGTCCTGGCCAATATTTATCCCTCAACCAACATCACAAACGTATTATCTGTTCATTATCACATTGCTGTTTGTGGGAGCTTGCTGTGCGCAAGTTGGCTGCCGCGTTTCTACATTACAGTGACTACATTCCAAAAGTACTTAATTGGCTGTAAAGCGCTGTTTGGCATCCTGAGGTTGTGAAATAAGCTATATAAATGCAAGTCTTTCTTAATGCTACACTGAGTTTCCATTGGCTGTTGCTCCCAGTGACATAATGAACCAGAGATGACTACTGTGAATTGTAGGTTAACATAACAAGCGTAACAGGCATTTTATGTTTCAGATTTGTTCAGTACTTTCCGATCCACTCGCTACCTCTCACATAACAACAGTGACCATACTTCAAAACTACTTCATTGGCTGTAAAGCGCGAGGTTGTGAGAGGCGCTATAGAAATGCCTTATTTTTGTTCCTTATTTTTGTTTTAAGTGTATGAGATCATGTAGAGTGCAGCCAATTGGATCTATCCTTGAAACGGAAAAGTTCTCAGGACTGTGAGGGAAGAGCGGGGGAGTGGGACTAATTGGAGAGTGGGACTAATTAGAGAGCTCTCCCGAAGAGCCGGCACAGGCACGATGGGCCGAATGGCCTCCTTCTGTGATGCATGATTCTGAGTCTAATTTCATCCATGTAGGGTAGAGACGGAAAGTGACACTTCAGTGCCATTGCTAGTCGTTATCTCATGGCGTTGCTATGGTAATGAAGTCCGAGGGTGTGCGGTTTTATAAGGACGGTATGTTATATTAGGTAATTAGCACTGCCTACTTCCACCTCCGTAACATCGCCTGACTCCACCCTTGCCTCAGCTCATCCGCTGCTGAAACCCTCATCCATGCCTTTGTTACCTCCAGACTTAACTATTCCAATGCGCTCCTGGCCGGCCTCCCATTGTCCACCTTATGTAAACTTGTGCTCCTCCAAAATTCTGCTGCCCGTATCCTAGTCCCGTTCACCCATCACCCCTGTACTCGCTGACCTACATTGCCTCCTGGTCCGACAACGCCTCAAT
Organism: Pristiophorus japonicus; assembly: GCF_044704955.1. NCBI lineage: Eukaryota > Metazoa > Chordata > Chondrichthyes > Pristiophoridae > Pristiophorus > Pristiophorus japonicus. Next base: position 20,140,660 of record NC_092002.1, on the reverse strand, counting down.
TTTAAGATCCTTATCTTTAAATCCCTCCATGGCCTTGCCCCTCCCTATCTCTATAATCTCCACCAGCCCGAGAAGCCTCCGAGATATCTGCACTCCTCTAATTCTGGCCTCTTGCACGTCCCTGATTATAATCGCTCAACCATCGGTGGCCTTGCCTTCTGTTGCCTGCGCCCCAAGCTCTGGAACTCCCTCCCTAAACCTCTCCACCTCTCTTTCCTCCTTTAAGACACTCCTTTGACCTATCTCTTTGACCAAGCTTTAAGAACATAAAAACATAAGAAATAGGAGCAGGAGTAGGCCATACGGCCCCTCGAGCCTGCTCTGCCATTTAATACGATCATGGCTGATACGATCATGGACTCAGGTCCACTTCCCTGCCCGCTCCCCATAACCCCTTATTCACTTATCGGTTAAGAACTGACTATCTCTGTCTTAAATATATTCAATGATCCAGCTTCCACAGCTCTCTGAGGCAGCAAATTCCACAGATTTACAACCCTCAGAGAAGAAATTTCTCATCACCTCAGTTTTAAATTGGCGGCCCCTTGTTCTAAGATTATGCCCCCGAGTTCTAGTCTCCCCCATCAGTGGAAACATCCTGTCCTGATATCTCCTTCTGTGGTTCGACGTAGCATATGTTTTTATTGATATCACTCTTGTGAAGCGCCTTGGGACGTTTTGCTATGTTAAAGGCGCTTTATAAATGTAAGTTGTTGGTGCGATATATTATTCTGCTGCTAAGGTGTAAGCGATTCCCTGTGGTAAAGAATCAGAATGCAACGGCAAAGAACGAGGCCATTTGGTCGAATGTGTCAGTTGCAACACGTTGCTGGAGTAATCCAGAAACTAATCCCATTGCCCTGCTCTCTCCCAGCCACTCTGTGTCTCCTCCTCTACTTCAAGCAGTCATCCATTTTCTCTTCAAAGATACGTTGGTCACCGACTCGACTGCTGTCTGCGGCCAATGCGTGGTTGAGCAACTCTCCCTTCAGGCCACAAATGGCTTAGGGGGGGGGGGTGAACTTCCAGTGCAGCCGCAGTGTGGAAACGGAAGCAGAAATCTCCTTCCGACAGGAAAATCGCGTGGAAGATGTTTCCGCCACTAAAACGTTTCTTCCGAGGTCCTTCACTCTTTTTGAACCTTCCCGCAAACTGTCCGCCAAACGTCAAACACGGGGGTCACTGGTACTGCAGCTCCCGGATTATGATTGATATTTAGAGGGTCAGCTGATCGATGTGAGTGGAGTTTGCAGGCAAAGTGCTAGAATCTATTATTAAGGTCCACTCAGATTTATGAAAGGGAAATCATGTTTGACAAATCTGTTCCAGCTTTTTGAGGTTGTAACTAGCAGAATAGATAAGGGGGGGACCAGTGGATGTGGTGTATTTGGATTTTCAGAAGGCATTCGATAAAGTGCCACACAACATTAAGGCTCATGAGATTGAGGGTAGTATACTAGCATGGATTGGGGATTGGTTAACGGACAGAAAACAGAGAGTAGTGATAAATTGGTCATTTTGGGGTTGACAGGCTGTAACTACAGGATCAGTGCTTGGGCTCGAACATGGCATATGGAATATAATGTGGAGAAATGTGAAGTTATCCACTTTGGTAGGAAAAATAGAAAAGCAGAGTATTTTTTTTAATGGTGAGAAGATTGGGAAATGTTGGTGTTCAGAGGTACACGAATCACTGAAAGTTAACATGCAGGTACAGCAAGCAATTAGTAAAGCAAATGGTATGTTGGCCTTTATTACAAGAGGATTTGAGTATAAGAGTAAAGACACATTACTGCAATTATATCGGGCCCTGGTGAGACCACACCTGGAGTATTGTGTACAGTTTTGGTCTCCTTACATAAGGAAGGATATACTTGCCACAGAGGGAGTGCAACCAAGGTTCACCAGACTGATTCCTAGGATGGAGGGATTTTCCTGTAAGGAGAGATTGCGTAGACTAGGCCTATATTCTCATTGAAATATACAAAATTCTTCCAGGGCTTGACAGGATAGATGCAGGGAGGATGTTTCCCTGGCTGGGGAGTCTAGAACCAAGGGTCACAGTCTCAGAATAAGAGGTCGGCCATTTAGGACTGAGATGAGGTAAGATTTCTTCACTCAGAGGATGGTGAATCTTTGGAATTCTCTACCCCAGAGGGCTGTCGTTGAGTATATTCAAGACAGAGATTGATCCATTTTTGGATATTAGGGGAATCAAGGAATATGGACAGTGCAGACAAGTAGTGTTGAGGTGGAAAGCAAGGCTACTATTCTCTACTGCTAACCATCTCCTTAAACCCCTCTCCCCTGTCTCCACCACACTCACCTCCAACAAGTGTGAGGAGCTCATGGACTTCTTTATATCAAAGATTGAGACCATCCGATCATCTGCCTCTGCGAGTTCCCTTCTTCACCTAGCCCCACACGGCCAAACTTCATCTGACGCTCCCATCTGCCCTAGCACTAAACTCATATCTTTTTCTAGTTTCTCTTTGATCTCCCCTCTTATTCTCTCCAAACTCATCTTGTGTATGAGACACACTTCCTGCTCTCTTGACCCTATTCCCACTAAACTGCTGACCACCCAACTTCCTTTTCTGGCTCCCATGTTAGCCGACGTTGTTAACGGTTCTCTCTCCTCAGATACTCTTCCCCTCTCCTTCACATCTGCCGTCATCACCCCTTGATCCCACTTTGCCTGCTAGCTACCGCCCCATCTTCAACCTCCCTTTCCTCTCCAAAGTCCTTGAACGTGTTGTCACCTCCCAAATTCGTGCCCATCTTTAGGGGAACTCCATGTATGAATCCCTTCAGTCTGGTTCCCGCCCCTGCCACAGTACCGAAACAGCTCTCATCAAAGTCACAAACGACATCGTTTGTGACTGTGCCAAAGGTAAACTATCCCTCCTCGTCCTTCTCGACCTGTCTGCAGCCTTTGACACAGTTGACCACTCTATCCTCCTCCAATGCCTCTCCACCATCATCCAGCGGGGAGGGACTGCACTCGCCTGGATCCATTCCTATCTATCTAATCGTAGCCAGAAAATCTCCTGCAATGGCTTCTCTTCCCACTCTCACATCGTTACCTCTGGTGTCCCCCAAGGATCTATCCTTGGTCCCCTCCTATATCTCATCTACATGTTGCCCCTTGGCGATATCATCCGAAAACACGGAGTCAGTTTCCACATGGAAGCTGACGACACCCAGCTCTACCTCTCCACCACTTCTCCCGACTCCTCCACGGTCTCTAAAGTGTCAGCCTGCTTGTCCGGCATCCAGTACTGGATGAGCAGAAATTTTCTCCAATTAAATATCGGGAAGACCGAAGCCATTGTCTTTGGTCCCCGCCACAAACTGCGTTCCCTAGACACTGACTCCATCCCTCTCCCTAGCATCTATCTGAGGCTAAACCAAACTGTTCACAACCTAGGCGTCATATTTGACCCTGAAACCGCCTTTATCCACCTCCGTAACATTGCCCGCCTCCGCCCCTGCCTCAGTTCTTCTGCTGCTGAAACCCTCATCCATGCCTTTGTTACCGCTAGATTTGACTACTCCAACTCACTCGTGACCGGCCTTCCACATTCCACACTACCTAAACTTGAAGTCATCCAAAACAGCAGCCCATGTACTAACCTGCACCAAGTCACAATCACCCATCATCCCCTGTGCTTTCTGACTTACATTGGCTCCCAATTAAACAACGCCTCGATTTCAAAATTCTCATCCTTGTTTACAAATCACTCCATGGATGTGCCCCTCCCTATCTCTGTAATCTTTTTCAGCCTTACAATCCCACAAGATGTCTGCGCTCCTCAAATTCTGACCTCTTGAACATCCCTCATTATAACTTCAAAGCCTCCCTGATAAAGTGCAACATCCCCACCGACACCTGGGAGTCCCTGGCCAAAGACCGCCCTAAGTGGAGGAAGAGCATCCGGGAGGGCGCTGAGCACCTCGAGTCTCGTCGCCGAGAGCATGCAGAAATCAAGCGCAGGCAGCGGAAGGAGCGTGCGGCAAACCAGTCCCACACACCGTTTCCTTCAACCACTGTCTGTCCCACCTGTGACAGAGACTGTAATTCCCATATTGGACTGTAGAGTTACCTGAGAACTCACTTTTAGAGTGGAAGCAAATCTTCCTCGATTTCAAGGGACTGCCTATGATGATGATTATAACTGCTCAACCATCGGTGAATGTGTCTTCAACTGCCTGGGCCCTAAGCTCTGGAATTCCCTCCCTAAACCTCTCCACCTCTCTACCTATTTTCTCCTTTAAGACGCTCCTTAAAACCTACCTTTTTAAACAAGCTTTTGATCATCTGCCTTCATTTCTTCTGTGGCTTGCGTCAAATTTATCTGTTTGTTTGTAACACTGTTGTGAAGCACCTTGGGAAGTTTTACTACATTAAAGGTGCTATGTAAATACAAGTTATTATAAGATCAGCCACGATCTTACTGAATGGCGGAGCAGGCTCAAGGGGCCAAATGGCCTACTCCTGCTCCTATTTCTTATGTTCTTATGAACCAATGTCCTTTTTAAAAATTCATTATTGGGACCTGGGTGTTGCAGGCAAGGCTGGCATTTATTGCCCGTCCCTAAGGCCAGCAGAGCAGTTAAGAGTTAACCATGTTGGTGTGGGACTGGAGTCACCTATAGGCCAGACCGGGTAAGGGCGGAAGATTTCCTTCCCTAAAAGATATTCGTAAACCAGATGGGCTTTTACAGCAATCCAACAGCTTCATGGTCACTGGATACTTATCTTGGCTTTTTATTTTCCGATGCTTTTTTTAAAAATTGAAATTAAATTTTCAAACTGCCATGGTGGGATTTGATCTTTATGTTTAATATTAATCCTGGATTATTAATACATGCCTCTCAGCTACAAGTCTACACTACACAATCACTACACTACTGAACACTTAAGCTGGGGGAGGGGTGGGGGGGAGTTTAAATACAGATTTCTGCATCATAGAAACATAGAAAATAGGAGCAGTAGTAGGCCATTCAGCCTTTGAGTCTGCATCGCCATTCAATATGATCATGGCTGATCCTCTATCTCAACACCATATTCCCACGTTCTCCCATACCCCTTGATGCCTTTTGTTTCTAGAAATCTATCTCCCTCTTAAATATATTCAGTGACTTGGCCTCCACAGCCTTCTGTGGTAGAGAATTCCACAGGTTCACCTGAGTGAAAAGTTTCTCCTCATCTCGTTCCTAAATTTCCTACCCCGTATCCTGAGACTGTGACCCCTTGTTCTAGACTTCCCAGCCAGGGGAAACATCCTCCCCACATCCAGTCTATCCAACCCTGTCATAATTTTATATGTTTCAATGAAATCCCCTCTCATTCTTCTAAACTCTAGTTGTCCCAATCTCTCCTCATACGACAGTCCTGCCATCCCAGGGATCAGTCTGGTGAACCTTCGCTGCACTCCCTCTATGGCAAGTATATCCTCCCTTAGGAGACCAAAACTGCACACAATACTCCAGGGGTGGTCTCACCAAGGCCCTGTATAACTGTAGTAAGACAGTTGCTCCTTGCTCCTGTACTCAAATCCTCTTGCAATGAAGGCCAACATACCATTTGCCATCTGGGAAATTTCCCTTTCGTGGGGGAGTCTGCAACCTTAAAATTAAAGCTCGACCATTCTGGCGTGATGTCAGGAAGTGTTTCTTCACAAAAAGGGTCGTGGAAATCTGGAACTCTCTCCCCCAAAATGCTTTTGGGGCTGGGGATCAATTGAAAATGTCAAAACTGAGATTGTTTAGTAAAGGTATTAAGGGCTATGGAACTAAGGCAGGAAGATGGAGGTTAGATACAGATAAGCCATGATCCAATTGAATGGAGGAACAGGCTCAAAGGGCCGAATGGCCGACTCCTGTTCCTATAATTGCTGCTTATGGACACCGATATTTGCTTCTGATAGGGTCAGGGCACCAGGAGAAACCTCCCCTCCTCCCCACCCCACAATCCCACCCAATCCACCATAAGTACTTCTCAGTAGCAGGGCATCTGCCATTATTATCACGGAAGCGGAGGAGTAGAGGGTGGTGCAAAGGAGAGTCAGGCTGTATTTAAGGAGGGTGCAGCCCATGAGCTATTACCCCACCTCCCTCCCCCCCTCCATAGAATGTAGAGATGGCACAGGTCAGATGAGGTCCTTCATGAAGATTTGTGCAATGCCCAAGTGTGGCTCAGTGGGCAGCACTCTTGCCTCTGATTCAGAAGGTTGTGGGTTCAAGTCCCACTCCAGACTTGGGCACATAATCTGTGTTGATGCTTGCAGTGCAGTATTAAGGTACTACAGAGATGCCATCTTTTGGATAAGATGTTAAACCAAATCCCATCATAATAAATTCCAGGAATATTTATCCCTCAACCAACATCACTCCAACCATTATCTGTTCATTATCACATTGCTGTTTGTGGGAGCTTGCTGTGCGCAAGTTGGCTGCCACATTACAACAGTGATTACACTTTTTTTTAAAGTACTCCCTTGGCTGTAAAGCGCTTTGAGACATCCTGAAGTGGTGAAAGGCGCTTTAGAAATGCAAGTCTTTTTAACATAGATGCTTGCTTTAATAACTGAACAAAACTCATTATTTTTAAGGAAGGGGCATTCTGCATTTGTATTTACCAGTTATAGTTACAAAAAGAAGTGAAATGAGAAATTCAGCAGGAAATCAGACAATGGAAGATGAGGAAAGTATTTTTGGAATTGAATTGTCTGTCACTATAAAGCACCCTTCAACAAAAATACACACATTTATATCAAAGACTGCATTGATTTAGTGCAATGTATTTAATGACTAGAAATCTGGGTTGCCTTTCTCAGGGGTTTTCCTACCTGGGACTGAAGCAGCTCAGCGCCTTGCATCCATCCCTCAGCCTCCCGCAGCCGGGACCAGTCCCGCCTCCGCCTCCCATTGGCTGGCACTCCCGCCAAGCTCCAAGCCCAATGGACCGCCCGAGCCGTCAATCAAAAGAGGACAATAGCAGGTCCCGCGCCATGCAAATCGCCCGCGCCTGGCGCCCCGCCATTGGCCGCTGGCCCTGTCACTCTGCCGCGTTGCTAGGCGCCGCCAGGTGCGCTGCTGAGCAGCGGCTCAGGTGAGAGAGGGGTAGCAGCGGCCACCTGGGGCTGCGCGAGCGGCTCGGAGCTCCACGCTGAGACCCTGGCTCCACTCTGGGGCCCTGGCTGCTCCACACTGCGCTCCTGGCTCCACCCTGAGCCCCTGGCTGCTCCACCCTGGGCCTTCAATGGAGAGTATTAGGGTCATCTCAATAGGGCCAGAGGTCATTGGGCAAGAAGTCATTGGGGCCAGAGGTCATTGAGACAAAAGGTCATTGGGGCAAGAAGTTATTGGCCTGCTACTTATTGTGGAGCCCCCACTCTTCATCCAATGGCCAGAGGTCAAGGAGGCAAGAATTCAATGGGGAAAGAGGTCATTGCTCTGGGGTAGTATCAGGGATGGGGCTGTCTGATTTAGTCCTTGATGATCTTCCATTGCTGCTTTTGGTAGGTTGGAGTCACTCAGCCTCACTCACCTTCAGACACTTGTCTTCCAGGTCGTGCATTGCCCTTTAGCCTCCAATGGCGGGAGGGCCTTACTTGGGGCAGTCAGTAGATACATCACTGGCAAGAATATGTGTTTGTTCTGCTGCTAGGAGACACATTCTGTTAATTAGACATCTAATCCCAGCGCTAATGCTGGCCCAAAGGTCTAATAATCCGTCAATAGAGGCTTCGGGTAGGATAGCATCACTCAAGTACCATCTGCATCGCTTGTCAGAAGGTTTAGAGAACCTTGCTGGTGTTTCCACCTCTGTAAGAATTTAGCCCTGCTAAAGTGATCCTATTTTGGAGATCTTCACAAGGTGAGTCCGGATGATGAAAGCTCCTTAACCAATCTTAGCTCGTCAATCACAGCATCCAACTCTCTGAAATGAATCCAAGGTCTTTACCACCAACTTCCTGTCTGGGCATCCCTTCCAAGTGGTATTCATCCCTGCGTGAAGTTCCAATTGATGTTGATCTACTAAACTACTAAGAAATCCACACAAGTTGTTTCTTGATGGTAAACACAGGGCCGTGTGCTGGCACTGTATCATTGGCACTGTGTTGGCACTGTATCACTGGCACTGTGTTGGCACTGCATCACTGGCACTGTGCTGGCACTGTATCACTGGCAGTGCGCTGACACTGTATCACCGGCATTGCATCACTGACAGTGTGCTGACACTGTATCACTGGCAGTGTGCTGGCACTGTATCACTGGCAGTATGCTGACACTGTATCACTGGCACTGTATCACTGACAATGTGCTGACACTGTATCACTGGCACTGTGCTGGCACTGTATCACTGACAGTGTGTTAGCACTGTATCACTGGGCACTGTGCTGGCACTGTATCACTGGCAGTGTGCTGACACTATCACTGGCACTGTATCACTGACAATGTGCTGACACTATCACTGGCACTGTGCTGACACTGTATCACTGGCACTGTGCTGGCACTGTATCACTGACAGTTTGTTAGCACTGTATCACTGGCACTGTGCTGGCACTGTATCACTGGCAGTGTGCTGACACTGTATCACTGGCACTGTATCACTGACAATGTGCTGACACTATCACTGGCACTGTGCTGGCACTGTATCACTGACAGTGTGTTAGCACTGTATCACTGGGCACTGTGCTGCCACTTATCACTGGCAGCATTGGCACTGTATCACTAGGCAGTGCATTGGCACTGTATCACTGGCAGTGTTGTACTGTATCACTGGGCAGCGTGCTGACACTATCACTGGGCAGCATGTTGGCACTATCACTGGCAGTGTGCTGGCACTGTATCGCTGGCAGTGTTGGCACTGTATCGCTGGCAGTGTTGGCACTGTATCACTGGGCAGTGTGTTGGCACTGTATCACTGGCATCTAAAACAGATTTCATTGCTGTGTGTGGGCCCTTGCTGTTCACAAACTTGCTGCTGCATTATCTGCAGTACAACAGTAGCTTTACTGTTCTTCATTGGCTGTCATGCGCTTTGGGACGTCTTGAGGTTGTGAAAGACACCGTAGAATACAAGTCTTTCCTTGGAACCGAAGATTAACACACTGCCCAAAGTGTTTCTGTGAATAACCGCACTCCCAGCTGCACCAATAACCCATACAGACCAGAACGCTCAGGATTGGATCTACAGTCTATGCTGATTGTAGCCAAGGCAGACCCAGGGGTACAGTCACCTCTAGACCATTAAATCAGCTCGGGCCCCTGATCCAAGTTGCTATCTGGTAATCTCCCACCCAGAGAGTGGTGAGAATGAGGAACTCGCTATCACAGGGAGTGGTTGAGACAAATAGTATAGAAACATTGAAAGGGAGGCTAGACAAGCATATGAGGGAGAAGGGAATAGAGGGTTATACTGATAGAGTGAATAAGGAAGGATGAGAGGAGGCTCGAGTGGAGCATAAACGCTGGCATGGACGAGTTGGGCCGAATGGGCTGTTTCTGTGCCGAATATCCTGTGTAATTCTAGGTAAACAATGCGTATGCGTGGGGACAGGACTGAGCTCAGCTGTGACGAAACCTATGGTCAAACAGCCTGCTGCCACTCAAAACCTACGCTGACAGATAGGGAGTCACTCAGTACCAAGGGTTGCTGCTGTCTGTAGTGTCCGGAGAAGCATGGAAATTTACAGCACGGAAGGAGGCCCACCGTGTCCACGCCGGCCGAGAAAGAGCTACCCAGCCCAATCCCACTTTCCAGCTCTTGGTCCGTAGCCCTGCAGCTTACAGCACTTCAAGGGCACATCCAAGTACTTTTTAAATGTGGTGCGGGTTCCTGCCTTTCAGGCAGTGAGTTCCAGACCCCCACCACCCCCTGGGTGAAGAAATTTCCCCTCCAATCGCCTCTAAACCTGCTACCAATTACTTTAAATCTACATCGTTCTGCCCCACCAGTCAATATCTACAGGAGAGGAAGGTGTATGCAGGAGAGGGGGCAGGGTGGTGGGAGGCGCGGGGGTGGGGTTTGTGGTCACATTGTGCATGAGCTCTGTTTTTGCAATGTACAATTATTGGTTTCACGGTGTTTGCGGGAGTGAACAGCGTTGCCTGTGGGGACGACTCGGGCTCACTGCTGTAGTAGGCAGTGCCACCTGGTGGGGTTTTATGCGAATTACACTGCCGCGAGTGGATCTGGGCCACACCTAGCTCCTCCACTGACCTGTCAGAAACAACCTGAATCAGTCTGGAGGCGTCCGGATAATCAGCCCCTCTGCGCAGTCCTAATCAGCAGACGCAAAACATCCGGCAAGATGGTGCCCGGCCCATATATGGAACGCGGCAACTTAAAAAAAAATGCAGCTGTTTTCAAAACTCAAATGTCATTGAGCTGACCTCCGAACAGGGAAAGCCAAAATTAGACCCTTTCTCCCAACACGCTTACATACGCACTGTGGGGTTCAAGCCCCACGCCAGGCACCTGAGCACAAATCTAGGCTGACACTCCCATCATCATCATAGGCGGTCCCTCGAAACGAGGATGACTTGCTTCCACGCCAAAAAGGGATGAGTTCACAGCTTTTTCAATGAAGGACCTAATATTCCAGGTCCCGAACTACATTGCGTGGAGTTTTTTAACCGTTGCACACCAGCCACCACACGGGCTTGACAGAGCTAGGTCTTGGTCCAGTGGCAAGGGTTAACCAGGACGACTGGAGACCAGCTCTGCTGCACGGACCTAGTGCGCACACATATCGCACAGTGTGGGCTGGGCCCGTGCTGCCCCTGTGCCCTCGCCGCTTCTGACCCCGAACTCACGCCTCTCCTGGGCCCCGATCACGTCCCTCTACAATCGCTCGCCGCTCCTTCGCCCCGACCTCGCCGCTCCTGCTGTACCTGCCCACGCTCCAATCACCGACCTGGACCTTGATGACGTCACTCTTCGCTGCCGCTGCCCTCCTGCACCAGCTCGCGCTGTACCTTGCCGTGGTACACCGCCACGCTGCCCATGGCCGCTGCTCGCCGCTCCTGTTATGGCCCCGGCCTGCCGCTGAGGGTCTCTCGCAGGTCGGGGTCGCTATGCTATCCAGGGGCTGCCGCTCACTGCTCCTTTAATGGCTCCCGGTGTAGTGCTGAGGGCAGTTCTCCGCTGGGTGTCCTGGCCAATATTTATCCCTCAATCAACATCACTCAAAACTCTGGTCATTCTCACATTGCTGTTTGCGGGGCCTTGCTACGGGCAAACTGATTGCTGCGTTTGCCAACATTACAACAGTACTTCAAAAGTACTTATTGTCTGCCGAGCGCTTTGGGACGTCCTGTGGTTGCGAAAGGCGCGATATAAAGGGTGCTTGGTCTTTATCTGAACAGTCTAATGCTAGTTAGAGCAGTAACAAATATCTGTAACAGTCCCCTAATTCCATTCATACCTGTCCCAAGGTAACACACCTACACTGTGGGAGAGGGGGGGGGGGGGGGGGGGGAGAAAGAACGGAGGGGGGAGAGAAAGAACGGAGGGGGGGGGGGGGAGAAAGAACGGAGGGGGGGGGGGAGAAAGAACGGAGGGGGGGGGAGGAGAAAGAACGGAGGGGGGGGGGAGAAAGAACGGAGGAGGGGGGGAGAAAGAACGGAGGGGGGGGGGAGAAAGAACGGAGGGGGGGGAGAAAGAACGGAGGGGGGGGGAGAAAGAACGGAGGAGGGGGGGGAGAAAGAACGGAGGGGGGGGGGAGAAAGAACGGAGGGGGGGGGAGAAAGAACGGAGGGGGGGGGAGAAAGAACGGAGGGGGGGGAGAAAGAACGGAGGGGGGGGGAGAAAGAACGGAGGGGGGGGAGAAAGAACGGAGGGGGGGGAGAAAGAACGGAGGGGGGGGAGAAAGAACGGAGGGGGGGGAGAAAGAACGGAGGGGGGGGAGAAAGAACGGAGGGGGGGGGAGAAAGAACGGAGGGGGGGGAGAAAGAACGGAGGGGGGGGGAGAAAGAACGGAGGGGGGGGGAGAAAGAACGGAGGGGGGGGAGAAAGAACGGAGGGGGGGGAGAAAGAACGGAGGGGGGGGAGAAAGAACGGAGGGGGGGGAGAAAGAACGGAGGGGGGGGAGAAAGAACGGAGGGGGGGGAGAAAGAACGGAGGGGGGGGAGAAAGAACGGAGGGGGGGGGAGAAAGAACGGAGGGGGGGGAGAAAGAACGGAGGGGGGGGAGAAAGAACGGAGGGGGGGGAGAAAGAACGGAGGGGGGGGAGAAAGAACGGAGGGGGGGGAGAAAGAACGGAGGGGGGGGAGAAAGAACGGAGGGGGGGGAGAAAGAACGGAGGGGGGGGAGAAAGAACGGAGGGGGGGAGAAAGAACGGAGGGGGGGGAGAAAGAACGGAGGGGGGGGAGAAAGAACGGAGGGGGGGGAGAAAGAACGGAGGGGGGGGAGAAAGAACGGAGGGGGGGGAGAAAGAACGGAGGGGGGGGAGAAAGAACGGAGGGGGGGGAGAAAGAACGGAGGGGGGGGAGAAAGAACGGAGGGGGGGGAGAAAGAACGGAGGGGGGGGAGAAAGAACGGAGGGGGGGGAGAAAGAACGGAGGGGGGGGAGAAAGAACGGAGGGGGGGGAGAAAGAACGGAGGGGGGGGAGAAAGAACGGAGGGGGGGGAGAAAGAACGGAGGGGGGGGGGAGAAAGAACGGAGGGGGGGGAGAAAGAACGGAGGGGGGGGGAGAAAGAACGGAGGGGGGGGAGAAAGAACGGAGGGGGGGGAGAAAGAACGGAGGGGGGGGAGAAAGAACGGAGGGGGGGGAGAAAGAACGGAGGGGGGGGAGAAAGAACGGAGGGGGGGGAGAAAGAACGGAGGGGGGGGAGAAAGAACGGAGGGGGGGGAGAAAGAACGGAGGGGGGGGAGAAAGAACGGAGGGGGGGAGAAAGAACGGAGGGGGGGGGAGAAAGAACGGAGGGGGGGGGAGAAAGAACGGAGGGGGGGGGAGAAAGAACGGAGGGGGGGGGAGAAAGAACGGAGGGGGGGGGAGAAAGAACGGAGGGGGGGGGAGAAAGAACGGAGGGGAAGAACGGAGGGGGGGGAGAAAGAACGGAGGGGGGGGGAGAAAGAACGGAGGGGGGGGGAGAAAGAACGGAGGGGGGGGAGAAAGAACGGAGGGGGGGGGAGAAAGAACGGAGGGGGGGGGAGAAAGAACGGAGGGGGGGGGAGAAAGAACGGAGGGGGGGGGAGAAAGAACGGAGGGGGGGGGAGAAAGAACGGAGGGGGGGGGAGAAAGAACGGAGGGGGGGGGAGAAAGAACGGAGGGGGGGGGAGAAAGAACGGAGGGGGGGGGAGAAAGAACGGAGGGGGGGGAGAAAGAACGGAGGGGGGGGGAGAAAGAACGGAGGGGGGGGAGAAAGAACGGAGGGGGGGGAGAAAGAACGGAGGGGGGGAGAAAGAACGGAGGGGGGGGAGAAAGAACGGAGGGGGGGGAGAAAGAACGGAGGGGGGAGAGAAAGAACGGAGGGGGGAGAGAAAGAACGGAGGGGGGAGAGAAAGAACGGAGGGGGGAGAGAAAGAACGGAGGGGGGGGAGAAAGAACGGAGGGGGGGGAGAAAGAACGGAGGGGGGGGGAGAAAGAACGGAGGGGGGGGAGAAAGAACAGAGGGGGGGGGAGAAAGAACAGAGGGAGCAAGACCTGGCTCTGTCAAGCCCGTGTGGTGGCTGGTGTCCAACGGCCCTCCCACATTTCTAAAAATCCATGCACAGGCATCTTCCACCCTCTAAAATGAAACTCGGTAGCTGACCTATATTGGTCTCATCAGTCACCTTAGAATTCAGTGTGGAAGCAAGTCATCCTCGACTCCGGGGGATTGAAGAAGAATTATCATTCTATATATGCAGTTATCTTAAAAATATACACGGAAACAGTTTTGTAAAAAGTGGATAGATTTGTCTTTATTAAAAACCCAGACAGCATGGCCATTGGAGAGAAAAAGATACATGTAACAGGTTAATGGCACCAAGAGCAGATTAGCAATTATCCCCACAATTATCCATTTATCCCCCACAAGTCTCACTGCCTATTGATTACACTACAGCCGCTACAATGGTCAGCAGTTGCCCAACAGGATCGGAGCATTAAAAGAACAAATAATTGTCCTCACACAATTCTGTTTTGGCAACACAGCACTGGGGATTTGCCATTTCCCAGGTCAACAATCAGCAGCTACAAGATCCCCACTTCACAGTCGATGGTCCAAGTCCCATCAGCACTCAACGTCCCAATCCATCAACCCCCATACACTTTGGCAATGCTCCAAGTCCAGGGAACTGACACAATATTTCACCCATTGGAGCCGCAAACCTCAATGGCTTACTCCTGCTCCTGTTTCTTCTGCTCGACAACTTCTGGGAGTTTACCCGGAGATTGGTCAGTGGCACCAAACACAGCTGAAGATGAAAGACAGGGGATTGTCTTACTAGCGTGAGATAAATGTGGATCTTGAGATTAAGAGAGATGAAGTATATGGGTCTTCGTACAGATTGAGACAAAGCTTTTCACCCAATTTATAGAAACAGGAAGCGGTTGGCAGGGACTGGATGGCATTGGGCAGACGGACCTCGGGTACGATCACAAGAAACTGACCAGCTCCATGTTGGCTGCCTGCCTGCAGAGCACAAAGCAGCTCAGGCTGGCCAAGGGCACATACTTGTTTGAAAAAAAAAACTACACTCTCTGAAGGAAGTGCGTCTCCAAAATGTGGATTTTGGGACCGTTGCTATGACAACCTTCTGCAACCACCATCTAACACTTTCAGGGCTGATGGTTCGTGCAACGAGAGGTTGCAAAAGACTCACGGGATGAAATATTGATCATTGGTTCCGTGGAATCATAAATACATTTATGTTTATACATTAGAAATAAACCAGGAGGATGAGAGAGAGAGCATTCAGACAGATGAATGTGGTCAGAGATCAGGTTCAGATACACGACAGCGTTTAAAGCCCCCTTTATGACCCCCCCCACCCCCAAAGCACAAATAACCTTGACCTATCCAAAGCTCCAATGATTGGCCGAGAGATCTGGTCTCAAATGCTTGTGCTCTTTTTCACCAATGTTCATCGGCACGCAATATTTTAAAATGGTATCCCCCCCACCCACCCACCCACCCACCCGATCAAACAAACATCTAGCGATGCTTCAAGTTTGGCTTCCCCACAAGACAGAGAACAGCAGATACTCAAGTGTGTGAAATGTACCTTAAAACGACATCTTCAAAACGGGACAGTGCCCTTCACATTGTTTGAAGAGATTGCTTTCCACACGCGCACACATGAAAAGTTTGAGGGGGAAGAGTTTGGTCACAGACTCCTCAAAGTTCCCTCTCTTCCTCCCATTTCCAAACCAAAAAAAAAAAACTGCAGATGCTGAAAATTGGAAACAGGAAATGCAAAACAAAAATAAAAGCCAAGCCATTCGGCAGGCCAACGTCTCGGTGAAGAACTGCCGATCGGATCTGTGCGTTCCCAGCATTTTCTGCTCTAACCGCCCATTTGCGAAGCCCCCTGACAGAAGGACGTTTCCCTCAGCCGCAGCCAGCTTTTGTTGCTTGGAAGACACAGCCATTGGGAACAGAAGCAGCGCGGAGTTTGAGAATGGAGAGGATTAGCCGCCGAATCAACGGCCTTTCCACCGAGCCGTGTTCGCAGAAGTCTCTAATTATAAAAAGCCAACATGCAGAAAAATATATTTTCACCAGCCCCCCCCGCCCCCCTCCCCCCGCCAAGCAAAGGACTGGTTCTCCAGCTATCTGAGAGACAAGGAGTGATGACATCGTCAGCTCTCTCAGAAAGGCTGATGCCGAGACGACCTCTCTAGGAGTACATGGTGAGTTGCAGCCACTGGAACAGAGAAGGGGAAGATGGACATTAGTCAGTGTTTTCTGTGTGTGACATTCACTGTGTCCACTGTTCTTTATTCATGGTACAAGGCAAAGTATTGACTGACTAACAGGGTATGGGAGCAGAGTGGTTACCTTACCGGACTAGTATTTCACAGGCCTGGACTAAAAATTCACAGAACGCAAGTTCAAATCTCACCCAAATTTCAGTTTAAAATTAAGACTGGGGAATGAAATTAAAAAAACCAGTAAAAGTGACCGTGAAGCGGTTGGGATCACCGTTAAAAACCCAACTAGTTCACTCATGCCCTTTCGGGAAACAAATCTGCCGTCCTTACCCAGTGTGACTGCATATGTGACGCTCCAGTCCCACACCAACCTGGCTAACTCCCATCTGTCCGCCAAGGTTCCCGAGCGAACCCCTCAGTCGTATCCATGGCAACTAGGGATGGGCAGTAAACGCCGGCCTTTCCCACAATCCGAGAATGAACATAAAACCAACTCGCGTCGCCGAAGGGACATTCTCTCAAAAGTTATGGACAGTGCAACATTGCAACTTACTCACCTCACACTTTCAGAAGTCCCAGCTTTGGTCGGCCAGGTGTCTGTTGGATGGACAAACCTATCGCCGTGTTTGAGCCTCTAGACTGAGCTACCAGGTGGAACACACTCTTTCCCCACCCCCCGCCTCATAGGGAGACTTCCCATCTACCCTTCCGTGCACTTTGATAAAACCAAAGATCAGGAGCCGTTAATGTCAGAGGGCCAAAGGTCATGACTCATTGATAGGTCAGTAATCAGACCACTCAAATTCAGCTCAGCTGGCACAAGTGGCGATCAAGCAGCTTGACCAATGGTAGTGCTCTAAACTCAAAGCTTCTCATTGGAGGCAGCCACAGTCAAGGACCCAGAGAAGCTCTACACTCGATTGAACCACTTGGTTCCTCAAGGTGACTTAAACATGCCATCTGCATGGGTTGAGCAAGATCTTACACAGGTCTGGGAGGATACAACACAGATCCCAAAGATGAGGTACAAGTGCCGGGTGTTTGAAATCCCGAATGCAGCGAGGGGTGACCTCTGTGACCCTACCTCCACGATGTTAACTTTGATGGAGCCGTTGTTGTCCTTATCCAACGCTTTGAATGATCCTGCAAGTGAAACAGAACGCAACTGAAACCCAACCCGCTCAACAACTTGCATTTATATAGCGCCTTGCACACAGTGAAACATCCCAAGGCACTGCACAGTAGTTAACAAAATTTGACACCGAGCCACACAAGGAGACAGGTGACCAAAAGCTTGGTCAAAGAGGTAGGTTTCAAGGAGCGTCTTAAAAGGACAAGAGAGGTGTAGAGAGGCGGAGAGGTTGATGGAGGGAGTTCCAGAGCTTAGGGCCGATGGTGCAGTGCAGGAATTCGGGGGATGCTCGAGAGGCCAGAATTGGATGAGCACAGAGATCTTGCAGGGTGGAGGAGATTACAGAGAGATAGGGATAGGCGAGGCCATGGAGCGATTTGACATCAAGGATGAGAATTTTAAAAGTTGAGGTGTTGCCGGACCAGGAGCCAATGATGGTCAGTCAGCGAGGGATGAGTGAATGGGACTCAGTGCGAGTTAGGACATGGGCAGCTGAGTTTTACACAAACTCAAGTTTACTTTTCATTTTAAATACAAGGGCTGTTCACAGGCTTCGAAACCTAAAGGCAACAATGATTAAACACTTTGGACTATTAGATTGGGGAAAGGGACGGAATTGCAGTCTAATTAAAAATGTTCTGAATCAAATCTCGAAAGCACTGTCTGAAAGGGTGGTGGAAGCAGATTCAATAATAACCTTCAAAAAGGAATCAGATAAATAATTAAACTAAAACTAAGGGACATGGATGAGAGGTTGCCCATTTAAAACGGAGATGAGGAGGGATTTCTTCTCTCAGAGGGTCGTGAATCTTTGGAATTCTCTACCCCAGAGAGCTGTGGAGGCTGGGTCATTGAATATATTTAAGGCGGAGATAGACAGATTTTTGAGTGAGAAGGGAGTGAAGGGTTATAGGGAGCAGGCGGGGAAGTGGAGCTGAGTCCAGGATCAGATCAGCCATGATCTTATTGAATGGCGGAGCAGGCTCGAGGGGCCAAATGGCCGACTCCTGCTCCTATTTCTTATGTTATGTTCTTAAGGAGAATTTTGCAGGGCAGTGGGGAAAGAGCAGGGGAGAGGCATTAAGTGGTTAGCTCCATCAAAGGGCCAATACAAACATGGTGGGCCAAATAGCCTCCTCCTGTGCGGTATGATCCTATGATTAATTATCATATTGTGACTGAACACAGCAACTCGCACGGACATTGTTTACATGTTTTGTTCTGGCAATTTCCTTCCCTTTACACAAACGTAATTTAAAAATGCTCGGTTTGAAGTTGTAATTAAGAGTACAGCTCCCTGCAGGAAAATATGTCTTTTTAACCAACATACTTCCAGTCTACTGATCATTTCCAGTAGGTCAGACATAACAGAGACCAGATGTATAACATGACTCAGCTAGCAAACGCACGCAGTTCATTCCCATTTCGGGAACTACCTTGTTTGGATCTCAAAATCGGCTACTACTAAACCCAACAAGCCAGGCAGGATCAATCATGGTATCTTCCCACCCTCTGAGTCCAACCTTCAGCCTCAGCTCCACGAGATCCCTGAAAACCCATGCCTTTTGGAATAGGCAAGAGTCCTATTTACACACAGAATTATACAAAATTCATAGCTTAGAAACAGGCCCTTTAGCCCGGCTGGTCCATGTCAGTGTTTATGCTCCACACGAACCTCCTCCCACCCAGTTAACCCCATAAACATAACCATCTATTGTTTTCTCACTCGCTTTTGGGCTTGCCTGAAAATGCAACCACTCCCTGCGGTAGCAAGTTCCACATTCTCACTGCTCTCTGGGTAGAGCAGTTTCTCCTGCATTCCCCATTGGATTTATCAGTGACAGCTTATAGTTATGGACCCTAGTTCTGGACCTTCTCCCTCTCCCTCTCCCCAGTGGAAACATCTCTACATCGACCCTATCAAACCCCTTCATAATCTTAAAGACCTTTATTTGATCACCCCAATGTTCTCTTTCCTAGAGAAAAGAGACCCAGTCTTTCCCGATTAGTATAACTTCAGTTCTGAAATCATCTTTGTAAATCTTTTTTTTTTTTAAAAAACACCTTCTCCAGAGCCTCAATATCTTTATTAATAATAAAATAAAATAAATACTGCAAATAATAATGAGACCAGTGTGAAGAGTTATTGTATTTTTGTCTGTTTCACTATATTGCACTGTAACAACCCACAAACAGCTTCACTACTGCTGCCCGCAACCCAAATTCACAAGACTTATTCCTCGCAGATGGCTGCAGCGGTCACTGGGCAACGTAAACACCAATTAGAAATGGTACAACAGAACCCCTCTTCACTTACTCAGCATCGCGTCCAGTCGCACCAAGCAGGCAATGTAGTTGTCAAAGTCCATGTCCCCAGATTCATTGGCATATCGGCGATACAACAATCGGTAAAGCTCGTCATTCAGGGGATATCCTGAGGGAGAGGGAAGTAGAGGTGGTTAAATTATAGGGGCTTCATTAAACCCTGGCCGGTCAGTCCCCATTGTCAACTAAAGGCTACAATTCTAAAGGGGGTGCATGAACAGAGAGACCCGAGGTATATGGGCACAAGTTGTTGAAGGTGGCGGGGCAGGTTGAGAAAGTGGTTAAAAAAAAACATACGGGATCCTGGGCTTCATAAATAGAGGCATAGAGTACAGAAGCAAGGAAGTTATGAGGAACCTGTATAAAACACGGGTTTGGCCTCAACTGGAGTATTGTGTCCAATTCTGGGCACCACACTTTAGGAAGGATGTGAAGGCCTTAGAGAGGGTGCAGAAAAGATTTACGAGAATGGTTCCAGGGATGAGGGACTTCAGTTACGTGGGTAGACTGGAGAAGCCGGGGTTGTTCTCCTCGGAGCAGAGAAGGTTGAGAGGACATTTGATCGAGGTGTTCAAAATCATGAGGGGTCTGGACAGAGTAGAGAGAGAGAGAAACTGTTCCCATTGGTGGAAGGGTCGAGAACCTTTAAGGTGATTGGCAGAAGAACCAAAGGCGACATGAGGAAAAACATTTTTACGCAGCGAGTGGTTAGGATCTGGAATGCGTTGCCCTAGAGGGTGGTGGAGGCAGACTCAACCGTGGCTTTCAAAAGGGAATTGGATAAGTAGCTGAAGGAAAAAAAACTTGCAGGGCTACAGGGAAAGGGCGGGGGGAGTGCGACTGGCTGAAGTGCTCTTGCAGAGAGCCGGCACGGGCTCGACGGGCCGAACAGCCTCCTTCTGTAGCCATTCTATGATTCTATGCAACCACTACAGTGTTACAACTTGTAGCCATGTTATACACACACTTCTAAACCACACAGGGGAGAGAAGGTACAACAGTCTTCGCTGTTTGCAGCTCTCCCCTGCAGATCCTTGCTGGGCGAACACCGCATTGTCCCTCCCAAGCCTCTACCAGATTGCTCACTCCTCATTTACAAGTTGCCAGCACGCAGTCAGCTCTCCGAGTGGCACAATGGCATCCCATCATGGCCTGAACTCACACAATCACCCTCCCCGATAGCAGTCACTGGACAGCAATCAGCAGTAGATGGATCTTTAGCTGGAGTCAGTGAGATCTTGCAACAGATTAGAATGGGGCCAGGGTGGTAGAGAGTCACAGATTTGTGGCCCAGGTTTTGAACAATAAGGGAGTCAAGGGTTATGGGGAGCAGGCAGGAAAGTGGAGTTGAGGCCAAGAAATAGGAGCTGGCTCTACGGCCCCTCGAGCCTGATCTGCCATTCAATATCAAGGCCATCTTATTGAATGGCGGAGCAGGCTCGAGAGGCGTATAGCCTACTCCTATCTCTTACATTCCTTGTATGACAAGTGTCCAATCTCGTGTCACTCCATCGCAGGCAAGCATTTTACTTCTGGAACTGAAACTTTAACCTTCTTCCTTTCTTTGCCAATTCTCTGACCCATTTCCAGCAATTCCTGTTTCCCCCCCCCCCCCCCCCCCCAATATTTCGAGTATCTCAAGCATTTTATTGATTGCAGGCGAGCACCAAGACCGAGGCTACCCGAGTGTACCCTCTAGTGACGGGTGGTGGAACTGTATCGGCAACAGTCAGGAAGTCGATCACAGAATCGGACAACACAGGAGGCCATTCTGCCCATCGTGCTGGTGCCGGCTCTTTGAAGGCCGTCCAAATAGTCCCACTCTCCTGCCCTTTCCCCATCACCTGTTCCTTAAGCCAGGAATGGTACAGACAAGGAAATACAAGTGTGATGTCCGAAATCCAGAAACTTCAGGACCGAGGCTATTCTGGATATTTCCAGAATGACTTTGCCTGGGCCGAGGAAAGTAGGTAGTTGCGGGGGAGCGAGTGGTCGGGTCGCCAGTCGAGCTGAGACGGCCGGATACCAGAACATCTTCCCGTTTCCGGACGAGCCCGCTACGGATCGGCCAGTGTCTGGATTCTGGACGTCACACCATTAAATAAATGATGGAAAGTAAATTGTTGGGGAAACGAGACCCCATTCGGCCCAATGTGAGTGTTTATGCTCCATTTGGGCCTCCTCCCATTCCGTTTACTTCATCTCGCCCAATCAACATCGCCTTCTAATCCTTTTTCACTCGCGTGTTTATCCAGCTTCCCGTTAAATGCATCGGTGCTACTCACCTCAACTCCCTGTGGCAGCAAGTTGCACATTCTACCAGTCACTGGTTTCTCCTGAAATATTACTGTATTTATTAGTGACCACTTTTCCCTAGCTCGGGTCGTTTCCCCGCAGGTGGGAACATCATCTCTACATCGACCCGATTGAACTCCTGTATCATTTTTAAAGAGCTCTTTTAAGTCACTCTGAACCTTCTCTGTTCTGGAGAAAAGAGGCCCAGCCCATTGAGAAAGGCGAAACAGATTAGGGAAAGGACAAGAATTGAATGAGTGGAAAAGCAGTTGGTTGCTTTCTTTCTTTGCCATATTGTGATATATCCTGATGACATCACTAACAAACGCACTCAGCACGATGCTCTCACACAGAAAACAGTCATCAATAGTTGCATTATCACAGTAGTCCACCAGGGGGAGCAGTCCACCAGGGGGAGCTCTCACACGAACAATGCTACTAAATACACTTGTCCCCACTGCAGAGCTGCAGAATGGTCAGTCCGTCCAGTTAGGCCACACATCTCACCTGCTGCTTCGAATGCCTGAGGCAGCTCCTGGCTGTTAATAGTTCCGGATTTATCAGCATCGAATCTTTTGTAGATACCCTGCGGAGGTGAATGACACAGTTAGTTCCGACCCCACAAATTGCCAGAGTGGCTACGGCCACTAGTGACCAGGCACAGTAACTGGATAAGCATCAACCACCCTAAAGCGCACCTCATCCCAAATGTCTAGTCTTTGCACATATGCACAAGTTTCTATGGCTCCTGTATGGCTCAGAGACGTGGACCATGTACAGTAGACACCTCAAATCGCTGGAGAAATACCACCAACGATGTCTCCGCAAGTTCCTGCAAATCCCCTGGAAGGACCAACGTTAGCGTCCTCGGCCAGGCCGACATCCCCAGCATCGAAGCACTGACCACACTCGACCTGCTCCGTTGGGCGGATCGCATTGTTCACATGCTGGACACAAGAGCAAGCGCTCTACTTGGAACTCCTACACGGCAAGCGAGCCCCAGGTGGGCAAAGGAAACCTCACAGGGACACCCTCAAAGCCTCCCTGATAAGGTGCAACATCCCCACGGACACCTGGGAGTCCCTGGCCAAAGACCGCCCTAAGTGGAGGAAGTGCATCCGAGAGGGCACAAGCGCAGGTGCGGCAGACCAGACTCCCCACCCACCCCTTCCTTCATCCACTGTCTGTCCCACCTGTGACAGAGACTGTAATTCCCGTACTGGGCTGTACAATCACCCGAGAACTCACTTTTAAAGTGAAAGCAAGTCTTCCACAATTTCGAGGGCCTGCCTATGATGATGGATGCACAAGCTTAGATGGGCCGGGCCATGTGGCCTGCCATTTGCTCAGGATGCAAAGCTCACTTTCCAGCAGAGTTCAGTGATGAGGAGCAGGAAGCCGGCGACATTCCTTCCTCAAGAACAGCCCCGAGGCATTGACCAATGTCGGCAACACAAACGCTCCCCCAAGGCCAAGCTCGCAGTGCTGGGTAATAACTCTGGGTGAATGTCGGAGGCCAGAATGGAAAGGGTTAATCAACGATACTGCAATAAGCTTCACTGATTCTCGAAAGAGATCAGTTAGTGTCATATCGCTATTGAAGAGTAGCTGTGCTCACAGTTGTGGGAACGGTTATATTGGCCTTGGAGGGGAGCGAATGATAGCCAGGCTAAAAAGGTTAAATTTCCTCAAGTATAGAAGATGGTTCAATCGAGGTGTGCAAGATGATTAAAGGAGATGACAGGACAGAGAGAGAGAAAGCGTTTTCTCTGGTGGGGAGAGCCCAGAACAAGGTGGGATAACCTTAAAATTAGAGCCAGGCCGTTCAGGGTTGATGTCAGGAAGCACTTCTTCACACAAAGGGTACACAATGTATTACCATGCTCTCCTACCCCTAGGGTCATGTTGCTTGGTGACTGATTTCAAATCAGTCTTAAATAAGGATCAAATTGAACACATATATGTAGGCGTATGCGATTCAACAGGTCTGAGCGCAAATTACACTCAGAGGCACGGTGACCAATTTGCCGAACCGGCGGTACCGGTTGAACCTCACTTATGCAGAACCATTCCCGGCCACCGGGTGGCGCATGCGCAGAACTCACATGAACAAATTGAAGTCCTTCCTTGCTGCCGATCGCTGGCCTGACCCAGTGATCCATCGCCCCCCCTCCCGCCCCCCCAAACAATCTCTGCCACACTCCAAGCCCCGATATCCCCTCGCTCAGTACCTGTACCATCCATTTTAACGTGACCACCCCTCATCCGGAAAAATCCCACATCCAGAACTGGCCAGGTCCCCAAGGGTTCTGGATAAGGGAAGTTCAACCTGTAGTTGAAGCTGGGACTCTCCGGCCCATATGGTTTAGTGACATTGGCCGCTGGGGCTTTGAGGACCAAGCACTGCACCAGACACGAGAGTCCGAAGGAGCAGGAGGCTCGGAGGGACCAACAGGGGAGCCCCTCCCAGGAACATGACTACACGAGGCTTGGGACAGGCAACGTCAGTCACACACCAAGAACTTGCATCGCCTTTCACTGTAGGCACCGTCAGCAAGAGGGACACACTAGACGACCATCGAGGTCATCAGGCCTGCTACAGTGTCAGGCATTTACTCAGACATCTTTTCTTGAACACTCCACTTACCTTGTATACTTTCCACCATTGGGGGAGTTTATGGTTAGAATACGACTGTACTGCTATAGTCCCACTTTGGCCAAATCCCCCCCCCCCCCCCCACCCCACGATATAATCAGGGCACATTCAGCCCCAGGGAGGCAATTCTCCAACTTATTCTGAACCATGGATACAGGTGTTCGCCCTTAGTTACATACAATGATATACATTCAGCTCAGACACATGCAACATACCTGCCATTTTTTAATCTTGTCCCAAAGGTACTTAAATTCTTCAAAGCCCAGTCTTCCAGTGCTGTCGGCCTAAATGCTTGGTTAAGGCAGTGTAACTAACTCAGTGAAATATACATCAGACACATTACAGTTTACCCAACCGAAGGCCTTGAGTTGGGATTCTCCTGAACTTCGATACAGGCACAAACATGCCCGACTCGAGACTGCCAAAGCACGCGCTCTACTCGGAACTCCTACACGGCAAGCGAGCCCCAGGTGGGCAGAGGAAACGTTTCAAGGACAACCTCAAAGCCTCCCTGATAAAGTGCAACATCCCCACGGACACTTGGGAGTCCCTGGCCAAAGACCGCCCTAAGTGGAGGAAGAGCATCCGGGAGGGTGCTGAGCACCTCGAGTCTCATCACCGAGAGCATGCAGAAAACAAACACAGGCAGCGGAAGGAGCGTGCGGCAAACCAGACTCCCCACCCACCCTTTCCGTCAACCACTGTCTGCCCCACCTGTGACAGAGACTCTAATTTCTGTATTGGACTGTTCAGTCACCCGAGAACTCACTTTGGGAGTGGAAGCAAGTCTTCCTCGATTTCGAGGGACTGCCTATGAAAGCAAGCCCACCCTTTCAGTGCTCGATCTGCCTGGCTGGCAGCTCAAGGAGCAACAAATCTCCCCCAAGGTCCATCCTATCTGAAGGTGCAGATACACTGCTGGACGAACGGCAGTACCTCACCCAAGTTGGCACACGTCAGCCGACTATCGGATAAAGGGGGAGTTGGTGCAAATGGGACCTGCCAATCACTGCCAAGTCCAATTCAGCCCTGACCCAGCATCCATACGCATGCTCAGCAGGGATCATTACACACAACTTGCATTTATATAGCGCCTTTTTAAACATAGAACAAAAAGTCCCAAGCAACCTTCCCTGCTCCAGGGATTCTGCATAGCCGGCTTTTCAGTGCAAAGGCAGCGTCTGCGCGGTATCGAGAGTGGCTGCACGGCAACACAATAATGACCGGAAATGTTGGTCCCAAGTTGCTTCACAGGAGCGCCAGACAATGTTCGACAGCAAGCCACAGAGACTTTAGGGCAGGTGACCAAAAGCTTGGTCGAAGAGATAGGTTTTAAAGGAGCGTCTTGAAGGAGGAAAGAGAGGTAGAGAGGTGGAGAAGTTGAGAAGTTGAGGGAGGGAGTTCCAGAGCTAGGGGCCCAGACAGCTGAAGGCACGGCCACCAATGAAATTCTGGGATGCATAGGCCAGGATTGTAGGAATGTAGAATTCTCAGTTGGACTGGAGGTGGGAACAGAGACAGGGAGGGACGAGGCCATGGAGGGATTTGAACAGAAGGATGAGAATTTTACATTTGAGATATTACTGGACCAGGAACCGGTGTAGGTCAGGTAGCACAGGGGCAATGGGGGAAGAAAATGGGACTTGGTGAGAGTTTGGACACGGACAGCTAGGTTAGGACACGACAGCAGAGTGACTGCAAGTTTACGGAGGATGGAAGATGGCAGGCCAGGCATATAACAAATCAGTAACGTGAAGCCTAGATAAACCTTTCCCTTCCCTAAGGCGAAGCCAAATAGTGTCCCTCCCACTCCCCCTGACCAAAGTCAGCTAACTCAGCACAGACCAGGGATCAAACACGGGATCTTTCTGATCGGTGTTCAGTGTACGCCTCGGCCCAAAAAACGGCGATGCCAGAAACAGAACAGGCCGTCAGCCTTGGCGCTGGAGCTGAAGGTTGGCTTTGCTCTTTGCAGGAGGATACATCCATGACAGCCACCATACTGCGGCAGGACTCCAGGCTGAACCCATCGGTCTGCAGGTCGGCATCTGCGGAGAACATGGTCAACATTAGCAATTAAATCCAGAAATACTCGACCCAGAAAGCTGTCTCCATCCAGGAGCGAGGGGAGAGGGGATATAGAGACCCTGCCAGAAGATTGGGGGGTCTTTGAATACCACATGCAGCAAACTGACATCACCACCATTTTAGCTTTTCTAAAATAACCAGGAAGGGTTGGCAAACGGAAACCAAACAAAATGACTTTAAAGACAGAGGGCCGTAACAAATAAATCATTAAAAACTTAAACATTATTGATACCGGGCATCCATGACCCATTCCCAGTTAAGCTGCATGGTCGCACAGCACTCGAGGTCCCGTGCAGCACGCTCAATGGAAATTGCCACGCACGCACAAGAACTTGAATGGGCCGCGCAGCCAATTAAAGGGGCCATGCACCACAAACAAATTTACAGGGAAACATCGTTGCCCACCGGTTGCGCAATGTAAAGACTGACCGCCTCAGAGACTCCCCCTGCGGGATTAACGAACGTCTCACGATTCTCCGACTCATCTTATCCCGGAAACAATGCGCCCATCAGTGCATACGGCCCAATGCAACAGATGAGACCAAAGAGGGTTTTTACTCCAGCCTCGAAAAATCCCTGTCCCGCGTTCCTACGGACGACAAACTGATCATCGTTGGTGACTTCAAATCAGGGTAGGTGTGATCGGCAGAGCGGATAGGGAAAGCCAACTCCAGCGGTACCCTGCACCTGACAAAATGTCAGGAACATGACCTTGTACAGACTATCATATAGACAATTGTACAGGGCCTTGGCGAGACCACACCTGGAGTACTGTGCACAGTTTGTGTCTCCTTATTTAAAAAGGAAGGATATACTTGCCTTGGAGGCAGTAAAACAGAGGTTCACTCGATTGATTCCTGGGATGAGGGGTCTGTCTTGAGGACAGATTGTGTAGAATGGGCCTGTACTCTCTGGAGTTTAGAAGAATGAGAGGTGATCTCATTGAAACATCAGATTCTGAGGGGGATTGACAGGGTAGATGCTGAGAGGTTGTTTCCCCCGGGCTGGGGAGTCTAGAACCAGGGGTCACAGTCTCAGGACAAGGGGTCGGCCATTTAAGACCGCGATGAGGAGGAATTTCTTCACTCAGAGGGTTGTGAATCTTTGGAATTTTCTGCCCCAGAGGGCTGTGGATGCTGAGTCTCTGAATATATTCAAGGTTGAGATCGATAGATTTTGAGAGTCTTGGGGAATCGAGGGATATCGGGTGGGAAAGTGGAGTGGAGCATGATCATATTATTGAATGGTGGAGCAGGCTCGAGGGGCCGTATGACCTACTCCTGGTCTTATTTCTTATGTTCTTATGGCACGGAATGTGAAGACTCTTGCACATGCATTCCCGGGGTCGCCCAGCCAAGCACAAGCCAACCCCAACCCTGCTGAGCTAACAAGACCAAACCGGATCGCGCGCTGGCTTTTTTCTAATTGGATTTAATCACATTTATGATATCGTAATTACTCTAGTCAATTTTTAGCTACAGAAATTAAAGTCATCATTAAAGACATTAACACCATCATTATTCTGTTACACTGTACAGTCTTTCCTTTACCATTAATCAACTTCAGAAATTAATTTTCAATTTGTTGCCCATGACACATTAGTCTATTGAACTTCAAATACTGGTCAAAAAAATGCCTTCCTTAAATTCTTTTCGAATAAAGTCTTATAATGCTTTCCGTCGATATCTGAAATACTCTCAGATTTATTATTCTTCCCTTCACTGAACCATCACAAATCTGGCCACACGGAACACCAAGTTAATCACCGCTCCAGCAGACTCGGGCAGCCTCTCCTGCAATACCGCTCCCCCGCCACGAAGGTATGAAGGTATGAGGGCAGAGTTGGCTAAAGTAAACTATCACAAAATATAAAAACAGATAGCCAAAGTTTCTATAAGTATATAAAAAGGAAAAGAATGATGAAAGTAAATGTTAGAAGACGAGACTGGGGAATTAGTAATGAGGAACATGGGGATGACAGAAATTCTATAAACAAATATTTTGTATCAGTCTTTACGGTAGAGGACACGAACAATATCCCAACAGTGGATAGTCAAGAGGCTATGGGGAGGAGGAACTTAACACAAACACAATCACAATCACTAAGGAGGTGGTACTCAGTAAGATAATGGGGCTAAAGGTTAGATAAATCCCCTGGACCTGATGGTTTGCATCCTAGGGTCCTAAGAGAAGTAGCGGCAGGGATTGTGGATGCATTGGTTTTAATTTACCCAAATTCCCTGGATTCTGGGGAGGTCCCAGCAGATTGGAAAACTGCAAATGTAACACCCCAATTTAAAAAATGAGGCAGACTAAAAGCAGGAAACTATAGACCAGTTAGCCTAACATCTGTGGTTGGGAAAATGTTGGAGTCCATTATTATAGAAGCAAGACATTTGGAAAAGCAAAATTCAGTCAGGCAGAGTCAGCATGGATTTATGAAGGGGAAGTCATGTTTGACAAATTTGCTGGAGTTCTTTGAGGATGTAACGAACAGGGTGGATAAAGGGGAACCATTGGATGTGGTGTATTTGGACTTCCAGAAGGTAATGGACAAGGTGCCACATAAAAGGTTACTGCACAAGATAAAAGTTCACGGGGTTGGGGGTAATATATTAGCATGGATAGAGGATTGGCTAACTGACAGAAAACAGTGAGTTGAGATAAATGGATCATTCTCCGGTTGGCAATCAGTAATTAGTGGGATGCCACAGGGATCAGTGCTGGGACCCCAACTATTTACAATCTATATTAACGACTTAGAAGAAGGGACTGAGTGTAATGTAGCCAAGTTTGCTGACGATACAAAGATGCGAGGAAAAGCAATGTGTGAGGAGGACACAAAAAATCTGCAAAAGGACACAGACAGGCTAAGTGATTGGGGAAAAATTTGGCAGATGGAGTATAATGTTGGAAAGTGTGAGGTCATGCACTTAACTTATTATTTAAATGGAGAAAGATTGCAAAGTGCTGCAGTACAGCGGGACCTGGGGGTACTTTTGCATGAAACACAAAAGGATAGTATGCAGGTACAGCAAGTGATCAGGAAGGCCAATGGAATCTTGCCCTTTATTGCAAAGGGGATGGAGTATAAAAGCAGGGAAGTCTTGCTACAGTTATACAGGGTATTGGTGAGGCCACACCTGGAACACTGCGTGCAATTTTGGTTTCCATATTTACGAAAGGATATACTTGCTTTGGAGGTAGTTCAGAGAAGGTTCACTAGGTTGATTCCAGATATGAGGGGGTTGACTTTTGAGGAAAGGTTGAGTAGGTTGGGCCTTTACTCATTGGAATTCAGAAGAATGAGAGGTGACCTTATTGAAATGTATAAGATTATGAGGGGGCTTGACAAGGTGGATGTTTCCACTAATAGGGGAGACTAGAACTAGGGGACATAATCTTAGAATAAGGGGCCACCCACTTAAAACTGAGATGAGGAGAAATTTCTTCTCTGAGGGTTGTAAATCTGTGGAATTCACTGCCTCAGAGAGCTGTGGAAGCCAGGACATTGAATAAATTTAAGACAGAAATAGACAGTTTCTTAAACGATAAGGGGATAAGGGGTTATGGGGAGTGGGCAGCGAAGTGGAGTTGAGTCCATGATCGGATCAGCCATGATCATATTAAAAGGCGGAGCAGGCTCGAGGGGCCGTATGACCTACTCCTGTTCCTATTTCTTATGTTCTTATGTTCCATGAGATTACACGTTCAGGCTCTGTAATGGAGCTCGAGCCCACAAACTCCTGCCTCCAACTCGAGGGACTATGAACCGAGCCAAGTGGACACTTACGAAAGAGAGAAAGATTATTTCCTACGTCATACAAAGGCAAAAATAAAACCACTACTTACGTCGTCCTACAATTTTGTTGAGAATGTTCTTCAGCTCCAGTGGGCTCACCTCCATATCCTGCAATGAATAGATCTGTCTTAGATCGGCAACATGTGGGATTTATGCCAAGAGAATATTATGGGCTGGATTTTCATTACCATCCGTTTCATGGCATTATTCATGGTGGGGCAGTAATTCTAGCGCCCGAGAAATGTTTGCACCTAAGTTAGCAAAATTCATCATCTAGGCCCTGAGTGTGGGGCGGAGCGCCAAGGGAGGCGTTCCACACCTCTCTCAGGGCGCTAGGCCGGCGGAGCATGGGAAAATCCCGAGCTAAACAGCCGGCCTCGGAGCGCCCCAAGAGCGGCTTCTGTGCAACGACAAAATAAATTGCATGTAAAATCACAACATTCCCAACACCGCAATTACCCCGCAGTAAGCTACATCACAAAAATAAAACTAAACAAAACAATCAAACTGACCTCATTCACCAATTCCCTCACTGACCACCACCGGAACAGCTCGGACTGCCCGGATTTCCAGGCTGTCCCACTAGGGGGGGGCGCTAGATGGTCAGCACACAACAAATTTCACCGCACAGTCCAAACCGGGGGCATTGCACGCCAGCACGACACTCCCGGGCAGTGCTGCACTGCGCCCCCACAAAACTGGAAACTAATTTGCGGGCGGGGCGCTGGAAGTTGGCCCGCAAACAGAGGCAGCAACATAACGACCATCCAGCCCTTGACTCAGACTACCTTTCAGGAGGATTGGGTGGCAAGAATTTCTCTTCACCCAGAACATCTCCCGATATTTGCAACATGAAGCATATATGGATTTCCATATTTGGATCGCTCGCTCGTCACCTCTCTACTCCCAGTGTCAATAAAAAGCCATCATTTCACTGGATTAATGGTAAAGGCCAATATTTCTTAGTCTGGCGGATTTATTGGGCTTTCCGGTGTTGAAATGTAGAGTTAGTCCAGACGCTGTTATCTGTCATTATTCTAACTTCTTCTGAAACTCGTCAATCTTGCAGGAATTCTGAAAGTGTGTTTCCCTCAATGGCCTACCCAGCCGCCCCTGTGTGAGAACACCACCTCAGGTCGGGGCTATACATAGAGCTGGAGCGCCGGGCCTTGGAACATCATGAGCAAAGGCGCGGCGAATAAGGGTACGGGCCAACCCACATTGCTGTATGTGTGCGCACTAGGTCCGTGCAGCAGAGCTGGTCTCCAGTCGTTTTGGTTAACCCTTGCCACTGGATAAAGACCTAGCTCTGTCAAGCCCGTGTGGTGGCTGGTGTGCAACGGTCACCCGACGTTAAAAAAATCCACGCACAGGCATCTTCCACCCCTGGAGTTCAGGACTGGAATATCGGTTCCTCCATTGAAACATCTGTGTAAACTCTTGTGGAAGCAAGTCATCCTTGATCGAAGGACTGCCTATTGATAACCCGGAACGCCACACACCAGCTGTTACCAAGGGCTGGATTGGCAACTTATTCACAGGCACCAGTCTAACAACTTGGCCAAGTCACCAGGAGCTGCGTGCCCCTCCCCCCCCCCAAAATCAGAGCAAAGCTAGATTTCACCTTCCTGCAATGATGCAAGAGGGGCAAGGGACTCAGCAGAGAGCTGTGGAGAGGGCAAAGGGAGCACTGTGGATTTCACACCTTCACCTCGTGGATTTTATTGCAGCTTGGTGCTTGGGAGCAATAAGCAGACACAGAAGACAAGTGGAAGATGTTCCCATGGCAGCTGGTAATTATTCCACCATTAACACATCATCTCGACTCAGCTTTTGTTTCACAACTTGTGCCATTACCATCTCAATTCAGCCCATCATCCCTTTTGTCTCAAATCTCTCCGGCCTTCCACCCCATCACAGACAGTCGCCCCCCGTAAACCCTACCCCTCTTCAGGGACCCTTGCACTTCCTTAAGAATCTGTTACATCTCGAAATATTGCCAGGGTCATTGACCTGGAACATTAACTCTGTTTTGCTCTCCACACATGCTGCCTGACCCACTGAGTATTTCCAGCATTTTCTGTTTTTAATAATAGGGAGATGATGCCTCTCACACACAGCCTGTGTGATTGTTCTCTCTAATAAATCAGAGTAGACCAATCCAGACTGGCATCAGGCGGATCTTTCAATGGCTGTGCTCGGTAGCTGTTCATTAATGGTTTAGCGGCCACACATTAAGAGCTATTTAAGAGCGAGCTTGGTGACTCACCCACACACCACCTCCCAAAATTCCTATGAGTCAACAATTGCTGCACTCCAGCAACGTTCACCCCTCCCCCATAAGCTGTAGCTCAGTTGGCAACACCCTCGCCTCGGAGGCCGAAGGTTGTGGGTTCAGGGAATGGGGCACAAAAATCTAGGGTGACCCACCATTGTCGTACTTTCAGACGAGACGTTAAACCGAGGCCCCGTCTGCTCTCTCAGGTGGACTAAAAGATCCCGATTGTGAAGAAGAGCAGGGGAGTTCTCCCTGGTGTCCTGGCCAATGTTTATCTCTCAATCAATGTCACTAAAACAGATTATCTGGCCATTATCACATTGCTGTTTGTGGGAGCTTGCTGTGCGCAAATTGGCTGCTGTTTTTCCTACGTTACAACAGTGACTACACGCCAAATAGTACTTCATTGGCTGTAAAGCACTTTGGGACGTCTGGTGGTCCTGAAAGGCGCTATAGAAATGCAGGTCTGTCTTAAAGTAAATACCCCAATTTTTTCTTTGCATGTTATAAAATTAATTTAGTTCTCCCCCCCCCCAAATAAAAATAAATTGAGGGGAGGGCGATCACTGGGACAACGACAATAGTTGACAACAAGCGTGAGTGTCCTTCTGCCAGGTCTCCATCAATAGCAACAGGAGACAACGGATGTGCAATTGAGACCCATCAACCACTCTCCTTCCCATTGCTCCTCGCTCACCTGGAAGAGTTTCGGAGCGAGGTCCGGCAACGCAACAAAGCAGAGATGGAGCCCAGAGTTTGTGTGGGTGCGGTGGGGGGGGGTTGGGGCACCATAAACAAAATCCCGCAACCCGCAATATAAACTAAAGGGTACAATTCTAAAGAGGGTGCATGAACAGCGGGTCCTGGGGGTATATGTGCACAAGCCATTGAAGGTGGCAGTTAAAAAAGCACACGGGATCCTGGGCTTCATAAATAGAGTACAGAAGCAAGGAAGTTATGATGAACCTGTATAAAACACTGGGTCGGGCTCAACTGGAGTATTGTGTCCAATTCTGGACATCGCACTTAGGGAAGGATGTGAAGGCCTTAGAGAGGAGATTTAATAGAATGATTCCAGGGATGACAGACTTCAGTTCCATGGATAGACTGGAGCAGCTGGGGTTGTTCTCCTTGGAGCAGAGAAGGTTGAGGGGAGATTTGATCGAGGTGTTCAAAATCATGAGGGGTCTGGACAGAGTAGAGAGAGAGAGAAACTGTTCCCATTGGTGGAAGGGTCGAGAACCAGAGGACACGGATTTAAGGTGATTGACAGAAGAACGAAAGGCGACATGAGGGAAAAAAAGTATATATTTACGCAGCAAGTGGTTAGGATCTGGAATGCGCTGCCTGAGAGGGTGGTGGAGGCAGACTCAATCGTGGCTTTCAAAAGGGAATTGGATAAGTACCTTAAGGAATAACATTTGCCGGGCTACAGGGAAAGGGCAGGGGAGTGGGACTGGCTGAGGTGCTCTTTCAGAGAGCCGGCACGGGCTCGAAGGGGCCAAAGGGCCTCCTCCTGTTCTGTAACCAGTCTATGATTCTATGGCCTCTCCCTTTGGCATCAGACATTGGTCCATGTGGTAATAGACAGGCAACAGTCCCCTTTTTAAACACCGGGACTCAACGCTCCAAAACTGGGAGCCAACGGCCAAGGGTACAGATTTTAGAGTTTATTCTGAAGACTTTGCATCAATATATTTTAGCAGAAGGGAACATGCGCCGGATACGAGCCCTCCCACAGTGACTTTAATGGTACCACCACAAAGCCAGCCAATGCAATTGATAAATGGCTCAAACAAGGTCAAGGTCAGTACAAATTTGCATAAATTTCTATATTTTGTTTGATGCACAGCATCAAAAATAGTTCTAACTGAAAAAGTAACCTCACCCATATAAAATATTAAAGATTGGCTCTGGACCCACAAATTCCTTTACTGCCTCAGTTTACAAGGTCTCGACCCACTCAGTCACCACAAATGTCCCCTTCACTTGCTGACAGACCTCGCTGCGTAGTACCAGCATTTATTCCAGCTTCTTGCCATTTGCATTTGTGTTTTGATTTTCATAGGGAGATAATGAGTTCGGCTGTGGGTTCCTCGGCAAAAAAAAAGGGTGGGGAAGAGAGAGGGGGTAAGAGAGAGAATGATCGAGAGAGGAGAAGGGGGGGGGGGAGGAGAGAAGAGGGGGGGGGAGGAGAGAAGAGGGGGGGGGAGGAGAGAAGAGGGGGGGGGAAAAGAGAGAGGGGGGGGGAAAAGAGAGAGGGGGGGGGAAAAGAGAGAGGGGGGGGGAAAAGAGAGAGGGGGGGGGGGAAAAGAGAGAGGGGGGGGGGAAAAGAGAGAGGGGGGGGGGAAAAGAGAGAGGGGGGGGGAAAAGAGAGAGGGGGGGGGAAAAGAGAGAGGGGGGGGAAAAGAGAGAGGGGGGGGAAAAGAGAGAGGGGGGGGAAAAGAGAGAGGGGGGGGAAAAGAGAGAGGGGGGGGAAAAGAGAGAGGGGGGGGAAAAGAGAGAGGGGGGGGAAAAGAGAGAGGGGGGGGAAAAGAGAGAGGGGGGGGAAAAGAGAGAGGGGGGGAAAAGAGAGAGGGGGGGGAAAAGAGAGAGGGGGGGGAAAAGAGAGAGGGGGGGGAAAAGAGAGAGGGGGGGGAAAAGAGAGAGGGGGGGGAAAAGAGAGAGGGGGGGAAAAGAGAGAGGGGGGGGAAAAGAGAGAGGGGGGGGAAAAGAGAGAGGGGGGGGAAAAGAGAGAGGGGGGGGAAAAGAGAGAGGGGGGGGGAAAGAGAGAGGGGGGGGGAAAGAGAGAGGGGGGGGGAAAGAGAGAGGGGGGGAAAAGAGAGAGGGGGGGAAAAGAGAGAGGGGGGGGAAAAGAGAGAGGGGGGGGAAAAGAGAGAGGGGGGGGAAAAGAGAGAGGGGGGGGAAAAGAGAGAGGGGGGGAAAAGAGAGAGGGGGGGAAAAGAGAGAGGGGGGGAAAAGAGAGAGGGGGGGGAAAAGAGAGAGGGGGGGGAAAAGAGAGAGGGGGGGGAAAAGAGAGAGGGGGGGAAAAGAGAGAGGGGGGGGAAAAGAGAGAGGGGGGGGAAAAGAGAGAGGGGGGGGAAAAGAGAGAGGGGGGGGAAAAGAGAGAGGGGGGGGAAATGAGAGAGGGGGGGGAAAAGAGAGAGAGGGGGGGAAAAGAGAGAGGGGGGGAAAAGAGAGAGGGGGGGGAAAAGAGAGAGGGGGGGGAAAAGAGAGAGGGGGGGGAAAGAGAGAGGGGGGGGGAAAGAGAGAGGGGGGGGGGAAGAGAGAGGGGGGGGGAAGAGAGAGGGGGGGGGAAGAGAGAGGGGGGGGGAAGAGAGAGGGGGGGGGGAAGAGAGAGGGGGGGGGGAAAAGAGAGAGGGGGGGGGAAGAGAGAGGGGGGGGGGGGAAGAGAGAGGGGGGGGGGAAGAGAGAGGGGGGGGGGAAGGACGAGGGGGGGGGGAAGAGAGAGGGGGGGGGGAAGAGCGAGG